>NC_059333.1:139960833-140288888 GCF_018350155.1 Leopardus geoffroyi | reverse complement strand
AGTGAAGTTTGAATTTCAATTCCCAATCCGTGCAAAAGTAGCAACATTTAAAAAAAAACAATTAGCTTGACAGGTTTTTTTTTTCCCCTCCTGAGTGAGGGCACACAGAAGCCCCTCCTTCCCTACATGCAATGGCGCCCCCCAGCGCTCCTGTGACCAGGATTCTCCACACTGGGGGCCCAGCCTTGCTAGGGGAGGACAGAGGCAAGATGACCACCACCAAAGAGATGTGACTGGATGGCCATGCTCAAAGAAAACTAGATGCTTTTGGAGCGGGGACGTGGGGCTTCCCTTACTGCCTTGTCCCTTGCTCATCCTTTTAACACCAACTCCTAACCAACACAGAGTGGTTTGTGAATCACTGAATGGTTATGAAGAACTGGAAAAGGACGGACTCTAAGGACAAAAGCATTTAAAGAGGATGCCTAACAGGAATGTTTCCAGAGCCCAAAAGAAAACAAACCAACAAACAAAATACCAAAAAAACCTCTTCAGAAAAGTTCCCACATGAGTAGAAGCTAGTTTAAGCTTGGCTCTCCTGGCTTGGATGCCCTCTTCGCCTCTGAACACTATCCCCATCCTTCCCCTCTGCTGCGGAAAACCTCACCTGCCACCTCAGGAGGTGGTCTTGACTCAACCAGTGTAGACACAGGATAACTAACTCCCAGCCATACTTTGCCCACGGCCTGGGTATTTGCTCTCGAACACTCCCGGAGGGGCTTCGGCACCCCTGCGTCACACTCAAGTTCCGTTAGGGAGGTCGCAATATGCTTCTTTATTCTTTCTGGGTTTCAATGCATAGTTCAGCTGTCGCCAAGATTTACATCGTCATAAAAATGTCAAAACTAAAAGTTGACTCAACCCACAATTGTGACATAACCCTACTGGGAAGACAGGGGAGGGAGAGTGTGTGTGTAAATAGTGGCGAGGCTGGCACCAGGAGGGAAGGGAAGGTGTGGCCACGCTAAGGCCTAATTTTCCACAATAGGAACTAAAGGATACTTAAAACTGGGGGAGAAAAAAAAAGGGAACACATTCAAGTATAAACACTCTAAGAAATAGCTCCAAGATTTCAAAGCGCTTGCCTCTGGAGAGCAATATTTAAAGATAGGAAGGGTAGGAGACTGCTGTGTTTGATTGTTAGTTTTGTAGCACTATTTAACTCAAAACTCGAATGTGTGCTTTGAGAACAAAAATCAAATCCACCCCTCCTTCTCAAAGGTCACCCTTTCGCTACATAAAACCTTGAAGTTACCCCTGGTCTTTGTCTTGGGCTACGTCAAATTCACAGACCGGATGGGTGTTCTCTTTTATCCAAAGTTAGGAGGGAAAGGGCTAAGTGGGTTTCGTCACCCTGTTGAGGGGGCAGATTACTGGTGACCCATCATCACATCTTCTTGATAAAAAGAAGTAACCAAGATCATCTGTCATTATTTGTTATTTGAGAGCCAGAGAGCGAAAGTGGGCAAGCATGTTACAAGCCAGTGGGGGAGAAGAGCCGAGGGAGAGGGAATGCCACGCTCAGTGTGGACCCCGACACAGGGCTTGATCCCACGACCCTGGGATCATGGCCTGAGATGAAATCAAGAGTCAGCTGTGTCACTGTCTGAGCCACCCAGGCGCCCCATTTCACCATTTGTTTTTTTAAGGAGGTGGTATCCATTATGCTCCCCAAAAAAAGTTCTATAACGAAACTGAAGTACAAAGTCAATGCAGCATTAGGAACTTCCTAGCAAGGGGAATAGACAAGAGTGCTTTCCCATCCTGAAACATTTTCTTTTTTTTTCAAAACTTTTTTTTTTTTCAATCTTTATTTTTTATTTTTGGGACAGAGAGAGACAGAGCATGAACGGGGGAGGGGCAGAGAGAGAGGGAGACACAGAATCGGAAACAGGCTCCAGGCTCTGAGCCATCAGCCCAGAGCCTGACGCGGGGCTCGAACTCACAGACCGCGAGATCATGACCTGGCTGAAGTCGGACGCTTAACCGACTGCGCCACCCAGGCGCCCCTCCTGAAACATTTTCAAGGGAAAGCCCTTCAAAGGGGGCATCCAGGAAGGGATTCCGGTCTTCCACGGGTGGGAGACTAGACCAGATACCTTCCCAATTCCACCCAATTCTAAGATTTTAAGTTGCTTTAGAGAAGGGTCTTACACTTGTGGATTAGACTGCTGCGTTCACAGTCCTTTTACCCACAGTATAAAAATTCAGTGACAATTCAGTGCCTACTCTCCACCCACACCGTTCCCACAGGTGTGGGGCATTTGTCAACTATGATAAGAGAAGCTTAGAAGCCACAACCCTGTATATATTTGTTTCACACTCTGTCATTATTACAGCCTGTTTTAACAAATGAAGGTAAAGTACTGATGTCACCCTGAAAACTGGTCATAAATCTGCCTGATTTGGCCTTAGTGTGATTCATAAAAGTCTTTTGATGTTCTGGAGATCCCTGTTACACAGGAAATGGCCCAGCTCTGGACTCATCGAGGAAACAAAAAGTCAAAGACCAGTTCTTTTTTTTTTTTTTTTTTTTTTTTTTTTTTTTTAAACTAAGTTCAGCATGTCTAAGCTGTTCTTATAACCTTTGAATCAGCTATCGGGGAGGGGGGGGGGGAAAGCCAGATTAATTGCAGGGTGTGGAACCAGGAGTCAGACCTTGGTTCCAAGCCCAGTTCTGCCACACTAGCTATGCAATCTTGGGCAAGTTACTTAATCCCTCTGGATATAGGTTTCCTCATCTCTAAAATGGGTGTAACATCTGGAACAGTTAGGTTGCTTTCAGTGTAACAGAAAAAAGCCAACCAAATTGGCTTCAACAATAAGGAAATTTATGGGCTCAGACACCAGTGAGTCTACAGATTAGGAGGTTTTCAGGGTGGTTGGTCCAACCTTTCAGCCGTGTCCTCAAGGATCCACAGTCTTTCTGAGTCCATACTGCTGTTCAGCGTCGGGCGCATTCTAACAAAGTTCCCCTCAGCACCACACACAATGACAGCCACAGGCAATCCTGGTTTTCTTGTTCATATCCAGCTGAAGATACAAACTGGCTGTCTGTGGCTTTCTCTCCAACCCAAAGGGGAGGGGGCAAATCCAAAAGCCCCAGCAACCTTGTCCTGCATCTCAGAGCCAAACTGGTCATAAATCCATTTCTGAACCAGTCACAAGGGGAGGGGATTGCACTGATTGGCCTAGATTAATCCAGACCACCCAGTGGATTTGGCATCTATGTCCCAAACCTCTCGGCTGCCACCCAACAGGAGGGGGGCGGGTAGACAGAAGGAGACACCCTGGTACCTGAAACAACATCTACCTCACACACAAGTTCACTGGGAGGAGAAAACAAGAGGACACACACAAACGCAGGTGAGGTGGTGGCCAAACAAAAGTCCCTCCCCTTCCGACGAGGGGGGAAATGAACTCTAGCATTTGTAGGGTTGGTCTCACCAGGATGAGCTAGGAGAAAGCAGTCCAGGTCCCCTCCACGGAGGACATGAAGACATGACTGGCCAGAAATGCCCGGGAGCCTCTATGAGAGGCACAGCGGGGTCCAGGTTGAACTGCCCAACATAGAGTTTGCGCAGAACTCAAACCCAGCTTTCAGGCCTTCCAGCTGGGGCTCACCGTTAGGTCTGTGGCAGGCGTATGACCGCGGGGGCTGACCCCACTCCTTTCTCTAAGCCACCTGACTGCACGACCTGGCCCTGGTCAAGGAGGCACAAGGCTGCTGTGAGGCTCTTGGGAATGATCTGGCTTTCTTGATAGCGATGCTCCTCTCTGCCTTTCTCCTGCTGACTGTGGATGTGGCAGCTGGGGGGGCTGCACTGATCTCTAAACCACGTGGCATACCCAAGGTATAGCAGGGACACCAGCCCAGATGCCAGCAGGCACCCCCTTCATTCAAACCTTTACTAGGTCAAGCCACCGTGCTGGCCATCAAACAGGACCACTCGGCTCTCCCGCTGCAAGGGGCATAATGGAAGGCTTTGCTGCTTCTCTTCTGGATCCACCAACACATTTCTGGGAGGCCCACTTCCCACAGGCTACTCCTGGCCGGTGACTGAACAAGGCCCCCGGGTCGGCACAGGCTCGTTCCTGAGAGACATGGGCACCCTTCAGTGGGCAACACTGCATCGGGGACTCCCCCGTCAAGCTGAGCTGCCCTGCAGTGTGACACCGTCTACTCCCCCTCCTTCCTTCCCTGGTTCCATCTTACCTGCTCACATCAGACCTGCATCCCTGTCTTTCCTCACCTTCTCCGGCCCCTCTTCTTTATCCTCCCCCAGCGCCGCTCCAATCCATCTCTGGCATCTCTACTCCTGTCTTGGCAGCTGCCCCTCAGAAGCCCTCCAAAATGCAGCCATTGTAGTCTTCTTCCATCACTTGCTACCACAAGCTTTCCTAACGGACTCTTGGAAGATCCCTATTCTCAGGGCAGAAATGCGGGGCTCCTGGGTGGCTCCGTCAGTTAAGCATCTGACTTCAGCTCAGGTCACGATCTCATGGTTCATGGGTTTGAGCCCCACGTCAGGCTCTGTGCTGACAGCTCAGCCTGGGGTCTATTTCAGATTCTGTGTCTCCCACTCTCTCTGTCCCTCCCCTGCTTGTGCTCTCTGGCTCTCTTTCTCGCTCTCAAAAATAAACCTTAAATTTTTTTTTTTTTTAAAACAACAGAAAGGATTATGAGAAAGCAGTGTGATTTTTAAGGGTCAACAACAACAACAACAAAAGACTCTCTCCTTCCACATTCTAAGTTGAGAAACAGATGTGCAAGTCAGTGATCAAAAGGTCCACTCTGTTACCGCAAAAGCTGGAGCTGAAGCCAAAATGGCCACGACTTTCCACTGAATTCATACTCACTGAAGACCACTCCCAACAGCTGGGGGACTGCAGATTCCAACATCCCCTGCTGCACACCCCTACTGCTCCCAGCACCCCCTCCCCACCCCCAGGACTAGGGCCTGCGGGGACGAGAGCCTCCAGCCATCAACACCAAGATTGAGAGCCCAAGGAGGGCAAGACAATGCATGGGGGAGCAGGGTCCCTTCGTAGCGCTGACCCCACCCTGCAGGGTCATGTGGGCTGATGGGGCACCTCCATCACCTCCCGAGGTCGGTGGGACTGCTGTTCCTCAGGGTGGATCCTGCGGGAGGCTCCTAGGAGCAACTTTTCCAGGGCCCCGGAGAAGTAGAAAAGCTTGTTGCATGAACTAAGACGATGGAAGGGACAAAGACAGAGGACGCGCCCTCCACCATCACAATCCTGTAGCCGTGGCTCACTCTGCCCTCAAGCAGCCACCGGGTCGGTGGTGCCGAGAAGATGTACTCCAAGAGGACTTTGATGGCAGGTCCCGACTTGCCATCAGAGGTGTAGACACAATGCCACAGGCTCCAATTCTGCACGGAGACACTGATGGCTCCCTGTGTGCTTTCCTGTTCTCTTCGCGTCGTCCTGATTTGATCCACCCTGGATTTTAAAGTTTATTTGCTCTTTATGCACTTCTGTAAATCATCATAGATCCTTTCTGGAACGAGGTGTGGGTTGGATAATTGTCATTTATATAAACAGGAGTAGAAGGGCACCCGGGTGGTTCAATTGCTTAAGTGTATGGCTCTTACTTCGGGCTCAGGTCATTACCTGGTGGTTCTGTGGTTTGAGCCCCACACCAGGATCTGTGCTGACAGCGTGGAGCTTGCTTAGGATTCTTTCTGTACCCCTCTCCCTCTTGTGATCTCTCTCTCGAGCGTGTGCGCTCTCTCGAAAATAAACGTTTAAAAAATACAGGAGTAGAGTTTTAGGGCTTTGGGGCCAGGCTGTCTGGGTTCAACAGCTTTATTATTTCCCACTGTGTAACTTTGTAGGAGTCTGTGCCTCAGTTTCAATGGTGGCAAAATGGACAGAATAAGAATATCACCCCAGCAAGTAGAGGTGAAGATTCAGTGAGCTAGCACTGGAAAACCCTTAACACAGCGAGCCCTCTGTAAAGGCTAGTTATGGTTTTTATCACAGCAGGCACACCCTACTGTCTGTGCCAACCCTCACGGATTCCCGCCACAGGGGACTAAAGCGGGACTTCCACAAGGTGACACACGAACAACGATTACTGATGTATCGAGGGAACATCACTGACGGATCTTGGACTAGACTGGCCAGAGGAGAACAGCCAGTCTTAACACAATGACTGCTGGAACTGGGGGAAGTTTGGACCAAGGTTATTTTTCCAGAGAGGCACAATGTTCCCTTTTGAACGGCTGAAAAGCTGTAGGGTTGGGGTCTGTGGAGGTGGTGGGTGCAAGATGAGGTCATTAAAAGAGAATTTGAGGGCACAGGGTGCCAAAGATACGTGGGGATGTTCTCCACACGTTCCAGTGGGGAGGCTGTGCCTACACGCCCTAATGAGGTTCAGGTGTGAAAGACCAGGCATCATCCCTGTTCTAGAATCAGGTGCTCCAAGTGGAGATAAAGTGCCAGCACCCAGGGAAAGAGACTGCAGCCTCTGAGTGCCTAATTTAACACAGGAACAGGGAGAACCCTCTAAAATATGCAAAGTGCCTTGCAAGAAAGAAAAGCAACCCAGATCTGAGCAGTAATTCTGTTGCTAATTCTGTCTCCGATATTATGTATAAAGAACATGAACAACTGGGAGCGTTTGGAGTTTCTCAAAAGCCTAGAAATTCAATCAAGTCTCCCCCAGCTAGAGTAACCAGCCCTTCTTGTTTGATGTGTAAATTATAACAAGATTTTTCATTACACCAAAGCAGGAATTTACAAGCTGCGAACGCGTATCTAAGAGTGTCAAGTGAGAAGCTACTTGAACACACACGCACACTTCAAGCTATTTCCAATGTCTTCCGGAAATAGAAACACCTATAAAAACTCAGTTTAAGATCACAAAAACCCTTTAAAAGCCCTACCTGGGATATTAGAAGTTTCCACCTCTTCTGGTTATGGCCAATTATAGAACTTCCTCCACCGTAAATCACAATGAACAGAGCCGAGCAGGTGAATCACACGCTTTTTACGGTAATGACAAGACATAAATTACCATAAAGACTTTCAATCCCCGCATTTCCAAGTGCTGCAATTTGGGAGAACGGCTCGTCCCTTTTCTCACTTGTTATTCACCAAACTTCGCGTTGGAAATGCGCTTAGACAGACGACCAGGATTTTTAAATGTTGGCAGCTAATTACGATCTCTATAGAGGTACAGTGGGTTCCACAAGACGTACCTGGGGCTAAGTGGCCAGGGCACCGACCAGGCTGCGGGTTCTCCAGGACTTGGCCTCTCTGTCTCCAGAGCCACGTCTGAACCCGGCTCCAGGGCCTCCGATTTGAGGAGGCTCCCCGCACTGCTCCTGGTGCTGGAGACCTCCAGGTAGCACTGCGGTTTACTTTCCCGAGCTCAGCAGTCTCGGGCTTGCCCTCTTTATAGTTGTTTGCCCCGGCGGCCATTGCAAAATACCACACACCTGGTGGCTTCAACAACAGAAACTTATTTGCTCAGAATTGTGGAGGCGGGAGGTCTGAGATCAAGGTGTCCACAGAATTGGTTTTTCCCGAGGCCTCTCTCCTTTGGAGTCCACAGACCCCCTCCTTTTGGGGTCCACAGACCCCAACCCTACAGCTTTTTGGTTTGCAAATAGATGCCCTCTTGCTGCTGCTTTTTCAACACGGTCATCCTCACCTACCCTATGACCCAGCAGTAGCACGGCTAGGAATTTCCCCAAGGGATACAGGAGTGCTGATGCATAGGGCCACTTGGACCCCAATGTTTATAGCAGCACTTTCAACAATAGCCAAGTTACGGAAAGAGCCTAAATGTCCATCAACTGACGAATAGATAAAGAAATTGTGGTTTATATACACAGTGGAATACTACGTGGCAATGAGAAAGAATGAAATGTGGCCTATTGTAGCAACATGGATGGAACTGGAGAGTGTGATGCTAAGTGAAATAAGCCATACAGAGAAAGACAGATACCACATGTTTTCACTCTTATGTGGATCCTGAGAAACTTAACAGAAACCCATGGGGGAGGGGAAGGAAAAAAAAAAAGAGGTTAGAGTGGAAGAGAGCCAAAGCATAAGAGACTCTTAAAAACTGAGGACAAACTGAGGGTTGATGGGGGGTGGGAGGGGGGGCGATGGGTATTGAGGAGGGCACCTTTTGGGATGAGCACTGGGTGTTGTATGGAAACCAATTTGACAATAAATTTCACATATTAAAAAAATAAATAAATAAACACGGTCATCCTGGGGCACCTGGGTGGCTCAATCAGTTAAGCATCCGACTTCGGCTCAGGTCATGATCTCGTGGCTCGTGGGTTCGAGCCCCGTATCGGGCTCTGTGCTGACAGCTCAGAGCTTGAAGCCTGTTTCAGATTCTGTCTCCATCTCTCTCTCTCTCTCTCTCTCTCTCTCCCCCTTCTCCGCTCACAGTCTCTCTCTCTCTCTCTAAGCATAAATAAAAAATTCAAACATGGTCATCCTTCAGTGCAGGGTGGACTGTGCAGGAGCTGGTGTGTGTCTTGTGTCCTCATCTCCTCTTTCTGTAGGGACACCTGTCGGAGTGGATAAGGGCTCAGCCTAAAGGCCTCATTTTAACTTAATTACCCCCTTTAATTTGCCTATCTCCAAAATGCAGTCATATTCTGATCTGAATTTTGAGGGGGGCATAATTCAGTGCATAATCCTTCCGCCTCAGTTAGCCCTGCTCCAATTCCCGATGGGTCCCCAAAGGTGAGGGGAGGAGGAATATGGGCACGTGCTTAGAGCAGAATGTCTCTGGAAGACATGAGACCAGATCACTCCCTCCCCACACTCGGACCACTGAACCGATCTCTTCAGAACTGTCTCAGACCCTCAGACCACTCCACACGGCTTCTCCTACTTCACCCACCTTGTCTGCAGATGTGGAATTTCCGAAGACACGTCTCAAGCCTTCGACCCCCTGACATCCTCGGTGGCATTTCGCTCCCACACTGGCCGCCAACAATTGCTTCCACTGCTGAATGGGCACATCCCTTCGCCCACCAGGAGGCATACTGTACTTGTCCTACCCTTGAATCTGAGTTCTCATGTGATTCGCTTTGACCAGTGGAATGCCCTGCCGGTTTGTCCCACAGGAGCCCCGCTTCCACTTTTGTTCTGTTAGGACCCTGAGCCCACCATGGGGTGCAGAGCCCCAAGCCGGCCATGTGGAGGAGAACAGCCATGTGGAGGGCCGTTGCCCCAGCCGAGCCAACGGCTGCTTGCAGTAACACGTGTGACCCCAGGCGAAACCACAGAATAGTGAGGAATCATCAAGCATGGTGCTTTTAAGCCATTAAGTTTGGGGGATGGTTTTTTATGCAGCAATACTGAAACATCTCTTCCCAGTGACAGGCCTCCCCTGTTCTTTGTACTATTTTTGCCATTATTCCAATCACCGTTCTCAGTTCAATGTTAGGAAAGGGAATGGTGACCTTCATATGAAAGAGAGGTGAATTGATTTGCAGAACAGAAGCCGCGTGGGAAATTTTTTACAGTTCGTGTCTTCTCTTGCCCTCCGAGCCTTTATTCTTAACTTAATGGTGTTCTGTGTACACACTGTGTAAGAGGATTATATAGGAGGTGCAAGGAACACAGACAAAGACTGGGTGGGATGTTTGTGTTGTAACTAGACTAACAATGTGCTGCTCTCTTAGTCCATCTCTGAGAACATGGAAATCATTGTTACACAGAGATGCTTGGGAGAAAGGGTGCCGCTAGGAGTACCATATATCATTTTTGCTTTAAAATTCTCTTTTAATGTTTATTCTTGAGAGAGAGAGAGAGACAGAGCGCAAGTGGGGAAGGGCAGAGAAAGAGGGAGACACAGAATCCGAAGCAGGCTCCAGGCCCTGAGCTGTCAGTACAGAGCCCGACCCGGGGCTCGAACTCACAAACCGGGAGATCATGACCTGAGTGGAAGGCGGACGCTTAACCAACTGAGCCACCCAGATGCCCTGTGTCACTTTTGCTTTTAAAGTTTCACATTTAGGGGCGTCCGACTTCCGCTCAGGTCATGATCTCACGTTTGTGAGTTCGAGCCCCGGGTCGGGCTCTGTGCTGACAGCTCGGATTCTGTGTCTCCCTCTTTCTCTACCCCTCCCCTGCTCATGCTCTCTCTCTCTCTTTCAATAGTAAATAAACATTAAAAAAAATAAAAAATAAATAAAGTTTCATATTTATTACGTAGTCAGCTGACCTTTGCTGAATCATATTGAGGACTGGGAGGTGTTTCATTTTGTTTGTTTTTTAAAGTGAAAACCAAGGTACAGAGAGATTGAATGACTTACTCAAAGTCAGAACACTGGCAGACTACAAGGAGGCTACTAGATTCTTTTTTTTTTTAAGTTTATTTATTTATTTTGAGAGAGAGAGAGAGAGAGAGAGAGCAGTGGGGAAGGGGCAGAGAAGGAGAGAGAGGTTCTGTGCTGATAGCATAGATCCTGATGCGGGATTTGAAGCTGGGCTCAATCCCACGGACTCCCATGAACAGTGCGATCATGACCTGAGCCAAAATCAAGAGTCTGACCCTCAATGAAACAAACCACCCAGCCCCACAGGCGCCCAAGGCTACTAGATTCCTGGTGTCAATATTGAGTCAGGTCCTTAATGGTGTAGACATTGTGTGTAATAGGAAGGAATGTGAGGGGCCACTATCTGGCATGCAAATGGCCTGAGGGCAAGGCCTTGTTCATCTTGATGGGTCCTGGGACACCCTGGTTTGTGTTAAGTCCCGCTGACTTTTCACTGGGTGTTTAAAACATTAATTTGGATGAAAAGATCTGGGTTCATGCCCTGGTCCTCCCCCTCCTTGGCTATACGATGTTACTCAAATCAGTCTAAGAAGCCTCAATTTCCTCTTCTTCAAACTGAGACTGCCAATCCTCCTCCTACTACACCTACCACCACTGCCTTCTACTTCAAAGGGTTACGTGAAGAAAACATTTTGAAAAGGAATATGAAAACTCTATGAAGTGAAAAGATAAAAAATGACATTATTATTATTCAATGTCCTGTTGTCTCTCTCGCATTCTCCTATCACTGCAGAATATAATGCCTCACTTAACACAGGGTAAGGGCATTCGCAGGAATTTGAGAGAACCTGGGTTTTCATTTTATCTCTACCAATTATTGACTCTGGGTCTCGGGAAGAATCAGTTTCTTTGTGTCTCTTTCCCAGGAGGTTAGAATCTTAGGATTCTATGATTTCCTACAATGCTATTATTTCTGGTGAATTATAGAATGCTGGTAAGGCATCAAAAAACAGCTACCCAGACCCCTGTGGCTGTCATGCATAGGGCTGTGGAAATGGGCAAAATTATTAAAATTATCTTCCGGAAACTATAAGCATGTTTATATACCACGCTCTCATCGAGGTAAAAAAAAACACAACAAAACATGGAATCTCGGGGCGCCTGGGTGGCTCAGTCGGTCGGACGTCCGACTTCAGCTCAGGTCATGATCTCTCAGTCCGTGAGTTCGAGCCCCGCGTCGGGGTCTGTGCTGACAGCTCGGAGCCTGGAGCCTCTTCGGGTTCTGTGTCTTTCGCTCTCTGCCCCTCCCCTGCTCACACTCTGTCTCTCTCTGTCTCTCAAAAATAAATAAACATTACCAAAAAAATAAAAAAAAAAAAAAACCCGGAACCTCTTGTGAATGGAAATATATTAAAGCACACTATTAGAGTTATTTCAATATTTAACAAAATTAATTCACGACTTACCAGACTGAAGCGCCACTATCTCAGTGGAACAAGCGTGGCATAGATTATTGAGTGCTGTGGTTTTGTTTCCCTGCCACAATATTTCCTAAATATGATTATTTTCTTCTTTAACAGGACGGACATAACTGTTTAAGTGGAGACGTAACAGTTTGCAGTGTCACATTTGAGTGCCCTTAGATCTCAAACCGCATTCTTCTTCTTCAGACTGAAACTTCACAATTGCTGCTGACGTAAGGAAATGTCTTAATTCGGCCCTTTGTCCATTGGGCCCTGTGTCTCGGGAAACAAAATGCATTCTGCAGAGAATATAAAGCTTGCTGTGACCCTGCTGGGTTATGAATAATTTGTGCCATCCAGAAGCAGTACTCAGTTTGAAAATACCATTTTAAAGACATCATTTGTTGTTTGACTACCATTTCCTATTTCATACAAAAATTGGAAAACTAGAATAGCAGGTTCTGTTCTCTTGGGACTTATATCCTCATTTATTTGAGGTCTGCTTCCAACTTGAAAATGTAGTCTGTCTCATATTCCTGATATAAAATGAAAGTGAGCTACCAGCATTCTGCTTGCTAACTACGAGGGAGAGGAGGAGGAAATGCAGGATATCATTTGCAATTTCAAAAGGCAACCAGAGTTTGCATTAAGCCACTGCTGTTTTCTGGGAACATCCACAGGTCATATCCTTTCCCATCCCAAGCCTCCCGTATGGAGAGGTCAAGGGCTCATCAATCCAATTAGATATCGAGTTTAAAGCAAAAAATCAGTGTAGGCCAGGACTTCCAGAAGGGGGAAGTAGGAGCTCAGCAGACCCCCTCTTTAGCAAAACCATAATTTAACTGGTACACATTATTTAAAACGCAGGAATTTAAAGTCTCCAGAAATTGTTTGAAGGGTATACAGCACATGGAGGAAAAGTCACTCGAGAAAATCGATCACACCTGAGGGAGAACAGCCGGTGTCTGTGGCATTTGAGTCACATCCTGTTTCCTTACCCCCTTCAGGCCAGCTCCTGATTAGGGACGTGCCGCTGGGCGCTCTCCTGTGGGCAGTGTGGCCAAGAAGATGGGGGTTCCTTCCTACCCCAGCAACCATCTGAGGCTACGGTTTCACTCTTGTAGGGGCAGGCTCAGCAACACCGCCAGACCCCCACCACCAGGGGCAGAAGCTGTCTTCTGGACAGCATAGCCAGCTTGCTCCTGAGGAAGAAGCTCTACTCCAGATGAGAGTCCTGGGGCCCTGACACCCCCAACCCTGGCCCAGTGCCCTGGCTAGGAGGGCGGAGGTTCCGTGGTGCCAGAGATAAGCCAGGAAGACCAGGCACTATCACAGCCCCCACCCCCGGTACATGCTTATAGAGAGGGGCGTTTATCACCCTTTGGAAGAGCGGGTCCCTGAACGCAGTGCCCGTGCTGTGGTGTAGGAGTTCTGCCGTTGGGGGGGGGGGGTGTCGGGGGGATAGTGGAGAGGGTGGAGGCACGCGCTAAAGACAACAAGCTCAGTAGCTCAGCTGAGGTGCCTATTGGGAACAGAGTGGAGAGCTCCATCCCTAAAAGTGTTGTCAAAAACAGTAGAGGTCTTGGTGGAAATGAAGAGGCTGGTGATTCTGATACACGATAAGCAGAGAGCAGCCAGATGTTTAATAGAGAGAAGCAGGAAAGAGACCACCAAGGAGAGCCCTCCTGGGGTCACAGTGAACTCAGGGGGTTGGGAAAGCTGTGCGCAGGCGGGGGCTGCCTAGCACCTCCCGTCTTGACCCCCCCACCTCCAACCCGATGAAGCAATCAGAGCAGCCAGTGGAGCTGACTTGAAAGCGTCCTAGGAGTCTCAAAAAGACCCGGCAGCACAGGGAGGGGCTTAAATACAACCTCTGATCAAGCACTGACCGAAAACTAAGTCACTTCGACACAGGACACCTGATCAGGCTTTAAAACCATTATTGCAGTCACTCCTGACAATCTGGAAGACTGTGCATGGCCAAGACTGCACCCACCCAGGGAACAATCTGACAGGAGCAATCAGAGGACTCTAAGATACTGGAACATGGGACAAAAAAGTAAATACTCTGAACTTCAAGCCGTACACATGTGCCACCGAAAAGGGTCAAAACCTAACTGGCTAAGGGGGCTTGAGCACAGCCTTTGACCAATAAATGGCTTACACCCATCCGAAGCGATTCCTAGGTGGCCAGGCTAAAAGAGAACAAGGTGAGAGAAACGTGAGCAGGGATGTCAGAGGCTGTGCACTGGGGGAACTAGACTTCCCAGGATTATTGCAGTCAAGTCCCTAAACAAACAAACACACCCACACCCCCGAGAGTGGCGTCAGTATCCAGTCACCACAAAACGGTATCTAAAATGTTCAGTTTTCCACACAAAAAAGTGACAAGACATGCAGAGAAACGGGAACACGTGAGCCATACACAAGGGAAAAAGCAAACAACAGAAACTGACTTTGAAAGGGTCCAAATAGTGGACCTAGCAGCCAAAGACTTCAAAACAGCTATTATAAATATGTTTAAAGAACTAAAGATAACCATGCTTAAAGCACTAAAGGAAGGTATAATGACAATGTCTTACCAAAAGACAATGTCAATAAAGAAAACCCATTAAAAAGAACCAAACGGAGGGGTGCCTGGGTGGCTCAGTCGGTTAAGTGTCCGACTTCAGCTCAGGTCATGATCTTGGGGTCCATGAGTTTGAGATGGTGTTGGGCTCTGTGCTGAGAGCTCAGAGCCTGGAGCCTGCTTGGGATTCTGGGTCTCCCTCTCTCTCTGCCCCTCCCTGACTCATACTCTGTCTCTGTCTCTCAAAAATGAATAAACATTTTAAAAGGTTTTTTTAAAATAAAATAAAATTAAAAAAAGAAGAACGAAATAGAATCTTGGACTAAAAAGTACAAACCAAAATGGGAAATTCAGAGGGATTCAACAGTAAACTTGAGCTGGCAGAGAAATCAAAAGGAAAATTCTCGGAGATGAAATGAAGGCAAGCCCACTAAGACTCACTGGAAGCAGCTAAGGCAGTGTTTAGAGGAAATTTTATATAGGTAGATGCTTATATTAAGAAAGAAGAAAGCTCTCAAATCAATAACCTAGCCTCCTACCTTAAGACATTGGGAAGAGAAGAACAAATGAAACCTAAAGCAGGCAGAAGGAAGAAAACAATAAGAACTAGCATGGGGATTTATAAAATAGAAACACAACGGAGAAAGTCAATGAAACCAGAAGCTGGTTATTTGAAAAGACTGACAACACTGACAAACTCCTAGCTTAAATCAACTAGGAAGAAAAAAAAAAAAAAAGAGAGAAGACTCAAATTACCACAATTAGGAATGAAAAAAAGGGCATAGGACCGATCTTACAAAGGATTCTGAGACTACCTTGAAAATAGTATGGCAAAAAATTAGATAACTTAGATGAAATGGAAAAACTCCTGGGAAGACACAAACTCGCAAACCTGATTAAAGAAACAGCAGAAAATCTGAATAGAGCTATATCAAGCAAAGAGATCAAATTAGTCATTTTAAAACTTCCCTTCAAGGGAAATCCAAGAGCAGTTGGCTTTTCTGACGAATTCTGTCAAACATTCAAAGAAGAAGTAACACTGATTCTTCACAAACTTTTCCAAGAGACAGAAGAGGCGGGAACACTTTCTAATTCCTTCTTTGAGGTATTTCCCTGATACCAAAACTAGAAAAAGACGTCATAAGAAAAGAAAATTAAAGATCAATATTGTGTGAATATAGACACGACAATTCTCAACAAAATACTAGCAAACAGAATACAGGAACACCTAAAGATGACTTTACACCACAAGCAAGTGGGATTTATACCAACAGTACAAGATTAGCTAACATCTTAATACATACTGTTAACAGAATAAAGCATCCATATTAGAAAGGAAGAATTAAAACTCTACTTGCAGATGACATGATCTTACAGTAGAAGATCTTAAGGAATTCACTAAAAAACCATTAGACCTAAAAAACAAGCTCAGCAGGGTTACAGGATACAAGATGAACATCAAAAGTCAATGTTATTTCTATGCACTAAAAATGAACATTCCAAAACTGAAATTAAGAAAGCAATTTCCAGGCATCTGGGTGGCTCAGTTGTTAAGCATCTGACTTTGGTTTATGTCATGATCTCATGGACTGGGAGCTCGAACCCCATATCAGGTTAGCATGAGCTCTGCTTTGGGTGAGCCCCACTTTTCTCTCTCTCTCTCTCTCTCTCAAAAAGAAAGCAATTCCACTTACAATAGCATCAAAAAGAATAAAATATGTAAAAGAAATGCACACTTTGCATACTGAAAACTACACAACACTGTTGAAAGAAACTGAAGACCTAAATTAGTGGATCAGAATGGTCTAAATCATTGATTGGAAGACTTACTATCATTAAGATGGCTATGCTCCCCCAATCGATTTACAAATCCAATGCATTTGCTATCAAAACTCTGGCTGCTTTTTGCAGAAGTTGATAAGATGACCCTAAAACTCATATGAGGATGCAAGGGACCCAGAACAGAAAAAAGAGTCTTGGAAAAGAAGATCAGGCTGGAGGACTCACATTTCTGGATTTAAAAGCTTGCTACAAAACTACTGTAATTTATCAGTCATCATAAGGATAGCAACATAAATCAATGGAGTAGCTTTGAGAATCCATGAGTAAATCTTTACATTTATCATCAATTGATTCCCAATAAGGGGGCCAGCATAATTTAATGAGGAGAGGAGAGTCTTTCCCAACAAGCAGTATTAAAATAACTCGATATCTTTATGCAAAAGGAGGAATTTGGAACCTACTAAACACCATACACAAAAATGAACTACAAATGGATCTTAGACCTAAACGTAGGAGCTAAAATTATAAAACTCTTAGAGGTAATCTTTGTGACCTTGGGTTAGGTACTGGTTTCTTAGCTATGATACCCAAAGCACAACCAACAAAAGAAAAAATAGGTTGGAGTCTATCAAAATTAAAAACATTACTGCGTGTAGTAATATGATCGCAGAGGTGAAAAGACAACCTACAGAATGGGAGAAAATGGTTGCAAATCATACATTGGTAAAGGGCTTGTTTCCAAGAGCAAATAAAGAACTCTTGCAACTCAATAATGAAGAGACAAATAACCCAATTAAAAAGTATTTGAGTAGGCCTTTTTCCAAAGAAGATATATGAATGGCCAATAGGCCCATGGAAACATGATCAATATCATTAGTCATTAGGGAAACCACAATAAGACACCAACCACTTCAGACCCACTAGGATGGCTGTAGTGAAAAACGCAGGCAATAACAAGTGTTCGTGAGTATATGGAGAAATCGGAGCCCTCACCTATTGCTAGCCGAAGCGTAAAATGGCACGGTCGCTATGGAAAATGTTTTGGCAGTTCCCCGAAACGTTAAATATAGAATTGTCATACGGCCCAGCAATTCCCCTCCTAGATGCCCAAGAAAATTGAAACATATATTCACACCAACACTTGTATATGAATACTCATAGCATCATTACTCATAACCAAAAGGCAGAAACAACCCAAACGTCTATCGACTGATGTGTGGAGAAGTAAGACATGGATTAGTTGAACAGTGGAAGGTTATCCTGTAATAAAAAGGGACGAAGTGCCGATACCTCTCACAACCTGGATGAACCTCAGAAACATCATGCAAAGTAAAAGAAGGTGGTCACCCAAGACTGCATGTTATATGAATCCTTTAACTTTCATTATTATTTTTAAAATCTTTATTTATTTTTTTGTTTGTTTTGAGAGGGAGAGCGCATGTGCATGGGCACACGCATGAGCGGGGGGAGGGGCAGAGAGAAAGAGGGGCTTGATCCCATGAACCATGAGATCACGACCTGAGCCGAAATCAAGAGTCAGATGCTTAACCAACTGAGCGACCCAGGCACCCCAATGAATCTTTTTATTTTTATTTTTTAAAGTTTATTTATTTACTTAGAGAAAGTGTGAGTTGGGGAGGGGCAGAGAGAGAGAATACAAAGCAGGCCCCTCGCTGTCAGCACAGAGCCAAGGGCTGAGCTCGAACTCAAAAACGTGAGATCATGGCCTGAGCTGAGGTCAGACGCTTAACCCACTGAGCCACCCAGGAGCCCTTCCAATGAATCTTATTATTGGAAATGTCCAGAGAGGGCAAATCAGTAGAGAAGGTATATTAATGGATACCCGTGCTGCGGGTCGGGGGCAAGAATGAAAAATGACTGCTTTAAAGGTACAGGGTTTTTTTTGTGAGGGACAAAAATGTTCCAAGAGTAGATTGTGATGATAGATATACAACCGTGTGAATGTACTGACAAAATGGAATTGTGTATATTACCTGAGTGCATGGCATGGTATATTAATTATATTTCAATAAAGCTGTTTAAAAAAAATCAATGTATGTTTTCCTTGATGAAGATAAAAAACTAATGTCAATCTTGCAAGCAGTTAAACAATCTTAATACCCCTTACTCAAAACACATTCATACTCATGTAAAAACAGTATTTATTTTTCCAGAATAATCCTCATTGGGGAAGATGACTAGAGAGACTTTCCAGATATGTAAGATTGAAAACCAATGGGAACAGGTGGCCGATTTAGTCCCACTGAGTGTTACCAGAGGGACTGCAAAAAAAAAAAAAAAAAAAAAAAAAAAAAAGGGTTTCTGGAAAACAATAAATTAGACAAAAATACCTTATTTGTCTTAAAAATAACACAATTACCAGGAAGCCATGGGTTTCTATTTAGAGGGATCATTTTACGTTACCAGTTCTTGCTATGAAATGAAACCTCTTTCAACTAAAAATTCTGGCAGATTTGTTTTGTTTTGTTTTGTTTCCTCATGGGGGTTTCAAAATTTTATTCACATGCTTTTTAAAAGGAGAGAAACTCCTTTGTAAACATGATCTGTTTCTTATACTTTCCAGTGGCTGATTAGATCCACATTTTTAAGCAGATGGCAGTCGAGGACACTAACAGAAAGAAAACACATTTTAATTTCCTTTATTAAATCGATGTAGGAAGATAATCTCCTGATGATTAAATTAGATGACTTCGGTAACTCATTCCGTAGGAAAAATATGGCCCAAATCAGAGAGCTATTTATGGAGGGACAGTGGAAATTGAGTGGTCACAGGACGGGGAGGGGGCTGATTTTCTTTAATAACAAAGAAGAAGGAACAACGTCCTGGAGACGCGGCCATCTCACCCCTTTCTCTAGGGGCAGTTCCGGAAACAATAGGAATTGCCCACAAGCCCTGGTGTTTGGTACACACACAGGAGACTGAAAACCTTGGCAGGAGAGGAGCCTCCAGTCAGCACATCACACACCTTCTCCTATTACAAGTGAAGAAAACATCAAGGGTTTGCTCGATTTACCGCCACTCTCAGAAGAACGCGGTGTGTGTGATGTGACCGTTAAAAGTGACCTGCCATTCTTTTTCAGAGCAAAGATGCCATAACCTCTTCTTCACGAGCCTTTTCCACTTTATTACATTTTTCTGCTCAGTTCTAGGAGTAGATATTTTCTACGAGGACGGGAGAATAAGTCATTTGAACTGTCAAATAGGATCTGGCCTTTGTGTCTTCAAGGTATGAATTACATCTGCTTCGCTCCAGGAATGTAAACCAGCCAGACTGTAGTTCTTCCGGTGAGGAGGCAGGAAGAACACAGCACCCCCTCACCTTCGTCAGACCTGCTTTGAGTTGGGGGAGCTGACTGGTGCTGCTGTGGGGGGAGCTGGGGCGAGGGACCCACTGCCACTTACTGACCTGTAGATTGTGGGTTCGTGAGACAAAGCGAGGCACAGAGAGGAGCTGACCCACTTTGTAATTTTAGAAAATGATGTGTGGCTAGATTTTTTTAAAGTTTTTTTTTGTTTTTTTTTTTGAGAGACAGAGAGAGACAGAGCAAGCGGGGAAGGGGTAGAGAGAGAGAGAGAGGGAGAGAGAATCCCAAGCAGGCTCTGCACTGGCAGCACAGAGCCTGACAGGGGGCTCAAACTCACAAACCGTGAGATCATGACCTGAGCCGAAATCAGGAGTCCGATGCTTAACTGACTGAGCCATCCAAGTGCCCCAAGATGTGGCTAGATTTGAAAAAAAAATTTTTTTCAATGTTTATTTATTTACTTTTTATTTTTTTTAATGTTTATTTTCGAGAGAGAGAGACAGAGCGTGAATGGGGGAGGAGTAGAGAGAGAGGGAGTCACAGAATCCAGAGCAGGGTCCAGGCTCTGAGCTGTCAGCACAGAGCCCGACATGGGGCTCGAACTCACGAGCCATGAGATTATGACCTGAGCTGAAGTCGGACACTTAACCGACTGAGCCACCCAGGCACCCTAAGACATGGTTAGATTTTTTTTTTTATGGTGATCATCTTTATTTTTTTATTTTATTTTTTTTACTTTTTATTTTATTTATTTATTTTAATATATGAAATTTATTGTCAAATTGGTTTCCATACAACACCCAGTGCTCATCCCAAAAGGTGCCCTCTTCGATACCCATCACCCACCCTCCCCGCCCTCCCACCCCCCATCAACCCTCAGTTTGTCCTCAGTTTTTAACAGTCTCTTATGCTTTGGCTCTCTCCCACTCTAACCTCTTTTTTTTTTTTTTTTTTCCCTCCCCCTCCCCCATGGGTTCCTGTTAAGTTTCTCAGGATCCACATAAGAGTGAAACCATATGGTATCTGTCTTTCTCTGTATGGCTTATTTCACTTAGCATCGCACTCTCCAGTTCCATCCACGTTGCTACAAAGGGCCATATTTCATTCTTTCTCATTGCCACGTAGTATTCCATTCTGTATATAAACCACAACTTCTTTATCCATTCATCAGTTGATGGACATTCAGGCTCTTTCCATAACTTGGCTATTGTTGAGAGTGCTGCTATAAACATTGGGGTACAAGTGCCCCTATGCATCAGTACTCCTGTATCCCTTGGGTCAATTCCTAGCAGTGCTATTGCTGGGTCATAGGGTGGTTCCTCAGAAAATTAAAAATAGACATGGTTAGGTTTTTCAGAGTGCTTGCATATTCAGTGTTTTAAGGGCTGATAACACTGGAACAGGTAAAGAAAAGAATATGGTAATTGGTACAATCGTTGACATGCACAGTGATTTTTGGTCTCACTCTGCTTTCATAGTGGACACATTGGTAGAGTCCATTCTCATACATTTTAGTGGGATCCGACTGGTTAAAAAGAAATAACTGTCCCCCCATAATAGAAAGAATACTTACTACATGTCTGTTTCTTAGGGTCTGTGGTAGATTATACATTTACCCCATCCTGCTTGGTTTCCTCACAATAGGACACTGACATACCCCCCCCCCCCCCCAAGGAAAGGAAGGCTCTGTATTTCCTCCCTTTGAAACCAGGACAAACTGGGGCGCCTGGGTGGCGCAGTCGGTTAAGCGTCCGACTTCAGCCAGGTCACGATCTCGCGGTCCGTGAGTTCGAGCCCCGCGTCGGGCTCTGGGCTGATGGCTCAGAGCCTGGAGCCTGTTTCCGATTCTGTGTCTCCCTCTCTCTCTGCCCCTCCCCCGTTCATGCTCTGTCTCTCTCTGTCCCCAAAATAAATAAACATTGAAAAAAAAAATTAAAAAAAAAAAAAAAAGAAACCAGGCCAAACTTCATCACTGCCTTGACCAACAGGATGGGGTGAAAGTGACACTGTGTGACTTCTGAGGCCATAAAGGCAATATGGCTTCTGCCTGACTCCCTCTCTGGGTTATTTGTCCTTGGAATGCAGCTACCATGTTGTAAGGACTCCCAGGCTGACGTCCTTAGACAACAGCCAGACATGTGAGTGAAGGAACATTGACTTGATGAGCTCAGCTCTGGTCTTAGAGCTTTGTAGCCCGGCCCCAGACCTTGTGAACCAGGGACAAGCCATCTCCAGCCCTGAATCCCTGAACCACAGCAACTGGTGTGAGATAATAAGGGAGTATTGTTTTAAGCCATTTTGTGTTGGGTAAGTCATCAGGCAGCAATAGGTAACCAATACAAGAGCTATCCTCTTCCCAGTAGGAAGCCACTAGGCAGGGAAATTAAAAACATTTTAGGACCCAAGATAACAATATCTCAGAAAGCAGTTGTGGTCTCATTGAGCTTGGTTTTCCCAGAATGCAAGTCAGTCATGTATTTATTTATACCCTAAATGAATTTTCTTTCCTTCCTTCCTTCCTTCCTTTTCTTTCTTTTCTTCCTTCCTTTTCTTTCTTTTTCTTTCTTCCTTCCTTCCTTTCCTTCCCTTCCTTTCCTTTCTTTCTTTTTCTTTTCTTTCTTTAACAAATAGCTATTGAGTAATTATTACTCAAGGTAAAGTATAAGAATAAATCAAATATGATCCCAAACTGTACCTAGTCTAGTCTTCCTGGGTTCAAATTTTGGCTGTTTATTAGCAGGTTACTCAACCTCTCTGTGCCCAGGTTCCTTGAATGTAAACAGAGACAACATTAATATCTACTTCACAGATTTTATGAGGATTAAAGGGGTTAATGCACACGAAGTATTAGAACAGGGCCTGGCATATAGTCAGCACTGTGAAAGTGTTAGTATTATTATAATTGTTATCTGTAATAATTTGTTGCTTAAAATAAGACTCAAAGCAAATATGGCAAAGTGTTAACATTTGTTAAATCCATGGGATGTTTTTGTGAGTGCTGTATTATTCTTGATATTTTTCTGTATTTTTAAATAATTTATAGTAAAACTAAATTATACATAAAAAGATAAGGTATCAGTTCTAGAATAGTTCACACGTTAGGGAGGAAGATAAGTAACCTATCCTAGAGAATAGTCAATGTGTGTGTGTGTGTGTGTGTGTGTGTGTGTGTATGCGTATGGGTGCACACATGCATGCACGTGTATGTACATATGTGTGCATGTTGAGCCCAAATCTTTACCTTACCACCTGGATCCCAAATTCCTTTTAGGGAGAGACTGTGTTTGTTTTGGAAAAACAACTTGATAAGCCACTTCAGCTTGGGGTTGAAGGTGGGATCTTGCGGCCTGGGTGCTGGCATGAGTTCAAGTATGAAAGAGACTGAATTAAGCTTCTCTGCATGAGGAGATGAAGGGAGGAAAGGGGAGAGAGGAGACAAGAAGGAGGAAAAGGAAAGAGGAAAGGGGAAATGGTGGGAGGCTGGGCTTTAACCTGGTGAAGGGCGCAGGTTAGGAACTCATTCAGCAACAAGTTATACAGCAAGGGTGTAGAGAGACAAATAGCTTATTTTTCTCTGACAGTGAGTACTTCAAGGAGGTTAGTTTTTGGCTGTGGTTCAACAGTGTAAAGATTGGTGTTGGGGTATGCTTCATGGACCTCCTGCCACAGGGAGTATAACTGAACAAGGGCTCCAACCATTTCTCTTTAAAATCCATCACAATGTTTGTGCCTAAGCTCTGCCTTCCGTGGCAACTAATGATGACTCAGCAGGGATACTGAGGCAGATCCACTCTGGGGGATCTGGGACTCCTCCGACAGCCAACTTTAGTTTGAAGACTTCCTGATGGCTTTGCTGGACTTTGTTTATTTATTTATTTATTTTGAGAGAGAGAGAGAGAGAGAGAGAGAGAGAGAGCAAATACACATGAGCTGGGGAGGGGCAGGGAGAGAGGGAGAGAGAGAATCCCAAGCAGGCTCTGTGCTATCAGTGCAGAACCAGGCGTGGAGCTCAATCCTACGGACCCGGAGCTCATAACCTGAGCCTAAATCAAGAGTCATAGGCACCTGCTTCTTGAAGGACCTAGACTAACACAATTGGTAACTCTGAGATTCCTTTTGGTTTTCCCCCATGGTTGCAAAAGGGTGACCAGAGCTCCTGCCATCCCACTCACATCCACAACCAAAAGAAGGGACAAAGAAAGAAAGGCTATGCCCTTTGCACCCAACCTTTTCATCCGGAAAGCATACTAGGAGCCTTTACGTACTCATGTCCTCACACCCAGCGAAGTCATTTGGGGTAGCTTTCCTTGGACGTCTGAACTGTAACATGAAGCGTTGAGGAAAAAGCTCCCTGCATGTAAGAGTTCAGACAGCACTTTACACGCTAAAAGAAACTGTCTCCAAGAGTATTGTTAGTCCCAGTGCCAACACTTCAGGTATTCACTTATTCAGTATTAAAGCTCCAGCAATGTGTAAGCACTGCCCCAGACTGAACAAACGTGGAACAGACTGAGCCACGCCCAGCAGAGCCCTCAGCATGCATTAGAGCCGCCCAAACAAGCCATCTGAGATCAGCCAACCTCAAGCCGACCTGCAGACACGTGAACGAGTTTTGGGGGTGCACAGGGCATCATTTATCAGCCTTGCCTTAAAGCCCGTCTCCCCCAGCCATTTCTGCCCTCTCCCGCACACCCTCATGGAGACTGATTGTGACTGATTGTGACTCTTTCCTTCTTTGGAGCCCCCAGCACCATGCACCCCTCTTACAGCTCTCAGCAGACCCCTGTAGCGCCTGTCCCCCACCCACATTTGACTGTGCCCTGCTTGAGGACAGGAGTCACATCTTACGCACCTCTGTGTCCTGCGTTGTCCACCGACTTGCACGTTGCTCGATAAATCTTCACTGAACTGAAGTCTGATTGAGCTTATTTCACGATTCTGTCTTTGGAGGCTTCAATAAGAAATCATCGGTCGATGTCACTAGTGTAAAGGAAGAAAACAGAAAGCGGCCACAAAAGAGCACCATTCGTTTAGCTGAATTTGTGTTTCCTCCGGCCGATCACCTCCTTTGTCTATCACCTTGGGGAGAAGATTCTGGCAATACCTCGGAGGCACCTAAGACTGAGGACTGAAGGAGACAGCCCCAGTCCTGTGAGCTCCATACCCATTACAAGTGGTTTCTCCATATACACACAGCTCTGTGGCTTCCCACTGACTATGGGGACTGAGAAAGGCATCATGGAAATAGGACAACGGAATGGAAACAAAATGGACGCCTGGCCCAGGATCCTCGTCGCCCCTTGTAGTACACGGGACAAACGTCGGTGCTTAATTTTTATTGTTTTCAAAAAAAAAATTTTTTTTAACATTTATGTATTTTTGAGAGAGAGAGAGAGAGAGAAAGCGAGCAGGAGAGGGCCAGAGAGAGGGAGACAGAACATCTGAAGCAGGCTCTGCTCAGTGAACACAGAGCCCGATGCGGGGCTCAGACTCACAAACCATGAGATCATGACCTGAGCTGAAACCAAGAATAAGATTCGTCACCGAATGAGTCACCCAGGTGCCCCCGTGCCTTATTTTTTTATGTTAAGAGCGGGTAATTTGGGAGATGAGTCATTGGTCTTCCACACGGCTGTGCTGTAGGCTCAGGCCAGGGTCTCAGTGCGGGGAGTATTTCAGGACTGGTGACAGAGGATAGATCCCTCCGGTGGTCCTTGGCCAGAGGTCCCCTCGGTCCCTCTGCGGCTGCTGCATCTGGTGTGGTCTCCACCTCCCTGCACCCTGCCCTCCTGACTTCACAGCCTCTGCTGACCCGGGCCGTCGGTCACTAATGGAACTGCCAGCCACGGAGGCAATTTCTGTGGCTTTCAAAGCCCTGGTCATCATATAAGCAGCCAAATGGAAAAACCACTTAAAATGAAGAGAGGGAAAGAGAAGAAGCCCTCTTCTTCTGTCCCACTGAGGAAGAGACAGCTGCATTCTGCTCCCATCTTAGTATTTTATGTCATTTCATTTTTTTAAATGTTTATTTATTTTTGAGAGAGAGAGACAGACAGACAGACAGCATGAGCGGGGGGAGGGTCAGAGAGCTAGAGGGAGACGCGGAATCTGAAGCAGGCTCCAGGCTCTGAGCTGTCAGCACAGAGCCTGACGTGGGGCTCGAACCCGTGAACCTGAGCCGAAGTTAACCACTTAACCGACCGAGCCACCCAGGTGCCCCCGTTTCATTTTTAAAGGCTGGTGCGCTGACCACTGTGGAGTCTGGATGGAGCAAACACACTCACCTGTTCGGCACAGTGTCATGGTTTGCGCCATCCAGGTGAGCGCAAAGGCCAGCTTCCTGTGCGTGTTCAGCGACAGTTCATGTACAGGGCTGCCTGGAGGTGACTTCACGCTTCTGCTTGGAGATTTAAGAGGCTGTGTGTGATAAGAGTCAGAAAATCAACGTGCCCAGCCGTAGCTCAGGCGCACCTACAGCCTCCCCAGCTTTTTAGTGATGGGCTGAGATCAGCTCTGTCAGCCACAGGAATGTTCGGCAAAATGCACTAAAAAATATAAATTCACCGCTAATTACAGCAGAGGAGAAGTGAATGTTTAGAGCGGCTGTTGGCAAACTTTTTCTGTAAAAGGCCAGAGTGTTAATAGTTTAGGCTTTACAGGCCAGGGTATTTCTGTCACAACTATTCAGTTCTGCCACTGTCACCAGGAAGCACACAGAGACGATCCAGAAGCAGGTGAGCACAGCTGTGTTCTAATAAAACTTTATTTGCAAAGCAGGTGGTGGGTCCCAGTTTACCTGCCCCACGTAGAGCGTCGCACTGAGACACAATCGTGTGGAATCACAGGCTGATGTAAAATTGCCTCTGCTGGCAGAGCACGAAGAACCCCTTTCCACAGTAATCCCAGAGCATAATCTGCCCTAGGTTTTTGCTTCCAAACAATTACATTTATTTTTAAAGTGTAAGTCTATAAATCCGTATTCGGCGGTTTTCCTTCTCTGATGTCGTCAAACATTACAGACACCATTCGTGCAAACGTCTCCTAGGAATGTCTTGAGCAGAGTTAGAAGGCACCCCAGGACACCCAAACGAACCCCCTTGTTTTACACCCTGTGGAACTGAGGCTCACGTCGCAATGCCAGTGGATGACAGAGCAGGACCAAAGCACATTTGGCCTTCATGGTGGGTCACCAATTCACGTGCATTGTTAATGCCATTTCTTTTGGCAACTGCCATACAATGAAAGGTGTGTGTATGTCTTCAATTTCCCATCACATTTCCCAGAAACTCCACGAGGGAAAGATCATATTTCATGGCACTTTTTATTAAATTCTTAAATTAAAACAAATTGTTACAAAAATAGTACCTGCTTAATGAAACAATTGAGAAGCATACCGAGTAAAATAAGGTCCCCTTCCATCCACTCATAATCTCCTCCCTGGCTTCTCTAGAGTAGCTACGTTTTCCCCCCAACATGTTGTCATGAAAATGTTCAAATCTTTAGAAGTAACGATTTTGCAGCGAGCACCTGTATGCTCCACCTACATTCCACAATTCACATTTTACTATTCTTGCTTTATCACATCTCTGCCCATCTTCCATGCCTCTATCCACCCATCGGTCCATCTTTCTTCCTTCTTTTTAGTATGTGTTTCCGGGTAAACAGCAGACATCGGCACTTTCCCCCTCCTACTTCCTCTTCAATACTTCCCCCCAATAGTTCAGCATGCAAATCATTAGCTAGACGTTACGATTTCTTTACATTTTTTTTTTTTTTTTTTGTCTGTTGAGGTAAAATCTATATCCAATGAAATGCACAGAGTTTACGTGTACATTTGCTGGTTTTGACAGAAGTAAGAAGCCAAACACAAACATCAACCCACAGACTGCCTGCCTTCCTTTTCAGGCAACCATTGTGCTGGTATTTTCCCACCACAGATTAGGTTAGTTTGGCCTGTTCTAGAGCTTTACTTAAGTGAATGTTTGTACACACACACACACACACACACACAGTATTCTTTTGTTTAAGATAGCACTGCTTGGTTACCTCCTCCCCATGCACACATTCACACATATAAATACGTGTTTGTTTTCTTTTACCAAAGGGACACGCAGAGCACCATCCTGAGACTTGCTGAGTCGCCAGAAGCTGACAGTCTAGAGTGGAGTTCTCGTTGGAAATCTCCTGACACTAGCTGAGCATTTTAGGCAAGTGATTTAACTTCTCAGTGATCTCATTTCTGTTGCTGTTGCCAGGCTTAAATGGCCAATGTCTGGAAGCACCTGGAAAAGGGCTGGCCCACAGTAGTGACTGCAGGGATCCCTGCTGGTGACCCGCCAAGCTCCTTGGACTCCAGGAGTCCATGTGATTTGCTGCTGACATCAGACAGCTGTGACCCTCTCCAGGGACTGTCCAGAGGCCACTGGAGCCCTTACCAAATACACAGAGAGCTGAAGATGCCTCTTTTCTACTCATAGTGGGACATAGCACACAGTAGAGAACATGGATGTACCCGTCTATGCCTTATGCCTCCACATGGGAGTTTATGTCCCCTGGGGGGCCTGTTCCCAATAACTGACCCATGTGGGAGGTGAGGTGAGGGCTGGCTCCCTTGCCCCGGGGTGAGATACACTGAGAATAGCTTACACCCCACAGCCTGCCTGGGATGGAAGCTCCTGACATGTGGTTTCCTCACCCGTCCTGGTCCCTCATTCCTTCCAGGCGTCTCCTGGGAGCACTTGGGTAGTAAATCCCTCGTCCATGATCCTGGTCTCACTGCCTCTGGGACCCCACCTAAGGCGGTGCCCCGTACACTTCTGTTGGTTGATCTTCAGACTTGGCCACATCTGTGGCCAGGGGTCTGGCAAAGCCTGCTGCGGGAGCCCCAGGCGGGGAAGTGCTCACCGTGCTGGACCCATCTGCCATTTTGTCTCCCTGGACCCTTTCTTTCTAGGTAACATGGGAGGCGGAAACCAGATTACAGTAAGGATCCCATTAAACGACTCTGAGTCAGAGGGGGATTCATCAGAGTCCCTTCACGTGCATGTGGCCCGTTCCTGCAAATATTAAGTGTGCTGGGTAAAGGGTTTGGGCATAACCGTTAGAGAGCGAGTGGTGGGGAGGGGTGTGAGCCACAGCGGTGCACAGGGAGGCGAGTGGACCCTTCATGTGGGACAGGGTAGGGCCTGGGGACGTGCCCGGCGAAGGCCTTGTGTGCGGTGGAGCCCCGGGGTAGGGGGCGGGTGGTGCTCGCTCACACTGCCCTTACTGCTTATCTGTGCGGACACTGAAGATCTTTCTATGGCTGTACAGCCGTTTTCCTCTCTAAAAACAGACACCCCAGTGTGCGGACCTCAAGGAATGGAGAGACCGGCCCTGAATACAAGTCAGGTAAGAGTTTCAAGTCAACCAATACTCTGATTCGAGCGGATCATGAGCGACTTCCGCACTTCCCACTCCGTGTGGGGCTCTGAGAGCAAGATGAGCGGTGTCCAGCCAAGTCCTCCTTCAAGGCCTTTCCAGCTGAAGACAAGTGCTCCTCCCCGGGCAACACGGAGCCTCCAGGAGACACAGGGCAGGAAGGAAGGAGATCCTTCAAGGAGGTTGCCATTTTCCTGGAGTGGAAGATTCACCTTTCCCCAGGCTTCTCCCCTGGCCCGTGGGAGTTCCTGTCCTGGGGAAGCAACGAGGACAGAGCCCGGGAGCCGAGGGGAGACGCCAGCTGCACCCCACCCCTTTGAGGGTATGCCGGGATGGAGAATGGTGCACCGGCTGAGGGAGAGAGGACAGAAGGAGCCCCTCAGGAAACGCAGGCATCAGCGTCTCACCCTCACTTGGAGAAGCCAATAGGGGAAGTAACGAAGAAGCCGGCTCAGAGGGAAGGGGATGGAGGGAGTGGAAAAGGCTGGCCTACGGAGAGAGTCCGAGACACGAGGAGTGGGTCCACCATTCCTCACCCCAGGGCCCCCAGGGAGAGGCTCCCGGGTGCAGCCAGGAAGCTCTGGGTTTCCAGGCTCGCAAAGACCCCATGTCCACGCTTGGGGCAGGAGTGACAGAGCCCTCCCATAGTCAAGGACCCCTTGACGCTGACGATGAGTTCACACGTCACTGTCAGTGTCTCAGTCTGGTAGGCTGCTCTCACAGAATCCCATACACTCAAACAGCAGACATTTCTTTCTCACAGGCCTGGACGCTGGAAGTCAGATCAAGGCCCTGGCAGATTCAGTCCCCTGGTGAGAAGTGGACAGTGGGCTTTCTGCTCAGTTCCCAGGGGCCCGGTGCCTCCTCGAGCCGCCCAGCCCCTGGCAGACACACACACACACACACACACACACACACACACACACGGACTGTTTCTTTTGCTTGGAACTCACCCCGTCCATTCAGACCTACGCTGCAGGTGTCCGTTGAAACGCCCAGCTTGCTCTCCAGTTCCCAGGCTGGCTCTCTTCAGCCCACGCTCTGCTGAGTGAGGTACTTCTTAGTGGTTACAAATGCCCGGACTCCTAGCTAGACCTGAGCTCAGGGCTCAGGGATGTGTCTGTCTCGTTCATCGTGGTACCTCTAGCTCCTAGCCTGGTGCTCAGAATCTAGTCTCCCCTCCAAAATAGGGCGTGCAGAGTGACTCTGTAGCGAGATAACGTTTTAAATTCTCACCCGGAGGACCTTCTTCCCTGGCAACTCCTCCCGCTCCCTGCCCCATCCGTCCTCCCAACCCTTCACCACGAAAACAAGAGAAGCTGAGGCTTGTTCTGCCACGGAAGGAGAAACTCACCAAAACCAGAAGCAAATCCTGACAGAACACGAAACTTCTTGTGGTGATCGTTATCTTGATTGTGGCGATGGTTTCCCGGATGTACACCTAAGTCAAAACTTACCAAATGGGACACTTTATATATGTGCAGTTTTGATTGCAGTCAATTATCTCTCAATCAGGCTGTTAAAAAATAAAGTGTGGCTCTTGAGCTAGCTCTCAGGTGGGCCTATGAATACTTCAATCAGGGAAGTTTTGAAAGCCTGGTGCCTGAGAGAAAAGAGCCTTCTGAATCCCACACGTGGTTTTCACTCTCAACAGTTGGATGTGGCCGGTGAGGGACACTGGGACTAGAGCTTTGATCGAACTCTGGCCGGGAGCAGCTGGTGGCTGGTTAACCCACGCCGTCCCAGGACACCACCCGTTCCTCTGCCTCGGCAGGTCTGGGACGGAGCCTGGGGATTTGCCTCTTGAGTCCTTAGACGGTGCCGCTGCTGGTCCAGAGAGCGGAACGCTGGCCTAGAGCACGGAACGAGTGAGGAAGAAAGCTCAGCTCTTCTGCCTCGGAGGAGAGGCTAACTTGAGGGGAAAGGAAAAAGACTTGCAGTGGACAGGACCAGGGCCTCGAGATAGGGGGTCCCCGAGAAATGCCCAGTGTTGTGTGACTCTGCCTCAGGGCAAGCTCCAAACGGCTGGTGGAGGTGGACGGAGGTCAGGGGACTGGAAAGCAGACTGCAGCCGCCTGCCTTTCCCCGTGTCGCCCGGATTACGAACCCTCCTGGAGGATGCTGGAGCCTGGGGCCTGGTAGTGTCCTGAAGGTTGGGCTCAGGTGAGGCCTCGGGGCCTTAGGGCTCGGGTGTGGCCACTGGCGAGTAGCTCGAACTCCCACTCCTCGGGGAGAGGCGGGGTGGGCCAGCCCGGGCCTGTAGGGGAAGAGGAGGATAAGGAGGGCAGGCGCCTGACCGCCAGGACATCAGAAGAGATGCAGGCAAGGCCACGCAGGTCCCACCCCCAGAGGCCAGCGGGGACAGCTGGGCACACTTTATGGAGCCTCCCAGCCCTTGGGTCACGAGAATCTCAGGTTGTCCCCCTGAAGTTACCCAGAAGGGCATGATTTTTAAATTAGAAGCGACTAATTGTTTTGAATTGACGCGATGAAGTTTTCCACCTTCGTCAGAAATGAGGGCTGAAAAGCTCAGTTTGTTCTAATCGGAAACGAAGACGGTTCCATCTTTGCGCACTTGACTTGCTGACTCTGGGGTTATTCACCTTTAAACCTGTTGGGGTGACTTAAGATCCCATGTCTGTGGGCGGAGGAACAGTAGCACATCTTTAGGAAGGGGTTGAGGTCTTGAGGTGTGGCAGGGCTATCAAAGGGGAACTGGAACAAGAAGAAAAAAGCCCAGAGGTGAGAAAGCTCAGTGCCTAACCTTGATGAGGGTCAAATAACTACCGGAGATTTGAGTTCTGCCTTTGTCTCCTCCGCCCTCCGCCCCCTCGCTCCCCGGGCAGACGTGGCGAGCTCTCAGGGCTGGCTTGATGTGGAGCCGAGCTGGGGGGGCCTAGGCTAGGGCAGTGATCTGACTCTGGCCCTTACCAGTGGAGTGGAGCATGCCGGGCCACCCTGGGACAGCCACAGCTGTCCGTGCATGGGGCTGGCAGAGTTTAGTTATCGCTGCGGGTAAGATGGGAACAGAGGAGGTGGTCCCTGAGAGGACAGTCATTCTTGCGATCGAGGACTCATTATTCAGTCATCATCCATACTGAAACCCACGCAGGAGACATATCTCGCTCAGCTAAGACGCAGGATTTAGAAATAAGTTACAGACTATGTAACCACGAAATAGCAGCTGTTTGGTCTCCGGGGCAGAAAAATGACGTCCTATTGGCAAACCTTTATTGACGATCCTGTAGCGGGCACTCTGTTTACACAATGAGGTAACCCTTTGTACTTCGTAGGGCGGCTAGAATCAAAGTAACACGTATCGGCAAGGGTGCGGAGAAATTGGAACCTTCATATGTTGCTGGTGGAAATGTAAATTGGTGAAGCCACTATGGAGGATGGTTTGGAATTTCTTCAAAGAGTTAATCAGCGTTAGTGTATGACCCAGCAATTCCACTCTCAGGTATGTGCCCGAGAGAACCGAAAACACGTCCACACAAGGGCTTACATGTGAACGTTCAAGACAGCACTATCCGTAATAACAAACCGGCGAATAACTGAAATATACAATGGAATATTACTCAGCATAAAAAGGAAAGTACTGACATATGCTACAGCATGGAAATGCTAAGTGGGAGAAGCCGCACGTAAAGGGCCACGTACTCCATGATTCTCCATCTATGAAAGGGCCATAATCGGCAAAGCCAGAGAGACAGGGAATAGGTTCGTGATTGTCAGGGTCTGGGAGTAAGGGTGGATGGGGAGTGCCAGCTAACAGTATGGAGTTTCTTTTGGGGGTGATAAAATATTCTGGAATTACTGGCAATGGTTGTGCAACTCCACACTAGAAACAGCTGTATTGCACACTTCAAGAAGGTGAGTTTTATGGTCTGTGATTGTGTCTTAATTTTAAAAAGGCACTCTCTTTAAGAATACATTTGCACTCGGGGCACGTAGGTGGCTCAGTCGGTTGAGCCTCCAACTTCGGCTCCGGTCGGGACCTCACCGCTTGTGAGCTTGAGCCCTGTGTCGGGTTCTGTGCTGACAGCTCAGAGCCTGGAGCCCGCTTCGGATTCTGTCTCTGTCTCTCTCTGCTCCTCCCCCACTCGTATTCTGTCTCTCTTTCTCTCTCTCTCTCAAAAATAAAGAAACATTCAAAAAAAAGAACACATTTGCTCTCAAACTTCCACCCCGGCTCCCATAGTCTTTGATGATTACGATAGCTGCGTCTTCCATAATATGCTCTCCCCCTCTCTGGCAAAACCTGAAAGAAGAAAAACACTGCGCCTTCTAAATTGCTCACTGGAATAATTGGAATGGTGTATAATCAATGCCGTTTTATAATAAAAAGGAAAGAAGCTTCTTTTATAGTTTGGGGCATCTGTTGAAGAAGGGGATTGTCACTCAATCAGACGCCTGCCTTAAAGAGGGGTTGAAACAGTTCCTTTGATCTTTTAAATATCCAAAAAGATTAGTTTTGAAACTGATGTTTAACTGGAGAAAGGAGGGTTTCAGAAGTTGCAGCTTCAAAGCTGGAATTCATGAAGCCGTACAGGAGTTATAAAGCAGAGTATCACATCATAAAATAAAAGTGTTTGTGACTGTTATGAGGAGACCCTTGTGTGCATCCAAGAATCTCTTAAAGGACTCAACCATAATCTTGGTGGACTAAAGGGAAAGGCAAAAGCTTTTTTTTTTTTTTTTTTTTTAATTTTTGGGGAGAGCGGGCGTGAGTGGGGTAGGGGCAGAGAGAGACAGAGGGAGAGACAGAACCCCAAGCAGGCTCCATACTGAGCCTGACTCGGGGCTTGATCCCACGACCCCAGGATCGTGCCTGAGCTGAAATCAAGAGTCAGACACTTAACCAACGGAGCCACCCAGGGGCCCCAAGGCATTGTGCGTGTAGATGTTATTTTATAGGAGTGACAGTGCCTGCTAGGTCTTACTTCACAGGGATTTTTGGAAAGCAAGGAAATATATGTGAATGTGCTTTGCTCCCTCTAAAGAAATGTGACATGTAAATTCAAAACACTATTATCTTAATTCAATAAAAGTTTATGGAAATGATATAAAATCACCTGGTGAATTCCAGTTTGTGCTCAAATTACCCTACCCAAAACATTTTCACTCACTCCATAAAAGGGTTATAGCCCTGTTTCTTTTCATTTGTGAGAGCTTGAAATGAAATAAACTCACTTCCCAGTTAGGAGGTGGAGAGCTGTCAGATGGCAGGGAAAGGGCTGACGGGCTCGATCGCAGGGGAAGGCTGACGGGGTAGGGGGAATGGACACCAGGAGTTACACCCTCCCGTTCCTATCTGGTGTTGCTCCCTCCCCACACCGCATGCTGCAGCCAGAAGCTTCTCCCCCCCCCCCCCCCCCCGAAATTTCTGCTGGAGAAGTTGTATTTGTACACCTTTAAAGCAAGCTAAGTGTGAGCCTGTTCTCCCAGCATGAATTGTGTTCAGGCTTCTCTCCTTTCTCGCTTTCTCTCTCTCTCTTTTTTTTTTGTTTTGAACAGAACCCAATTATTAGAACGATGGTTTTCTTAAAACACCGTGGCACAGAAAGACGGGGTTTCGTCTGGCTTTTCCCTCTGGCTCTGAGGAGAGGCAGCCAGTTTAGGGTTTAGGGCCCTGGGATGTTCTCTGAATGATCACCAGCTGGGAGTGGGCTCTACCCATGTGCTCCTTTGGGGCTGGGTTGTTCCTAACCAAGCCCCGAGATGTGTTCTGCCTGAGGGACCCAGGAGTGTCCTCTGAGCGGGCGAGGGGGGACCTTGGGCAGACTCCCCACACCTTCCTGACTGCTTCGGGCTACCAGTTCCTTTGCACCAGCCACACGTGGAGAGCCGCAGCAGCACGAATGTCCGCGTGGCTTTGAGCCCACCCTGGCCTAAGAGGAGGGGCGGATGTTTTTCCTCTTGATCCATACCTTCTCCCCACCCTCTCCAACCCCAATCCATCAGCTCTGGTTTGCCGGCTTCGGTGAAGTAAAACCACCAGATTCTCCTTTATATGCTTATAAAATGGCAGCCCGTGACAAACCTCCAGAAAAGGCTCCTCCCCCACTCTGGCAGAAAGGTTCACACTCACTTGCTTGGCCTTGATGTAAGCTCCCCTTCTCCAACGCAAGACCACCCGATTCCTTAACAGGACGGAACCAGGCGTTCCTTGGCAAGCCCGGAGAGAAACACAGTCTGGCTGATTTGTATATTGCAGACTGTCCATCACCAATTTAAGAAACAACACCTTTGGGCGCTGTGCCTTCCTTGAGGCACAACAGTGAGTTACGGGCTTCAAAGCAGCTTTATTTAAAAGCCGTGGAGAGGAGCAGCGAGGGCAGGCCCGCGGCAGCTGGGGAATGAATTCTTAAGGCCTGTCAGGCACAGGCTGCCTCATGGGGTGGCTGGGTCTGGTTTTATTTTGTCCTTGTCAAATTCTGGCTGGAGTGTGCACTCGTGTTGCCAGCTCATTCGTTCGCCCATAAAATAATAATGCCAGCAATAATAACACTGGGTAATAATAACAACAGTAGATCTCATTTACCCAGCGCTTAACATGAGCCCGACCCTGGGCTAAATGTTTAACCTAAATTTTCTCACGGAGTCCTCGTAAACTCATAGAGGTTAAATAGCCACCCCAAACCCATGCCAGCTCGAAAGCTTTTCGGAACTTAAAACCCAGCGAGGACTCTCTCTTGGGGGCTTGGGGCCCTAAGAATAAGAAGAAGGGCCTCGGGGCTCCGCATCTTCAAATCCCCAGAGGACTGAGCTTAGAAAGGCTGCTACGGGGCGCCTGGGTGGCGCAGTCGGTTAAGCGCCCGACTTCAGCCAGGTCACGATCTCACGGTCCGTGAGTTCGAGCCCCGCGTCGGGCTCTGGGCTGACGGCTCAGAGCCTGGAGCCTGTTTCCGATTCTGTGTCTCCCTCTCTCTCTGCCCCTCCCCCGTTCATGCTGTGTCTCTCTCTGTCCCAAAAATAAATAAACGTTGAAAAAAAAAATTAAAAAAAAAATAAAAAAAGAAAGGCTGCTACACCTCAAGCCCTTGGCCACTGAAGGGCTGTCATTGTCACTGAGGTCCTGTGCACAGAGACACGGCAAAGCCAGGTGACCACCTCTTCAAGTCAAAGGTTAAGGGACATGTCACTTTCTTTTAAGAGTCAGAGAGAAAATCATGCAATTGGGAAATTGGTATCAGAGGAAAGCAAAGTCTGCTTTTCCCATAGTAGATACTTAGGATTACTGTAGGAACTCAGACCCCCTTCTTGCAAGAATTCTCTCCCTTGTGTTTAGGGGCCGCCTGTGACGTCTCTGGCAGGGGGGCGTCTCCCAAGCTTACTTTCTCTCACTGTCAGCCTCAAGTTCTTGAGCTGTACATTTTCAGGCTGGATAAAATGTACATGGAAAAACAATTTCCCCCTTAATTTCTTTTTCTCTGCCATCTTGATATTTAAAACTCCGTGGAGCCTAAATGATTCGCATATTTGTGAACATCATCATGATCATCATTGACATTAATACTCTGTTCTATTAATAGAAACAGTGAATGAATCTGAAGTCTATAAATAGCAGACACCAAAACAGGACAACCCCTCATCAGGCTGTATTTAAAACAGATCCAGATGCAAGATGTCCATTCGGGAGTTTTCAACAACACACCCCGACTTCTAGGCTCTGTGCTTCCATCAAGGGAGCTGTTTCCTCAGAGCGAAATTAACCACCCTTCTGCTGTTTCCGCTCTCCTCCTTCCTGCCCCGCCCCCAGTCTCTCCAAGCCTTTGTAGTTGTACCTAATTTTCCTGCAGGCCTTGTAAATCTTTATCTCTGTTTCATTTCTTTGGCTACATCTGTTTGGCTCTGGCGGCACCAGCAGGTGCACGTAATAATGTGGGTAATTCAGACCCAACTGCCGCACGGATTCAGGTAGGGGGACCGACAAGGGACGGCGCCGCCCACCCAGCCCTGTGTTGCGCAGTGGGATGACTGCCCAGCTCCAAGGCTCTGCCTGCACTCAGGCGGCTCCCAGAACCAACCCCAATGGAATAGGACCCAGCTGACCACAGCCTGGGCCCCCAGCCCCCAAACGTGCTGTCCCAGGCCTTTGATGGGCTCTCTTCCTTTCCTGAGAGCCTGCCCTGTCTTCCTTCCCGCCGTGGTCGGAATCCTACCCAACAGATACCATCTCCCTCATGGCCTGACCCACTTCCCCCAGTGGTTATGAGATGTCCCCCACGTCGGGCTTTGCATTCCCTCCCACCCACCCTCTTTCCTGCCTTTCTTTAACAGTTTATTACGGGAAACCTCAAACATATTCAAGAGTAGATGAAATAGCACAACAGACCCTTGTGTGACACCTGCCCAGCTTTGACTATACCAGCACACGGCTAGTGGAATTCTATTGACTCCGCTCCATGGGATCATTTTGCAGCAAATCCCAGATACTATACCATCTCATGCGTGAATGTTTCGCCATGTATCTCTGAGGATTCTTTAAGAAAAAAACCAAAACAAAGCAAACCACACACACACACACACACACCCCATCATACTGGGGCACTTGGCTGGCTCAGTTGGAAGAGCATGCCATGCTTGATCTCAGGGTCATGGGTTCGAGCCTCACGTTGGGTGTACAGATTAAGGTTAAAGAAACCCCCACATGATGCTATTATCATACCAAAGACAACGAACAATTCCTTAAATCATTAAATTGTCCTTAATGTCTAAGACGTTTCTTGGTTACAGATTGTTTAAAATGAGAATCCAAGTAAGGTCCAGGTATTGGAAACAGTGGGTTTGTTTCCTGGGCTGCTGTTAATTTATTCCTCCCCCACCCCCTCCCCCAGTCTCTCTCTGTTGAAGAACCTGGGTCACTTGCCCTGTAGGGTCTCTAGAGCCTGGACTTTGCTGGCCATACCCCCCTCTCTCCTCTCATGCTCCCCTAGCCCTGGCACTTGGGTTCGAGTTAGAGAAGCCCCTCTGGGCTTCGAAGGGCTTTGACTGGGGGCCGAGAAAGGGCCCAGCAAGGTTGTGGATCTCTGAGGAGCATCTGCGGACTTGCCTTGGAGGCAGGGTCCTCACAGTGAGGGCTTCCCCTTCTGGGTCGCTGAGGAAATGTCCTCAGAGGTCTGCGGCCACTGTAACAGAGTGTCCTGAACCTTCAGGGTCCAGCAGTGGCCCTGCTTGGGGCAGCACGCTCCTAGGGGTCCTGCCAACGTGGGCTCTAGACGGGCCCCCCGGGCTCCAGCTATGGCATCTGAGGGTGACTCGGGGAAGCTAACCACAAGGGCCTCCTTGATTCCGGCCCTGCCTGGTTTTCTCCAGTGGGACTAAGGCCCACATGGCCCCTCTGCGTGGAACCACTGTCACTTTCTTCGAGCAAAAGCCTGTGAGAGGAAATTGCCGTTTTGTACATCTTAACCTTTCTTCTCTCCCCGTTTCCTTCCTCCCTCTGGGCTGGTGGAGGGACCAGCTGTTCTTCTGTTTCCCTTTCTGTCCTGACTGCTTTTATGTAAATCTCCACCCACTGATACACCACAGGAGTGATAATGGGATGCAGACGATTCAAGAGTGCTTTCTTGCTGAAAAATCCTGCTCTTGAAGTTTAGAAGTCTAAACCTACCTATCCCTGCTTAACCTAATTCATTCCTGCAAGTTTTGCTACTAAGTAATTTAGTCATTTTGGACAAGTCATTGAGTCCAGGGCCATACCGCCCTGAATGCGCCCAATCTCATTTAAAGGGCAAGTCATTTAATGAAAACACTTTTTTTTTTTTTTTTTCTCATGAAAAGATGATGCTGTGTTTTCTCCCAACCCCAGATACCTCGGTGATTTTCACAGACAAAACTCTATCAATTGAACAATGAAAATAAGTTCACGCAAGTAATACCAACGGGAAGGTAGATGAATCTAGTTTATACTAAAATGTAACACAACAAAGGTCATTTTGAACTCACCAAGGGCGCAAGAGTGGTTGATGGAAGAGGGCTGGGAGAGAGGGTTACATCTTCTTTCTTCGTGTTTTCCTGAGTGTTCAACCTTTGGGCTCACGAGTATTTTGCTCTCATGCTGCACTGCAGAGAAATATGGTTAGGGAAAGATAAAGGCTGAGCACAAGAGTTCTTGGAAACGTGGAAACAGGACAAGGGTACAGCAACAGTCCCAGCCGAAGTCCTAGGAAATGCTGGTTCTCCACGTCCCTTGCCTGCTTTACACTGGGCTCATGTAGACACGGCATGCAATTCAAATCCGTTCCATGTGATTTTCTTTGACAAGATGCCGCTGTATTGACTAAATTGCCGAGTGTGTTTTTGCCTGCCTGGATGTCAAGATATCACTGCCTTTAACATATTTATTTAGTGTGCTTTTGGATTAAAGGTTACTGTACTGAGAGAAAAAACTAAGCCCTCGTCCAAAACTGTGGTTTTATGTCGATAAGTTAATTCCACAGTCATTACATGAGGCAAGTCTCTTGACTCTCTTCAGCAGTTGATGCTACTTTCCTTTCAGGGGAATGGGTGCTTCAGGTGGACTCCAGAGAAGGTCAGGGTCTCGGAAAGCCAAAAGAGAACAGCCTATCGATACTTTCCGAAGTATTACCAACATAGTACTACTTACCTGTTTCTCAGGGGATCAGAGTTAAACAGTGCTTTGAATTATTGATACACACAATAACACGGCTGGATGCCCAAAAGATGCTGAGTGAAAGAAGCCAGACACAACAGAACACATACTCCATTTGTATGGAATTTAGAACAGGCAGACCAGTCCACGGAGATAGAACTCAGAATGTGCTCCCCGGGGGTCGGGGCGGGAATTGACAGGAAAGAAGCATAAAGGAATTTTCCGGTATGAATGAAATGTTCTGTATCTTGTTTTGGATGGTGGTTATACAGATGTGTGCAATTGTCAAAATTCATCAACTTCGACATCAAGACCTGTGCATTTTCAGTGCATGTTTAAGAACGTTTGAAATAAGCAGGAAAAAAAAAAAAAAAAAAAAAAAAAAAGAATTCAAGAGCACCTTACATTAAATGGTTATTAAATGTCTTTGGATAAACTTTACAGGCTTTGGGGTTGGAGGGTCTGGGTTCGAATTCTGGCTCCAGAACTGGGTCCCAGCTGGAGGACGCAGGCAAGGTAATTATCCTCCCTTCGCCTCCATTTTCTCACCAGCGGCAAAAGCAGTAGTTCCCTCCCAAGTGTTGTGAACATTAAACGGGCCCATATTAGCCCACAAAGCTCTCAGTAACTGGCGAACAAGCGTAAGGTTCCTCTTCTTCCCTGAGCAATTTTAAGGGCACTCATCGAAGCTTTCACGTGCCCGGTGGTGTCCCCATTCACGTTTCCCGGTGACCTGACCTCGTCTGTCCCTCCTCCTCAGACACCCCCACACCCCGGCCTCTGGGTTCCGTCAGTCCTGGTACCGAGGCCCCCTCTAGTTGCCGGCATCTTCCAGCATTGCCGAGGGCAGGCCCTGCCGTCTCTCACCTGGGCATCTTCGGCGGTTTCCCGGTGGGTTCTGCGTTCTCAAGGTTATGGTGCCTCCAGTCCCACCGCCTCCAAATCTGCTGTGTTTAGACCCCGCCTGCTGATATCCAGGCTTCTTCTCAATCTGGTTTTTTCCCCGTTCATGCTGACCTGGAATTCTCGTGGTTCAGGCTCATGCCTGGCCTTACCCAGCTCTGCCTCTTTGGTCACAGTAGTCTCTTTATATGAAACGCTCTTACCCATTCCCGCCCTGTCATGAGGCCAGGACCCTCTAGCCTGCGGTGACTCCTCCCTTGTCTCAACGTCCTAGCTCTTTATTCAACTTGACTTTGTTCAACGCACATACATCTTTGGTGGTTGTTTTTGACGGGTGTTACCTTCGATGGGGAATGTTGCAAGAGGGGAAGGATTTTAAGCACTCTTGGGTTCCCCTCCCTGCCATCCGCTCAGGAAGTCCTCAACAAGTGTTTGGTGAAGGTCTCTTACTGTTTTTAAAATTTCAAAGCCCCTTTCATGTAGAAAATCTCCATAGATCCTCACAGCACCAATTTGAGGCACTAAAGGGACCTGACCTGCTTGTGATAGATGCAGAGACCGAGTACAGAGAGGGAGGATTGTACAAAGTCCCACAGCCAGCATGAGCCCCCCCGGCCAGGCTTCCTTCTCTCCATCATCCAGGCACTAATGAGGGACGATGCCGTCCTGGTGTTGGGTAGTAACTCAGATTGGGGAAGGCAGTGCTGAGGTTAAAGGCATCTAAAAACGATCACCGCGAGAAAAGAGCACGGTTACAGACCTCACGTCCACGGGCAGTTGTCATTAGCTTAGTCAGACGCTTTTCAAAACGGTGAATGGTTCTCGATGTGAGGTCCTGGCAAAGTTAGGGATGCGGCAAAAAAAGTTTCTAAAGAATTCCAGTTGAGGGGGCGCCTGGGTGTCTCGGTCGGTTGGGCATCCGACTCTTGATTTCGGCTCAGGTCAGGTCATGGTCTCGAGGTTTGTGAGATCGAGCCCTGTGTCAGGATCTGCGCTGACAGCACGGAGCCTGCTTCGGATTCTCTCTCTCTCTCTCTCTCTGCCCCTTCCCTGCTTGCTTGCGTGCACGCAGCCTCTCTCTCTCTCTCTCTCAAAATAAATAAATAAACTTAAAAAAAAAAAAAAAAAAAAAAGAACTCCGGTTTAGGCCTACCACAGCAGTTCCTGGAAAGGAAACTTGAGAAAGCTTCTTGAGGGTGGTAGTGAGTCCACCTGGAGGTGCACAGTCCTCAAATCAAACCCAGAGGAGGAGCAACATCTTGTAAGACCCTTGGAGCCAGCTGCTTTCTCCAATCCTGGACATAGACGCCCTCCCTGGGGCTGCAGTCATCAAGGCAGATAGGATGTCTGGCGCTGTGGGGACATCTCCAAGCCCCACCTCATACCCCACACTCCTGAAGGTGGTTCAGCTTGCACATCTTTCTTGTGTTGCATTTCCCCAGGGCCGTGCAGTGCTCTGCGTGCCTGTATTCGTCTCCAAGGCCTGCCAGGATGAAGTGCCATCAATGACGTGGTTTAAACGACAGGAAGTTATCGTCGCACAGCTCCGGAGGCTGGAAGTTGGAGATCAAGGTGTGGGCAGGCCTGTGCCCCCTCTGAAGGCTCTAGGAGAGGCCACGTTCCAGGCCTGTCTCCTCGTTTCTGGAGGTTCCTGGGCTTGTGGCTATGTCTTCATACTCCGTTCTCCCTGTGTGCGTGTCTGTGCCCACATTTCCCATTTTTATAAGGACACCAGTCACCCTGGACAAGGGGTCCTCCCTCCTCCAGTCTGACCTCATTTTAACAAACTGCATCTGCAACAACCCTATTTCCAAATAAGGTCACATTCGGAGGCACTGGTTAGGACTCTAACATATGAGTTTTGGGGGAAAACAATTCAACCCGTAGCAGTGTTCTTCAGACTTTAGTCATTTTTTAAACCACCTTGCAACTGTTCTCATGAATAATATGCCACCTATACTGTTAGCTCTTATATCTTCACCTAAGACCATAGTGGACACCTGATGTCACACAGCTTAGGGGAGTTAATAGTAAGCATCATACATGGAATTCACACGTATAAACACACACGGTATAATAAACACAAGTATGTAACTATTACAACAAGTGTTTGTCATTATACTGCCCCAAATCATTTTCGTGTCCCTCTGGCTGAGGGAAACACATACATCTCATCTGGATAGGGGCTGGGAGGCATTTCTAGAAACATGGGAAGCTCAGAAGGCACTCTCAGCACGGGGATTTCAGGCACTTTAATGGGGTGGGAGCAGAGATGAGCGTGGTCTGCTGGGGCTTGCGCAGGAGGACAAGGTCTAACTACTCTGCTGTGGCACCACAGATCACCGCGACCTTACAAATCACATTTTATAGAAGAGAACAAGGAGACAGGGAGAGGTGAAGGCCGGTCAGTGCCAGGGCCAAGGCTGGAACCTGATCCTCTGACCTCCCAGTGCCTCGTGAGTTTAGTTAAGCCTTTGGTACTCTGGAGTCTCAACGCCCAGGGCTAGGGCCTGTTTCTTCGCATCCTGCATTCGATCAAAAGTGGGTTTGCATTGCAACTGAGCTCCGACTTGTGGATGACGAGGACAAGCCAGGTATTTTCACACTCTTTGGCCGTCATGCGTCTTTATTAGTTTTGGTTTACTGTTATCAAAAGAGAAAGGTACATTTTGGGTGAAGACATTTCTCTTAATTACCCTCAAACTGTCTGCTGGAGAGAATTTTGTTTGTTATGTTGGTAACTTTTTTTTAGTTACATATGGCTAAAATTCACATAATGCTAAAAGTACCTGGGGCGCCTGGGTGGCTCAGTCGGTTAAGCGTCTGAGTTCGGCTCAGGTCATGATCTCGCGGTCCGTGAGTTTGAGCCCCGTGTCGGGCTCTGTGCTGACAGCTCAGAGCCTGAAGCCTGTTTCCGATTCTGTGTCTCCCTCTCTCTCTGCCCCTCCCCTGTTCATGCTCTGTCTCTCTCTGTCTCAAAAATAAATAAACGTTAAAAAAAATTTAAAAAATTAAAGGGAGTGATAAAAAGTTATAATTCTAACTTATAATATCCCAAATTCCCTCCCTAGAGACAACTGCTGTTACTGTTTCTCATGTATCCTTCTAGAGATATGCAGGTGGAGTGTAGCTTAACCATGAGCACCGATCAAATACCTGAAACAAATTTCACTGGAATTAATAACTTTGGGAAAAACCACTCAATCTCCCTGATCTAGTGTTTCTACACCGCCTATTTAGCTCATATTCTTTCTTTTCTCTTCCTCTTTTAATTAAATTTTAACCCTCTTGTGTCCCTGGGTTAAGAATCCAGGCTAGGGGGAAGGGAGGCAGCTTCGACCACTACCTTTGGCTCATACAGCAGATTCTGGCTGCACAAACCGATGATTTTGGCAGGATGACGTTTCGGGAAGGGATAGAAGGTGGGTAATAGCATGTACCCAGCACTCACTGTTGGACAGGCATTTAAAAATATAACCTCACGAGGCGGGAGTTTTATTTCCAGTTTGTAGACAGGCACGCAGCAGCGCGGGAGGTTATATAACTTGCCTAAGTGCCAGCTTGTAGGGTTCCAGAGCTTTCTCGAATGTGCTTCCTCCTGGAGCAGGAGCTGAGGCAGGTCAGCCCTGTGACTCCCCTGGGGGAACAGATGAACATGGTACGGGCACATCTGGTCCCTTGCAGGATGTGCTTTGTCTGCGTCCGTGGTCCTCCTGCTGCCATACGTCGTCAAGGGATGTGATAAAGGCATACTGAGTGCATGAGTTCAACTCAAAAGCATACAGAGTTTGCTGTGCTGGTGGGATTCCCAGGCAACCAGTTTTAGTGGGAAGTAGCCGATTTGGAGCTGACATTTGTGACAGACCCCAGGTGAGGGACTTAGAAGTCATCAGAAAACGTGAGATGACCCAACGAGGGGGGAGGCGAGAAGAAAGGACAGAAAATCAGGGATCAGATACATTCAGTGAGTGAAAGCCTGCCATCGGGGCCTGTGGGATTCAAACCTGAGCCAAGGAGAAAAGAAGTTCCGCAAGGAGGGTGCCCGCATGGAGTGTGCTATCTGGAGCCTGAAGATGGGCTTTGAGAAGACACCATTGGCTCTGATGAGCAGTGACATTCGGGTGAGTGGGGAAAGTGGCAGGAAGGAAGCCAGACTGTGTGTGAGAGAGAGGCGGGCAGAAGGACGAGGGAGCCAGAGAAGCCCAGTTAGTGTTCACGTTCACCTCGTGTCTCGTTTTTGGCCTGCTGCAACTTTATGAGGTTAGATTTACCAGCCTCTTTTCTGAAGCCTGGCATTTCTCCCAAGTGCACCAGTTCTGCCTAATGAGGGCACCTCAAGTGAATCCACGGGAAAGAAGAAGGAAAGTGATATTTTAATTTTACCCAGCCTGAAACGCAAGGAATGTGCCTGCAGTTCTGAATCATAAATGTATCAATGCATTATGTTACGGAATAGAGATGTGTGCTGCCCAAATTGGCTGTGAAGTGAATAAACATTATTTTTCTACTGAATTCAGCTATAAAATGACTAGAAATCTTCCCACGGGGATTGGAAGGAAAAAAAAAAAAAAAAAGAAAAGAGGAAAAGTAGAAACTTCCTGCCAGAGGGAAGAGAATAAACGGCCACAGCGCTCTTTGGTGGGCTTGTGAAGCACAGGGTGACTCCGTGCTCTCTGGAACGGATTTCTGCTGCCTTCTTCCAAATACCCCAGACAGTAAGGATCACTCACATTTCCTCCTGCTTTGTTCTCCGTGCTTTCCACTTAAGGGGCTATGAAACCCAACGGAGCTGCATGCGATATTTTGCTTTACCTGGGTTTTGGTTGTATAAACCCAATAATTTCCTACATCATCAACTAGTGAACTTGTAATTATGTACCTATCAAGTTGCCTTGGGAGGCGAGAATTCTACCACTGAACCACCAATGCTTCGCTCTCAACTTGCCTTGGATTGGGAGATCGGATCACACAGTAGTTTAGCCCCTGAGCTTTGCAGCCACGCTCATCTGGGTTTGAGAGCAGCAAATATGTGTTTGCATCTATTAAAACCTCTGGGTCTCAGTTTCCACACCCATATGATGAAGATAATACACACTTCAGGGGATTGTAGAAAGGGTTAAATGAGATTATATGTATACACATACATACATATATATTTATATAGTGTGTTCCATACCCTGTGCTGAATATTTGCATAGTGGTGAATCTGGTAGTGATTATGGTGTTAGTAATAATTACAATGATGATGGTAATAGTAATACAGAATCTTGTCCCAATAGATTACCCTTTTTATTCATTAAACATAAAGCAAAAATAAGCCAACAGAGGAGAAAAAGCAGCCCGAAATATCCTGCCACAGAAATCTACTTTTGTTGCCCAAAGGTACACCGTCTTCAGCTTTCTAGGATTTCAAGCCTCTGACATTAGTACTTTTAAAACAATTTCACCCCTGGGGCGCCTGGGTGGTGCAGTCGGTTAAGCGTCCGACTTCGGCCAGGTCACGATCTCGCGGTCCGTGAGTTCGAGCCCCGCGTCAGGCTCTGGGCTGATGGCTCAGAGCCTGGAGCCTGTTTCCGGTTCTGGTCTCCCTCCCTCTCTGCCCCTCCCCCGTTCATGCTCTGTCTCTCTCTGTCCCAAAAATAAATAAACGTTGAAAAACAATTTCATCTCTAATGGCAATGCCAACTTAAAAAAAAATCTACAAATAAGAAATGTTACCATATTCTTGAGAACCCCCACCTTCAGCAAGTCACATCACCACCCAAGAATGTACTGCCCAGGGTTTCTTGTTACTTTGTTAGTTAAACAAAATGTGGCAAGAACCGGGGAATGTGTGTGCTGGGCTGAGTGCACCTGTTTGGACACGTGATCACCAACAAAGTCGCTCTTCTTACAGGGAGAGGCAGGAAGGTGTGAGAGGAAGGGTTCAGAATCCTGACCAGGTTACTTCCTCGCTGGGTGACCTTTGGGCAAGTTACGTAACCATTCTGTGTCTGTTTCCTCACCTATAAACTGGGGGTGATTATGCCTCTCCTATAGGGCTTATCTTAGGGATAGAGGTGTGAGTAGAACATATACAAAGGAGCTGGCATGCAAGCCAGCACACGGGCAATTCTTCTCCTCCCCTTTGCAGGGCACCTGATGTTATCGTTACCAGTAAACCCAGAATACAGATTACTGCAATTTTCGACACTAGCCGACAGAAAGTGACACACATATCCAAACTACCCACAAAACGCGAATCATGTGGAAGGCAAACCCCTGCGTTCAAAACAGGAGACCTGTTCCAGTTATAGTAACTTGACTATGTGGTTCATAACTAACCTGAGACTAGTCACACGGTGACATGTCTCAGTGCCACGCTGCCCGTTACTAATACGTAATCACCACTTTCCATCCTTCCCTTGCCTTTGACCCCACTGTCAGGATGGATGTCAGGGCCCATCATACAATCAGTTCCCTGTGAGTGCCCTTAATTCTCTGGCCTTTCTCTTTCCCTCCTGCCTACATGGCCCAGCACAGTCCATTCTTGGTTGCCTGTCTGCCTCCTGTTCCTGAACGGTGCTGGAGAAAGCCATCCGGGCTGGATGACTAGTTGTTTGGGTTTCTTTTAGCTCAGAGCTCCCATCTCGACGCAGGCGGTGCTCCACACTGGTTGGTCACTTTCTTCTTTCTGAGATGACCCTTTCAGGGTTTCTCTCCTCTCAAACCTCCCATGGTCCCTTTCTGCCTCCTAGGTGATTCTGCTTCATTCTCTACTCGGAAAATAGAAGCTGTCAGGTGGGGACTCCCTCACCTCCCCATTGCCAAACCCATGATCTTCCCTCGTCCGCACCAGTCCCTGGGATCCTCCCCCACTATGACCAAGTGCCCTTCCTGCCACAGGCTGTCCCCCTGCGGAACTTGTCACATCCAGCAGGTCTGGGCCTGAGATTCTGCATATCTCACAAGCTCTCAGGTGCTGCCAGTGCTTGGAGTAGCAAGACTAAATTCTTCTCCCTTCATTCTTTTTCTGGTCATTTTCATCATCATAAGGAGGCTCTGGCATCTTTCATTTTCAAGTCCCTTCCATTGATCAAAACTCTCTCTCACACTACCATCCCATTTTTTTTCTACGTTCTAAATTTTTTTAAACGCGTATTTATTTTTGAGACAGAAAGAGACAGAGCATGAGAGGGGGAGGGGCAGAGAGTGAGGGAGTCACAGAATCCGAAGCAGGCTCCAGGCTCTGAGCTGTCAGCACAGAGCCCGACGCGGGGCTCGGATCCACAAACCAAACCATGAGATCATGACCTGAGCTGAGGTCGGACATTCAACCGACTGAGCCACCCGGGTGCCCCTCTTTATCTTTTCAAAACAATTCTTATTGAAGGGATTTTCTACCTAGGCTGCCGATACCCATTCCAACTCTTATCTCCTTTGTTATGTCTTTATTTTCCTTCTGATTTCAACGGCAATACCATTATAAAAAACTTAAACTTACCAAAATACATCACACTTATCCCCTCTTATGTAAAGCTTACTTACAATCTGTTTTTCACACTAAATTTTTTAATTCGGAAAAATATTTACATATAGCAAAGTACAGATGATGCTGTAACAAACACCCTGTTTTCAACCACCCAACGTGTGTTAACATTTGTCATAGTTATTGGCTTTCCAGCTCCATACAAAAAAGAACCATAACATGAGAAGTAAAACTGAAATCTCGTCTGTCTCCCCAGCGTTGTTCCTTCCCTTCCTCAAAGGCAGCCATCAGCATGAGGTTGGTGTGCATGTTTTTAGGCTCAGATCAGCTGCAAGCATCAGAAACCCCGACACGGCAGGGCTTAAAGAAGATAAAAATTGACTTCTGTCTGCATGAAAGTCTGGCAGGACGTCCACCGTCCTCCAGTGCTCTACGGTACAGGCTCCACCATCCCGTGGCCCCATCCTCTTGGAGGCTATGGTAGCAGCCCCGGTTCTTGCATTTCAGCAGCAGGAAGGAAGTCGAACTCTGGAATGGCTCTTACCCTGTAGAGTTTTCCCTTGTGTGAGTTCTACTTTGCCTATACTTCTGCTTATGGTCCATCAATAATTCCAGCTGCTCTGTCAACCTCGGAGTATTTCGTCTGCCGATGGCATTTTTTTTTCTTTCCACCATTAGTATAGATGTTATTTTAAAAATAAACGTTTTATTTTTATTTTTTTTCAATATATGAAATTTATTGTCAAATTGGTTTCCATACAACACCCAGTGCTCATCCCAAAAGGTGCCCTCCTCAATACCCATCACCCACCCTCCCCGGCCTCCCACCACCCCCCCCCCCCCCCCCAAAAATAAACGTTTTAAAGTAAATGTGTTAAAATGTCATCTCTGGACATTTGGGTCAGGGCGGTTGGTAAGCCACGTGGTTCATCCACCAAGTTTGTTTCTGGCCGCGTTTATCTTATTTTACACTAACTCTGAGCGGTATCATCCTCTTCTAGGGTCACATACAAGGATTCCCAACTTTATAGCTACATCCGGGACACTCAGCTTTCCTCAATGTGAGCCTCACGTGTCCGAAGGCCAGACGTTTCTAGTTGGATGTATCCGAGGCACTCCAGTCTCAACATGTTCCAAACTGAGCTTCTGCTTGTTGCCTGCTCCATACTCTCTTGGGTGTGGCCCTTGTTGACACGGTCACAGCTGGCTCACTAGCACACCTCCATTCCACACCACGGAAAGTGCAAACAGGAAGTGGAGGGTGAGCAGCTTCCTCCTACAGGATGAGGTCCGGAATTTGCTCCTGTCGCTTCTGCTCACTTCCTTTGGCATTGGCATTAATTACTGCTGTGTAACAGAACACTTCAAAACTGGAAGTGGCTGGAATCGATAGCATTTATTATTGCTCACAAGTAGAAGGATCAGGTGGGCAGCTATCTGGTCTTAGTTGGGTTGATGCATCAATTGCTGTCAGCCCCGAGTACACGGTTCTGCGGATCTTGCCTGGACAACCTGGGATATTGGTGGATGGGCTGGTCTAGGATTATCTCAGCTCGTCTCCACATGGTCTCTCGTCTTCTGGCAGCCTAGCCTGGGACTTACTCTCAGGGCACGGATGGGTTCCAAGAGAGCTGGGAAGTGCACATGGCTTCTGGAGGCCCAGGCTTGAAACCAGCATCAGATCATTTCCACTAAAGTCTACTGGCCAAAGCAAGTCATGAGGCCAGCTCTGATTCAAGCGGTGGAAAAAAAAAAAAAAAAAAAAAAAAAAAAAAAAGACTCCATTTCTTCATGGAAGCAGCTGTAAAAATGTGGATACTAGAAGGATTGAGAATTGGGACGCTTTTTTATAATGAATCTATCACAGGAAGACTGGGGAATTTAGTTCCTAGTTAGGTGGTCATGTGTCCAGCCAAAACTTGATGGTTCTATTTATGAAGGGAAGAAAGAGAGAATGGGTATTAGGGATAATTTATAGACTCGGCCTCAGAAAGAATTGTAGTTCCCTATTCATCTTCCTTAAATGGAAGCTACACTCTCAATCTCTTGCTATCAATAAGAATATTACCATTCTCACAAAATTTCTGTTCTTAACTAGTGCACCCATTTTTTATTTCCCTGGACTCTGTTGACCTAGCAACTTGCTTCTTGACCTCTTAACCCATAAAACAAATCAAGGAGCTTGCAAACATTATGGAGTTTAATACATACAGTCTTTATGTTATTTTGCAGTGCCCAGGAAGCAGTATTTTTTTTATCTAAACCTATTTTTTACTCTATTTTATTCAACTATTTAAAAAAATCCCAAACAAGAACCTTACCTTTCATCCAAAGTCCAACAGCTCAAATCTGGATTGACAAGTACATCGGGGCATTTTATTACACGCCACTAAGAACACACAAGAATTTTGGGATTCGTTAATAGGGACAGATATTTTACATTTACGTAAAAATGCATAATCACGCTTGAATTTAAAATCATTTCCCCGTTATTGTTTAAAGCGAATGGGGTCTCCTGGGGATTCATAATAGCTTCTGGAGTTTCTCATCATAGGTTTTGACTAACTGTCCACAAGCTGCTTTGATTTTTAAGTTGTGGTAGCTGGGAGATGTTTGGTGAACATAAAGTCATGAGCTGTCAGTCTAAAGGACAAAGACGCAAACTGTCCAGTTTCATGGTAGTGGCCATCTTCATTTATTTGTTCGCCAGTAGTTTCGAGTGGGAGACTGAACAATGAAGAATGTTATCATCTTACTTGTAGACAAGCTCAGCAGAGGGAGGCTGTACCAGGCGAGCATGACCTCTCTCTGCCCCTTTGTACTGTTCTTGCACTACAGATTAAGTAGGAGAATCTGGTGGGGTGCTTCTCGGTGGCACCAACTGTAAAGCATCTGTTACCTTGCTGTTGCATAGCCTGACAGAATTTCTCAGGAGGTCTAAATTTCCTGCAAAGCAGGACGTGATTGTCATCCTGAACTGTGACCTCCCGTCCAATTTTTAAAAAGATGGATGAGACTGCAATGTTGTGCGGGAGGAGGGGGTGATAGGAGGGTGGGATTACGAATCACACCAGCCCCAAAGGATGCCAAGGTGATTGGGTAAGGTTTTTTTTTTTTTTCTGTAACCAGAACTGAAAGCCCTGATACCTGGAGATCCGGAGCAGCTGGGGTTGCCCCCAACTTTGACTATGTGGATTTATAAACAGGTAAGAGAGAGAGATGATCACGTTATTTCCTCCACTGTCCTGTGGGGCTCTGATACATTAAAAGATTTTAAAATTTAGGAATTTCCCTTTTAAAAAATCCACCCGGGGTGCCTGGGTGGCTCAGTCCTTTAAGCGTCTGACTCTAGGTTTTGGCTCAGGTCATGATCTCACGGTTCGTGGGATCGAGCCCCACATTGGGCTCTTTGCTGACAGTGTGGAGCCTGCTTGGGATTTTCTCTCTCTCCCTCTCTTTGCCCCTTCCCCGCTCGTACATGCTCTCTCAACATAAGTAAATAAACTTAAAAAAAATCCTCTCAAAAAGTGTATTATATGCATAAGACTACTTCAGAGAAAGGCATACGTTACCTTAAGTCATGTTTGAAGATGTAAAGGAAGACTGCAGTTGGTTTAAATCACTCACATGCTTCCGCACCAGGGAATGAGTGGAGACGGTTGGGTGTGAGAGCCATAGAGAGTGGTGAAGATTCTTCAGACTGTCGAGTGTGCTTCTCTTCTAAAAGGACCACTGTATATCAGGGAAAACACTGCTCCCCAAGCCCAACATTTCCATGGGCTAAACTGGCCCTGTGTAATGCCTGAGATCTGCCGCTGAAATTTAGCAGCACAAAAGCTCGAATGACCAACAGCCCTGGTTTGCCCTCGACTGCGGGGGTTCCAAGACATGGGACTTTCTGTTTTAAAACAGGGCAAGTCTGGCAAAACTGGGGTAAGTTCTTTACCCCAACCCACATTACCAGTGCACATGGTGGAATGTGAGAGAGAAAGGTATGTAGGGGAGGAGCCATGCTCCAGGCGCGAGGAACCAGTCAGCGCCCCAGGGGTGTCTGGGTGTAGGGAAATGCACGTCTACTAAGGCAGGTCCTCAGAGGCCAGGCTCCCCTGAGTCCCTGAATGTGTCAATTCTAAGAGATTCCAGATGTGATGTAACTTACAGAATTACGGTCCAGAATATAGTTATTCTATATTCTGCTCTGGATCTCCTCTGAGGATAGCTACAGGACTCCTTTAGGACACGAGGTGTGCCCCTATGGCATGAAAGATTCCACCCCACATACCAGAGAGCCTCGTACAGAAGGCACATCTTGACGGTGTTATAAAGTTACCTTGAAATAAAATGCATAGGTAGGTCAGGATCCTCTGGTAGGGCTTTTTGTACAACTGTTGTCAATATCAACTATGGACATATCTCTTTTTAACACACAACTTATTATAGAGACATTTAAAAATTGCCATGTATGGATGAAGAAGATGTGGTGTATACACACACACACACACACACACACACACACACACACACACTGGAATATTACTTGGCCATCAAAAAGACTGGAATCTTGCCATTTGCAATGATGTGGATGGAGCTAGAGTATAATGCTAAGTGGAATCAGTCAGAGAAAAACAAATACCATATGGTTTCATTCATTAGGTGGAATTTAAGAAACAAAATGGATAAATGTAAGAGGAGGAAGAAAAAAAAGAGAGGGAAGCAAACCATAAGAGACTCTAAATGACAGAGAACAAACTGAGGGTTGCTGGAGGGAGGTGGGTGGGAGGATGTGCTAAACGGGTGACGGGCATTAAGGACGGCACTTGTTGGGTTGAGCGCTGGGTGCCGTATGTAAGTGATGAATCACCAAGTTCTGCTCCTGAAACCAATATTACACACAATATGTTAACTAGCTAGAATTTTAAATAAAAACTTGAAACAAAAGAAAGAAAAAATACAAACTGCTGTGGAATTTGTTAGGAATAATTAATGGCCCCTTTTACTGCAGTATTGAAATGCAGAGATGTTCAGGGGTCTTCCAAGTGATAGGTTTCCATAGTTGGGTCACGTCTAAGATTAGAAGTGCTGTTTGGTCTCCCATGTAATACCAGGTCCATATTTTCTTCAAACTTTTTCCAATTGTTGAAGATGGCAAAACCCCCACCACCTAGAAATTGTATGGCACCTCGACTCTAAGACTGAATTACGATAATTTGTTTCTACAGTATGATCTGAGTTTGCAGAAAGGTGCATGTGGTCTCCATATAGCAAGGCTCTGGTGTCACATGCTTGGGTGGGAATCTCACTTTGGTATCTTGTTCATTGCGCATGAACAAGGGCCACTGTCTTAGACCACTCAAGCTACTGTAACAAAACACCACAGGCTAGGTGTCTTATAAACAACAGAAATTTACTTCTCACCATCCTGGAGAATGGAAGCCCAAGATCCAGGTGCTAGCATGGGTGGGTTCCAACAAAGGTCCTCTTCATGGTTGCAGACTGCTGACTTCTCACTGTGTCTCCACATGATGGAAAGGAGTCAGGGAGCCCTCTGGGGTCTCTTTTATAAGAGCACTAATCCCGGTATTGAGGGCTCTGCTCTTATAACCTCATCACTTCCCAAAGGCCTCACCTCCTAATACCATCACCTTGGGATTCAGGTTTCAACATATGAATTATGGCAGAGGAGGGGGGGACACAAATGTTTAGACCGTGGCAGCCTACACCCTGAGGGACTATGCTGAGGTCTTATTGTTAGGTAACTTACGGCCTGGTGCACAGTATATTCTGAGTAAATATTTCCTTTCTTCCTAATTCCCAAACCAGTATTGTAGGATGAACTTCTAGGTTGACTCTCTAATCTTAGAACAAGAAGAAAAGATTGACCACTTCTGCACCTGGTGCCTTCAATGGATTCTTGTAAAAGAGATGAAGACTGTTCAATTTATTTGTAGTTTTATGGCAAATTAAGGCCACCACCTCCTGAAATACTTAAGATCAATAAGTATCATTTCAAACTACTTTCTCAATGACCAGAAGTCCTGGCTCTCAAAGATCTGCCAACATTTTATTTGACAAATCTGTGAAATACTACAACTAGCAATCGCTGGCATGGAAAGTTAAAGGTTAAGGTTCAAAATGACGCCTGAATTTTAGAAATGCTTTCCCCATGATTATTAGTGAAACGACTTAGCTTTCCGAGTGCTAAACTACTCTTAAATCTTACTTTGCAAACATTTTAAGAAACACTGGAATTGTATTGCCTGCTGTGGTTATAGATTTCCAGTAAAATTACTATGTTATCTGGAGTCTAGACTTAACAGGCTCAGCTAAGGATTTGTTGCTCTCTCTGGAGTTTCTCTTGCTTTCACATGTTGAGGCGAGGGTACATTTGTTTGTCATTAAGTATTTAGAGTTCATAAACACAGGGAAAAAAATTTTAGAGATTTCCTATCAAATTGACATAAAATCTAAAGATGGCTCATGGGAAAGCAAACACAGATTTGTGACAGGAATTCCTACTAGAACTGTTATCGTCTCTGGCTCCCAAATAACACATATTTTTAAATGATCTGAAGTACAACCAAATAGGAGATGTACATGTAATATATGGGATACATCATTTAAAAAATGTCCAATGGAGTTGACATTTTAAAAGAAGAAAATCAAAGTGAATTTAGAGATTTTCAATAAAGGTCAGTTGTAATATCGTAAGTCTAGTTTAATCAGTCAAAAGCAAAATAAAAATCAGTTTAATAAGACTGCATATTAATAGGGCTAAGTGCTTTTAAGATTGACTTTTTAAATCTAAAGTATTAAAGTAAATAGGGGCGCCTGGGTGGCGCAGTCGGTTAAGCGTCCGACGTCAGCCAGGTCACGATCTCGCGGTCCGTGGGTTCGAGCCCCGCGTCAGGCTCTGGGCTGATGGCTCAGAGCCTGGAGCCTGTTTCCGATTCTGTGTCTCCCTCTCTCTCTGCCCCTCCCCCGTTCATGCTCTGTCTCTCTCTGTCCCAAAAATAAATAAATGTTGAAAAAAATTAAAAAAAAAAAAAGTAAATATAAAAACCTTTGGTGAGAAAATCTGTAGATAAAAACACATTATGAGTAATTTCCTAAAAATTAGTCTTGTATTATATTAATTAAATTAATTTTATTTTAGGGGCACCTGGGTGGCTCAGTTGGTTAAGCATCCAACTATTGATTTTGGCTCAGGTCATGATGTCACGGGTTTGAGCGATCGAGTCCGGAGTCAGGCTCCTCACTGACAAAGCCTGCTTGGGATTCTCTCCTTCCTGCTCTCCCCTTTCCTGCTTGAGTGTGTGCACTCTCTCTCTCAAAACCAACAACAGCAAAAACCCCCCACAAAACTAAAAAAAATTAATTTTATTTTTAAGAAAGAGATGTTACAATAAAAAAGAATGAAATCTTGCCATTTGCAACTACGTGGATAGAACTAGAGGGTATTACGCTAAGCAAAATTAGTCAGAGAAAGACAAATATCATATGACTTCACTCATATGAGGACTTTAAGACATAAAACAGATGAACATAAGGGAAGGGAAGCAAAAATAATATAAAAACAGGGAGGAGGACAAAACATAAGAGACTCATAATTATGGGGAACAAACTGAGGGTTACTGGAGGGGGTGTGGGAGGGGGGATGGGCTAAATGGGGAAGAGGCATTAAGGAATCTGCTCCTGAAATCATTGTTGCACTATAGGCTAACTTGGATGTAAATTAAAAAAAAATAGATTAAAATTAAAAAAAAAAAAAAAAAAGAAAGAAAAGAAAGAGATGTTAAACACACAGTTATCTGACTCCCACCCCACCCCCACCCCTGTCTGTTTAGGTCTATATATCAGGGACTGGCAAACTACAACTTATGGGCCAAATTTGGCTACTGATTATTTTGATAAATAAAGCTTTATTGGAATACAGCTATGCCCATTCACACATATGGTCTGTAGGAAAATGTTTTCAAATAAAATGAGTGGTAAAATCATTATTAGAAGGACAAAAAATACCCTATGTACTCTGGTTCAAAACTTACCTTTTCGATGTTTAAACAATATTTTCTTTAGGATTTCTTTTTAACCACAAAAACCTGCATCTTTTGAATCAGATATTTAAATCTGTTCCAAATAAAGATTTTAAATCTGAATCAGAAATATTTAAGAGGTGAATGACTTCCATGTGTAAATCCCACTATTTAGCAGTAAAGATGTTCCTCAAATGAGACCAAGCTTTATGGTGGGCTTATAACTGTGATTAGTGAGAGCAGGACTTTCCAATATGACTTGTAACACAGAGAACCCTGAATTTCAGTCAGCAGGTCAGTATGTTCTTCTTTTTTTTTCAAAATCTTTTATTTATTTTTAAAATTTTATTTATTTTTAAATTTTATTTATTTTTTTGAGAGAGAGGGCCCAAGTGAGTGAGGGGCAGAGAGAGAGAGAGAAAGGGAGAGAGAATCCTATGAGGGGCGGAGAGAGAGAGAGAGAGAGAGAGAGAGAGAGAGAGAAGTGGGTCTCACCCCAAGTGGGGCTTGTGCTCATTGAACACGGGGCATGGGCTCACCCAGTGCAGAGCTCGGACTCACAAACTGTGAGATCATGACCTGAGCCAAAGTCAGATGCTTAACCGACTGAGCCACCCAGGCGCCCCATCGGTATGTTTTTCAAACTGCACCACACGCAAGTTTCTTCTGCCCCTATAGCTGCATACCTAAAATAGTCTGAAGGTCAAAGCGAGACAGACATACCCTTGTCACAAATGTATTGACCATGAATGATACAGTTGAGTTTATTTCTTCCACTAAAATTATGCGAGAAAACAAAACATACCTAAAATAGTCTGAAGGTTAAAGCCAGATATACATACCCTTGTCAGTGAATGTGTTGACCGTGACTGACACAGTTTACTTCTCCCACCATAACTATAGAGAAAAAACAAAACCCAAACTCAAGGGTAATCATGACAACAATCTTCAGAGGAAAAAGGGAGAGAAATAAATTCAACAGTAGTTAAACACAATGATCAGTCTGACTTGACTTCCACTAGAAGGCTGTTTTTGGAGTCCCGTATTTTAACTGTCAAGTAAAGAAGGTTGTAACAGAAAGGAGGTCTATGACAAAGTAATGTGTGGCCAATATGTAAAGTGACAGTGACCTGAAACAACCATAAAATCATCAGGTTATTGACAGCTGGAGAAATTCCACATGGTAAGCAACTTAGCTACAAAGAAATATTAGAGGTCTGAGATGAAAAATACACTTGAATCTGTAACTGAATTAGACAAGCCTCGCTGCACGTAGGGCTATGCTGGTCACCAGGATACAAAGCAAACGCTGGGTTACCAGAAGTGCATTTATCAGCCACAGTGATTTATTGAGTGCTTTAATAATACAAGTGTACATCAACTGATCCACAGTCAAAAGTGGCAGGTCCCTAAGAAATTTACAAGCACTTTAAGTAAATCAAAATACATATTATTTTGTTCAATCCAACAGTCTTCTGTGTGGGAGACAGAAGGCTAGTGATAAACAGAGCCTCAGTAATGCACAGTGATTCTGATTGAAGCTTTTGTACAAAAAACTTGTTCCCAGTAGCATGCACCCACCAATAAAGACTTCAGTACAAAAAATTAACCCTAAGCACTACATTTAAGTAGAAATGAGATATAATTCTGAATTCGTGTTTTCCCAAAGATCACATAAAAGGAAAAAAAACCAAAATAAAACAAACACCCAACAAAAAACAAAACCACACAGTAATACGAAGCTTTGTAAGAAAGCTCTTACTATTACAGACCCGACATTGTTTGCACTGAAAACAAAAGTTCCCATCCATGTTGAGGTGGGAAAAAAAAAAACCCCAAATCTTTCAAGTTAATAGAAATCAAAAAAAAGGGAATAAATTGAGAAGGCAGGGGTGGAGGGAAGAGAGAGGGAAGAGGAGGAAGAGGAGGAAGAGGAGGAAGAGGAGGAAGAGGAGGAAGGGACAAGGGACGGGGGATGGATGACACACCATCAGAAAAAGGTTCAAAATGTAATAAAAATAAGAAGATCAGAACCGAGGTCCGGAGGGGTGGGCAGGGCTATTGATGCACTTGGTGAATGTGCTTGCACAGGTCCGGCGGGGGCAGCAGCCAGCAGGCCCCTATGTGGCATACCGCTTGGTCCACTGTCTGGCCATCCGGTCGTGCTCTGCTCTGTTGGTCATGTACTGTGTGGCGATGCTGCCCACCAGAGGGTCAGCTGGAAGGGAAGCAGAGCCGGGAGTCAGTAAACAGCAGCAGCACCTCCTCTTTCAGAGCTGGGGAAAAGGAGGGTCTGGAAAGCTAGGCCTCGTTCAAGGAGCAGACGGGGAGGTGGTGGAAAGCGGCTCTCTACCCTGGAACCACGTTGCTTTAGCAAGACCTGTAAATGCCCTGCCAGTGATAGATCACATCTCACACCAGTTGCCCAAAGAGTCGTCTGCTTGTGCCTTTACTGATGGCTCCTGTCATGTTTCCTGACAGGTCTCATTCTCTCTCCCTGTGCCCACCGCACGTCTCCCATCCTCCTCCCCTCGTTTTCAGATAGACTCTTCACTGAGAACTCTTCGGGAAGTGGTTGCGATGGCCTGGCTAAGTCCTCCACCCGGAGGCTTAGCCCCCCTGGTGGCCTGCACTGAGGGAGCCTTCAAGAGCCTCAGCCAAACACAATCAAGCAGCAGCCCCGAGTGAGACCCACTGACACAGGGCAAGATGGACTACCTCTCCCTCCAAACTGGGGAATGTCAAAATCCATATAGCTCTTTATTACAAAAATACTGGTAGATATTAAGTAATAGCTAATACTCAGATACACCACGTCCTAACACAAACATACTAATTCCATAAAACTCGGAGGAGCTGACACACCAGGAAAGTGAAACACAGGAGGGTAAGTCACTTGCTCCAGACGGAGTAAGTGCAGGTGCCAGGCTCTGAGCCTGGAGCCCCCACACTTCACTACACACTGCTCGGGAGCCTGCTCTCCACCCAGACGGGACCCCCCAAAATCAGAGCAATTAAGAAAAAGTAATTTAGGTTTCTGGGGACCCCAGAATGCACCCCCTTTTCCTCCATTCTCGTCTGATTTTTATTTCCTCTATTTTTGGTGTTGAGAATTTGGGTGTATTAGAGCAAGTGGATAAGAAAGAACCAAAGGGGAAAAGGAGAAAAATTAGCAAACACTATGTTAAAGACAAGAAAAGAGTCAGGAAGTGTGCCCATGCTCTAATACAACTGATAAATGGGGACGATTCTGAAATTCTAGCCTAGTAAGACATTCATGGTTATAGCTTCTTAATATTAGCGGTCCAAGAGAAACACCACCTTTTAATGATCTGGTGAGGGTGCTGCTGCTGAAGCTTTTGAAAGCCTTCTTGACCAGACACTGCTTACAACCTTGCTTATGTTTTCTTGGATTTGTGTTCAGCTTGTTATGATTATTCTAGGCAGAGGCCAGTGTCTTATGCTCACTTATATCACAAACAATTTAATAGACTACCCACTATTTGGGTTTGTTCAGAACTTCTGCCTCTCTTCACTTGCCCAAATCCTATAACTGAAACCATTGCCTAAACCAACCAGGTTCAAGAAGATGAAAACTAGGAATACCAAATGCTTGGAAACTGGCTAAGATACTGTAAAAAAAAAAATGCAGTCTTGCAGTTCAGATTAAGTAATGACTTTAGAGTCTAAAGGGACGAAGAGAGGCCGGAGTCACAAAAAAATCATCTTGCTCCAATTTCTCAGTCTAGAATGCAAAACCTTAGTGAAAACATAGGTATTCTTAAGAGCTGAGATCTACGTCACTGAAGACAGGTGTTTAATTGAACAGAATGTCCGTTAGTGAAATGCACTAAAGACCCATCTGTGCTTCCTAACTCAATGGTCACGGTAAAGGGCAGGTTTAATGTCAGAATGACCAGTGATGTTAATGTTCTGCCTCAAATCATATCCTCACAGTGTGGGCATACTGGAACAAGATAGTCTGTCATTGCAGCTCAAATGAAGAAGAAGGGGACAGATGAAGGATAGGGAACAGGAAGCTGTGGGAGGGAAAGGTTTTATATCAAGTGTTAATACTATTTTAGTAGGGGAAGAAAGGAAAATCTCACAAGGTGGAGAACTGATAAAATTAACATGCATTGTGCAAAATTTCTTTGTATGCTTAAACAATTTAACATTACATTTCTTTCAGAGATCCTTTTACCTTTTCAAGTCTGATTTTAAAAAGACTATTTTTTTCCACCTGTAAAATTATACATGCTAACTGTAAAAGCAATAAAAAACCACCTCCAACAATACATATAAGACAAAGTTGTAAGTGAAGACCATCTCCAAATTTACTCAGAAAGAAGTATTGTTAACATTCATAGATCTTCCTGAACTTCTTCTCTACACACACAATTAAAAAAAGATTAATGTAGAGACTGCTTTTATCATCTTAAAAAATCATGATATGGTAAATAAGTTTTTATGTCAATAATCACAAATTGATTTCATCATTTTTAACATTTACCTGAATAACCAACTTCTGGTCTAGAGACATTTGGGCTCTTTTCAATTTTTGCTTTTATAAACAATGCTGTGAGGAACATTACTGTGCACACACTTTCACAAATTTATGCAAATCTGAAATTTGTCTAATGTACAAATGAAGGAATAACATAAAGGTATAAAATGAGGGAATTTAAACATCGAGTGTTGTTAACCACGTAGTTCTCAATGTTAAAATGTTTTTGATGAATAGAAGAAAATTAAGATTGTAGGTTAGTGAGTCAAAACTATGCAATATATAAGCAGCAAATGACTATCACAGAGAATTTAATGGAATGAGACCCACTCTTTGTAGTGTATTTATAATTACGATCCTAAGTAAAAACAAATCTCCTTACAAAGGTTTCGTATTTCATGGATACAGATATGTCAGGGACGTAATAACAGTTTCCAAACATGCATTACTTGTTTCTCTAACAATTTCTTTCTAAAAAAGAAAAAATTCCCATCACTTTAGGTTTCTACATTGTTACTACTTTCCCAAATCTTCCTCCGTCTTTGATATTATCCTCTATTGGTCTTCCTCCTCTTACTAAAGAAGATCCACAAAATTTATCAGTGGATAAGTAAATTAAAGTTTAAGTCTTCTACACTTTTTGCCTTGTTCACAGCAAAAATTTGAATTTTTGAGAAGAGGAGCATGTTTATGCTTACAGCACAGGGCTGGATGATTTTAAGCACTTAATTCTCCCAAATACCATTGATGCATCTATTAGAGGTTCCCTGAGGCTGAGGAACAGGATTTACAGGGTGGGGTCAATGGAAAATAATGGGGGTGAGAGTTGGTTTATAATGTTCTTCATTAACTAGACCTCTAAACCACATCATCTCGTCTGTTTAATAAAAATGTCATCACTTTTTTTGACACAATACTAGCTATGAAATACTAGCCTGAATGAAAGTGCAAGACTGAAAGGCCATTGATTGGCAAGGGGCAGTACTACTTCCTCTTCTCCCAGCTCTACCTCCTGGTCTCACCTCTGCCTCCCAACACAGTTTCAGGTGCAAAGAGAAGCTCTTCACTAAATGCTTGTTGACTGAACAGCCATCATGATTATTTACAAGTGAGTGAAAGGTGATCATATTGAGTACTCTGCCCCCTCTCCCATTTTTTTTGAGATCTGTGGTCTGTGCACCTTTGATTCTGGAAGGTGAAGTCTCAGACAACTCCTCCTGCAACTTCATCGCCCAGCTGGCCTCTCTCTCTTGGCTGGGGCTACACTGGGTACCCTGGAAGCCAAATGGGTTAAAGCTTATCCAGAAAGGGAGGGGGAGGGAGACAAGAAGCAAGGCTAAAGGAGATAAAGAAGCAGCTGTATGGTAAGAGGGGACTGGAAAAGACAGGCAGACTACTAAACTGCTGAATGATTCTATTTGCAAGGTCAAAGAACATTCTATCTTGGTTGGTAGGCGATACGGGAAAAATTACATGGAAAAAAATTTTGATTCCCTTTTCTTAAGAAAACAAGTATGTTCTTAAAAAACACAAACAAAAGTAGTACAGAATACAGGAAAAGGGCATGGGCTTTGGATACAGACTGCTTGAGTTTATATATCAGTTCCACCAATAACTGAGTCACCTTGGGCGAATTACTTAACTTCTCTGTGCCTCAGTTTCCTCAACTACAAAATGGAGACAATAACAGTAATGACTCCATAGATTGTTATAAGAATTAAATGAATTAATTCTTGTAATGCACATACAAAATTGCTATTACTTTCAAAATAAAGACTGGCAACTAAGTGTTCTTGTGCATTTTTTAAAATACAAATCTGCTGGGGTGCCTGCGCGGCTCAGTTGGTTAAGCATTGGACTCTTGACTTCTGCTCAAGTCATAATCTCATGGTTGTGGGATCAAGTCCCGCGTTGGGCTCTGTGCTGAGTGTGGAGCCTGCTTGGAATTCTCTCTCTCCCTCTATGCTCCTCCCCCATACACACACACACTCTCTCCCTCTCTCTCAAAATAAAATAAAAATAAATTTTAAAATCTAAATCTGATTGTCTTCGTGAAGACATTCTCTTCAGATAAAATCTAAAAGTCCTTAGTAGGGCTCCCAAGATCTTTGATCTAGACCTAGTCTTTCTAGCCTCCTCTGCTCATGCTTGAAGCCAGAAAAAACAGCTTGCAGCTTCTTCAATAAGCCCTGCTCTTCCGTAAGTCTGAACTTTTGCTTCTGCCATCTCCTTTGCCTGGAAAGCTTCTATTCATTCTCAACATTTAGCTCAAGCCTAGCATCCTCGGGGATGTCTTCTAGGAGCTTTCTTGCAGTCTTAGGCGTCCCATTTCTGTTTTGAGTGTTCCCATCCCTATTACTGCACGGAGAATACTGTCTTTTCGTTGGCTGTTTACTAATCTGTATTCCCCCCTGGACTAGAACCTATGCATTCATTCGACAAATATTTATTGAGTCCCTACTCTGTACTGGGTACTGGAGAACTAGAGCTAAACAAAATCCTGCCTCATGGGGCTCTGCCTGTCACTCCGCTTCCCTCTTGCTAAGTCTGTTTACTGAGTGAATATAAGGATGGACGGAAACACATGAGACGATAAGTGAGAAGCACACACAAAATAGCAACCATATCGCTCCATATGGCAGGTATCCCTGTGTGGTAGTACCATTATAAGTTGGTTCATCACAGACGTTTCTTCTCTAGATGTGAATTATCGGCAAGTCAGAGAAGGGGACCCGATGGTGACTGTGACAGCTTTCTTTCACTTTTCTGTGTTTTTTAACTTAATTATTTTATTATTGAAATCTGTGCCTTGCACTTTGCCATTTCTTTGATTCCTCAAGGTTATAAACGACTGCCTTGCCAGCCGTTTCATAATACCTGTGATAACATGATTCTTTTAGCTCCCATCAAGTCACTGGAGGCTTTCTGTATGTCTGCCTTGAAATGATGTCAAGTAGCTCATTTTTGTGTCTTTCATGGAATCTTTCTTCTGTGGTTCGGTCTAACCTAGTTTTATTTAAGTCTTATATAAAATGAATAAGTAATAGATTCTCATTATAATAAACTCAAGTAACAAAGAAGTGCGTATGATATCAAAAACATTACCTTCGGCCCTCTATTTCCCCCATCCCTATACTCCTTCCATCTCAAGGTAACCACTGTTAACGGTTCGAAACTCATCCCTCCATACTTTTTTAAATTTATGTTTACATCAAATGGGAATCACATAAAAACATTCTGCAACTTGCATTTTCCTCTGTAACAATACACTGTGCTTGCATATATGGCAGTACGAATACACCTAGCTCATTATTTCTAATAATCGTAGGGCATTCCTTCATGGTTCTTCAGCATTCAATTCTCCGTTCCTCTACAGATGCACACTTAAATTTGATCTGATGTTTTGTTATAACAACTAGTATTACAGTTTTGTATAAATCTCTGAGCACGTGGCTGGAAGTACTTCTGGAGGGTAGATTCCTGTTAAGTAACAGTGCTGGACAAGAGAGTACACATCTCAAACTTTTGGGGAATACTGCTGAGAACTGCCTTCACTACAAGGAATTTACCTTGTTTCCAGGCATTCTCAGCCACACTGCATTACCTATCTTTGTAATTTTTTTTGTTAAGCTAACAAAGCCTGTTATTGTTGTAACTGCCTTTAACTTGATGCCTAAGGTTTCACGTTTGCTCAGTTTTGTTCACTATTTATATTTCTTTCTCTGTGAGTTGTCTGCCTTTGTCCATTTTTTCTGACCAATATGAAGGAGCACTTTATGTATTACAAATATCAGGCATGCACTGAAGTTTAGCTTGGGCCTCAGTATTTAGCCAAAATCTGCATTAGTGTTTGGAAGACCGAACGGACAGATGCCTCCTTTGACGCCATTTCTAGCTTTACCGAACTTGTGGAGCGCACAGATCATGTAAGTTACCATCATCTTTAATAAGCACGATCCCATCATTCGTACTCAATGCTACTATGTGAACAGTGGCTTTAAAAGTATTGGTAAGCGATACGAGTGTCACTTTGGACGGAAAATCTCTTTCAGCCAAAGACAAACACTGTGACACGCAGGGGAATAATCTGGACCTGCCTCCTCAGGTATTCAAACAAATGTTCCAAGTGAGATGGAAGAGCAGCTACCACACGTGAAGAGGCTGCTGGAACAAAACGGTTTGTAATACTGTCTGCTGTTAAACACCGGCACTGACAGGGAAGGACTTGGGGAAGACCAACGGCTGCTGGCAGGGAAGGCAGCACATCCAGTGACTGTGGGAAGCAGCAAGCATGTAAAAATATGAGAAATTAAAATGTGAGGGGAAAAAACCTTATGTTTGCTTCGTCAATGTTCAGAAAGTGATTTCTTTCAGCACCGCACAGAGCTTCCGCTCACGGGAGCACTTCAAAGACCCTGTGCCCCCACCATCAGCCAAATCCTCAGGGTCTGGGAGTTGAGAAGGCAAGTCTTTACCTTTCTGTAACTATTAGAGGAAAAGGAAGCTTACCGACCTCAGAGCAAAATCTTCATTACCAGTAACCTACACTGGCATAAATAACCTCTCCTCCCAATTCATGCTTTTCATTAAATGAAAACATCTATTTAAGTATTGCAAATATGCACAGGAGCCATCTAGTAGCTGGCAGTGCTGAGGAATTACATTGGTACATCATAATGACAAACTTTAAAAACATACTGAATTTTTAATAATGAAATTATAATATTACTTAAATTCTTAAAATTTCATATTTACTGCTGTATCTCAGAGGATCATTTTACGATGGGAATATTCAGCCTTGCCTTAGGCTGTTCATTGATTTTAACACTGACTTTTCAGTATTCAGCCAAAATAAATTCAGTGCACCTCTAACAATAACACTATTTATCTATTATGTGTGGAGAAAATATTTTCTCTCAGTGTATCATTTGCCATTTCACCTAATTTATGATGCCCGTGACATACATAAGTTTAAATTTTTTAATAAGTCTATTTTTCCTTAATATTTTCCAGTTTCATGTCATGCTTATTTATAAAGGCCCCCTTCGTTCATTCCAGTATTTTAGAAATATCCCCCTCTATTTACATATAGTAACTTTTAGGTGCAACGCTAGCTTTATCATTCCTAAGATTCCTATACATATCTGGATTTGATTCTGTACTTGATGTTCTTTCAATAGATTAATTTGTCTTTTGATTTATTTGTTCATCCTGCTTTTCTCACTATAGTTTTATAGTGTGTTTTGATATCTGGTAGGGTAAGTTCTTACCCTTTCCCATTTTTTTTCTTCACTAAAATTTTACTTAAAGAACCCTAATCTTGATGAGGTTAAGACTCGGAGCATTTAAAGCAATTTCACCCACGGGTATAGGAATCTTCTGATTCTTTTGAAGAATGTTATCAAGATTTAGGAATATCTGAGATATTCCTCTGGATCTGCTAATTAAATCAAGTGAGTAGGACAGAGTTAAGGTTTTTGTATTTTGGAATGTGGGGAAACAAGACTACTAATTATAGGCCTAGCCCAAACCAGAAAGATTGTTAAATATCCTGAGAAGATACATTTGATTTAAACCAAATGGTGAATATTACCCATAACATAAACTAGATTTAAATTTGAGAATGCTAAATAGAACTGCATACAAGTCTAGCAAGATAGGCTGTTACTTCCGAATTAATAACTAGTGATGGTAAAAGGTGCTGAGTATCCCAAATTCTAAAGAGACCATGAGTACCTTCCATAAGACTTATTAAGAGAAGATGAGCTGGCTTGGACAGCCCCAGTCCCGTCATAAAATATGGGAAAGGAGAGAAAGAAGTTTTGTGGGAGTACGGAGCTATTATCTTGGGAGTGTGGAACTTCCCTGTCTCCCTTCTCCCACCACCACAAAAATGGGGAGAGGATGACTTTTCCCTCTCAAAGGCAGGTGAAGAGAGTACCAAGAGACCCAACAGTAAAGACTGGGGTGCCTGTAAGAAGCAGACTGGAGTGTGATCCCCGGCCCGAGATTTGCCCCTTGACTGAGTAGCGAGAGGGAGCACCAAGGAAATGGTCTATACTGTCTCTGCTAGCTCATGAGTGTCCTATCAAGAAGGCAGCTCCCCAAAAGAGGGGACCATAGTAGCTAAGAGGCTCTTAGGAGAATGCTATGAGAGGGGCAGTGGTATTCTGGAACCAGCATGCCAGCCAATTTTTAAATTTTTAGGAATTTAAACACCACCATTATTAAAAATTAACATTACAATTAAGTTATTTACAAACAAGGGGAATCCTTAAAACTCATCATTTCTTAATTATTTTACTGCTATGATTACTAGTCTCATAACATTTTTTTATGCCTACTCCATCTGTATGGTGGAAAAAAACAATGTGCTGCCATGCATCTTGCCCCAGTTATGCATCCAATAAGGTCATGCATGTAGCCTGAATTGGCAAATGCTACAAATTAGGACTTGGTTTATTGTTTTATTGATTGTCTGGAGCTAAGAAAGCGATGGAAAAAATGCAAATAATACAGATTAAACCTAAAAGTGTAGTATGTCTAGAGTCCTTACATTGTCAAAAGCATAAAAACTGGAGGATATATTCTTCCAGTATTGAACCTATTATCTCAATTCAGCAAAGGAGTTGCTCATGACACTAATACGTGAAATTCCAAAATCCTTCTTTATTTCCCTTCGGTCTTAATTTTTTTTAAAATTTTTTAATGTTTATTTATTTTTGAGAGAGATAGAGTATGAGTAGGGGAGGAACAGAGATAGAGGGGACCCAGAATCCAAAACAGGCTCCAGGCTCTGAGCTGTCAGCACAGAGCCCGACGCAGGGCTCGAACCCGCGAACCATGAGATCATAACCTGAGCTGAAGTCGGATGCCTAACCGACTGAGCCACCTAGGCATCCCACTTTGTCTTAGTTCTTAAATGAAAATATCATCCGTTCATGTTAGAATTCCACTCATTTGTCAGCTGCAACCACAGGATGGAAAAAAAATCACTGACTCACTGCTGGGAGAGTCTACTGACTACATGGCATTTACATTAATGAGTATTGTATATTTCATTACTTGTAAGTCGTGTACTACACATTCTTTACATCAGTAAAATATGTAATAGACTTACGTACACCACCCCACTCCCACCCCTAGCCCGTTGTTAAATATTTACCAGGACACAACAGGAGAAGGGGTTATTAAGAGGCTGAGCTAGGGCTGGGTCTTCCACATCAGGGAATCGGGCAGTGAGCTCTCCCAACTACCCACGAGAGGCAGCATTTTGACACCTGTCACCTGTCACCTAGAAGGCATGGACGGCAAGATGGTGCTTGCCAAGAAGCAGTGAAGATAATAACCACAGGAAATTAGGTAAAGGGACACCATCTTCACTCATTACCTAGCCTCCATATGCTTAGGAGTTAGGCCTTGAAGAGGGAGGAGAAGGGGGTATCTGAGAGGCAGACCATGTTCCATCCACCCTGATGGGAGTGGAGGAAGAAATTAGATTTACATCAGGTATGAGGTGGGAGTTTAAAAAGGGACCAGACTGGCTAACTGAAAGTGACCTGGATGGTAGGAGATCTGCTAAATATTATTAAGGAATAGAAAAGCAAGATCAACAAAATAAGGCCTAAGGCAGCGACGGGAGAAAATCAAAACCATTCCATATTAACGCCCACTGAACTGAGACTGCTCAATAAACACAAAATACACTGGCTCTGATCTCAAGTACACGGTTGATAAAATATTTTTAAAAATTTAAAAGCTCATCCTAGAAGTCTAACACTGTAGTGCTATGTACATTAAATCAATGTGTTTTGAAATATCAAGTGTTCTGTTAGAATAGACTCATCTAAAGAACAGCACAGATGGTGCATTCCTACTGAGAAGCTATTGGATTACAATGCCAGGCTTAGTTAAGCAATAATTCCTAATGAACTCTAGGAAAAGAGCCTTACAGTAGAGGACTTGCTTAAGACACCAGAAATTCACACATTGCTTTCCCCAAAAGACCGCTGCAAAGAGCTGTTGCTGAAGCAAGCAGGAGTCAAAGATGCCAAGATGTTGAAACTGGGTTTTGTTTTTTGTTTAAAGCAGCTTCAACGAGATACAATTCGTACAATTTACCCAATTAAAGTGTACACTTCAATTGTTTTTAGTACATTCACAGTTATGCAATTATTACCATAATCCATTTTAGAACATTTTCATCACCCCCAAAAGAAACCTGGGACCCCGTGGCAGTCACTCATCCTCCCAAATTTTCCAGCCTGTGGTATCCAGTAATCTACTTTCTATCTGTATATATTTGTTCTGGACATTTCATATAAATGGAATCACACATATAGGGTCTTTTGAGATTGGCTTCTTTCACAAAACATAGTATTTTCAAGGTTTTATCCATGTGATAGCATGCATCAAATCAGACCTCATTCATTTTGTTTTAATTTAACGCTTATTTATTTTTGAGAGGGAGACAGACAGAGTGCAAGCTGGGGAGGGGCAGAGAGAAAGGGAGACAGAATCTGAAGCAGGCTTGAGGCTCCGAGCTGTCAGCACAGAGCCCAATGAGGGGCTTGAACCCATGAACCGTGAGATGATGACCTGAGCCGAAGTTGGACGCCCAACTGACTGACCCACCCAGGCACCCCACATTCATTTTTTATTGCCAAATAATATTCTGTTGTATGAATATACCACACTATGTTTATCCATTCATTAGCTGATGGACCTGTGGGCTATTTGCACTTTTTGGCTATTAGAAATAATGCTACTATGGACATTTTGCTTGAACATGTTTCCATTCCTCTTGGTATATACCTACGTGTAGAACAGCTTGGTCATATGGTAACTCTTTGTGGAACCATCATAGGAATTGCCAAAGTGCTGTCCAAAGAGATTGCATCATTGTACATCCCTACTAGCAACGCGTGAGGGTTCCAATTCTCCACATCCTCATCAATACTTGTTATTATCTGAGGATGGGAGATTATAGTGAGAGAATAGCTTATTGGCCCATGTGTACCAGGTATCCAGTTATTAAAAAATGTATACCCTTTATAAACACTTGTTACTGCCAACCATGGGAAACAAATGATCTTCAAAAGGGTATTTTTCTCATGGTCTCTAGCTGCAAGAGACTGAAGATTATCCTGGATCCGCTCTTCCCTCTACTTCCAACCCAAATATAAGTAAAAAAAAAAAAATGACAACAGCAATCAATGGGACTTGTTTGTAATGTACATCTTTTCTTCAAAATAAAAAGTTTTATTTTTATTCCATAGTCCTCGAATGTAGTCCACTCTCTACAAACAAGTATTGTAATTTATCAATTTTCCCATTGCACAGTGTTTTCTATTTACACTATTCAGTAGCTAAGAGTGGTACAGGAGATGGCTTTCAAGGGTGAGTGTGAATATAGCAATTGTGTCCTACATACTATCATACGTGTCCACAGTCTCCGTTGCATCTGGGAATCTGGACTTGAGTCCAGGGATATAAATAACCCAACTCAGAGCCAGAGATGGACAAGAATCTCCAGGGTGTCAGTTTACCAGATCATTCTGACTGCCTTCAAGTGCCAGACATCTGTAATTGAAGCAGCTCTAAGGATGCTGTCCCTGTTGAGGAATAACACTGAGGGTGTAGGCTTTGATTAGGGCGCAGGCCTTGCTCTTATCCTCTCCTCTGAAAGGAATCTTGTTGAGTTCTATGCTAAAGCTAGAACCCAACCATTCTCTCTGTCTATCCCTGTGCTTGCTAACTCCTATCTCTTGGTGAGGGTAGGCAGTATTTCTTTCTCAGTCTTGTATCACAAAACCAGTAGTATTTGGGCACTTTGGGTGACTAGTCAATAAGTATTTGTTTAATGAGTGAATTAATGGGTAATCAGACCCACTGATGAGGATGAAATTTAGCATGTAGATGTTACCAAGTTCCTGGCATCTTCCTCCTTCTCGTGCATAAGGCTAAATGACATTTATACCTGTAGGATCAGCAGCTCTCCAAGTTGCTGACTTGAGATAGTAAACATTTGGGCAGCCCTAGTGTCATTATTTTGTGGTTTAATATTTAGTTATCTCTGCTCCGAATCTAAAGCAGACAATATGATCTATTTCTTTTAATTGAACTCTCGCTTTCTTCAAGCTTCCCTATCTTCTTTCTCAGTCCTTGAAGATTTCAATTCTCGTAATTCATATAGTCTTTTTTTAAGTTTTTTAAAAAAGCTTATTTTTATTTATTTTGAGAGAGAGACAGAAAATAAGTGGGGAAAGGCCAGAGAGAGAGGTTAGACAGAATCCCAAGCAGGCTCCATGCTGTGAGGGAAGAGCCTGACGCGGGACTTGAACTTATGAACTGTGACGTGACCTGAGCCCAAATCAAGAGCTGGATGCTTAGCTGACTGAGCCACGCAGGTGACTGAAATTTGTATATTTGGTCTCTGTTCAGTATTTTCCTGTTTTATGGTATCTTGCCTGAACTCGAATGGGTTGTTTTAACCCGGTGGGCAAAATGTTCTCCCCTACTTCTGCTTCAGCCAAGTGGGCAGGTCTAATTCTAGGACTCAAACTATTATTGTACTCTTCTAATATAGGTAAAGAACCATGTCCAAACAAATTCTAATATATCATAAGTGGCAAACTGTTTCTCATTTTTCTGCTAGCAACATGGGGTGACAGGAGGGTTAACCCACTGGGTACCATAAACTAAGTAATATTCACTGGTCTTAGAATGCATCCTTCTTGTTCAACAGGATTGGTTTAGAAATCTGTGGGAGATCAGGCATAGCCAAGTTTACACAGGTGCTAGGGATGTTGTCATAGTGGCTAGGAAGCCAAATCCTGGTGATTCTGATCCCCAAATATCTCTTGGCCCTTCTCTTCCTCTTCCCTCTACATGGTCTCTGTCATCTCTTACCTGGATCATCAAAATACATTCTTAAACCTCTCTGCCTTCAGTTTATTCTCAGGTGAACTAAACCTTAGTTTTTAAAGTCACAAACCTGGTCATGTAAGGTCTCTCTTTCAAAACTTTCTATTCCTGCCCAACTTCACCACCATGCCCATCCCACACGAGATCCCCAAGAGCAAGGCTAACTATGCATAAAGATGTACTTTTGCTAGTAACCTGTTTGATGTCCCTGATGATTTTCACCCATTAAATTGTTTTTTTCCCGTGGTGCCTGGGTGGCTTACTTGGTTAAGCATCTGACTTTGGCTCAGGTCATGATCTGATGGTTCATGGGTTCGAGCTCTGCATTGGGGCTCTGTGCTGACAGCTCAGAGCGGGAAGCCTGCTTCAGATTCTGTGTCTCTCTCTCTCTCTCTCTGCACTTCCCCCACTCGCACACTCTCTCTCTCTCTCTCAAAAATAAACATTAACAAATTGTTTTTTCAGTACATTAAAAAATATTTTATCTCCTTTTAAAAAAATATTTATTTTTGAGAGAGAGAGAGATAGGGGCAGAGGGAGAGAGAGAGAGAGAGAGAGAGAGAGAGAGAGAGAGAGAGGAGATAGAGAATCCCAAGCAGGCCCTGCACTGACAGTGCAGAGCCTGATGCAGAGCTCAAACTCACAAACTCTGAGATCATGACCTGAGCCGAAATCAAGAGTGGGTCACTTAACCGACTGAGCCAGGTACCCCTGTTTTTTCAATATCTTAATCATACTTTTATCTTCAATAAGGGCTGTTCTATTTTCCCTTCTCTTTAGACAACTATTTAGTGTTTACTGTTTCTGGAGGAAATATGTTTTCAAAAGAGGTAAACATATTAATGTGACAGAACGCTGTAACATAGATTAGTGTGAAATCATTCAAAAAGGAAAATTCAGCCCAGAACAACAACTCCTGACAACAATTTGGTCAGTCTACATTGTCCTTGTCTTCCCCAGGGAGATCAATCTGTGCAGAAGAGGAAGAAAATACAAACCACTGATCTCATGGTAGAGACTGGGGTGTGTGTTATGAAACACAGAAAGGAAGAAAGAAAAGAGGTGAGACAAAACAAAAAAAAGCACTTATCAAAGTTATCTGTCTACATATTAACTCCTTAGAAATAATGAACTATTGTTTCTGATTTTATTTTTAAGTAATCTCTACACCCAATGTGGGGTTCGAACTTACAACTCCTGAGGTCAAGAGTTGTATGCTCTACTGACTGGTGCCCTAATAATGCTGAACTATTTAGTCACAGTCATTTTGTCCTGTATGTGAGAAAGAGAAAAAAAAGATCAAATTGCTTGTTGTGGGATTTTTCTGATCAGCATTTTAAACTGGATTTTAAACCTTTTCAGAATGAAGCCAACTTCTCTCTAGCCAGCTGGCCCCTGTAACTGGTGGAAATCCCACCTCTTCGCTTCCTGCTGCTTCCCTAAGTAGGTCTTTGATTACTCCTAACAAGCCCTGTTGCACCGGCCTCTCTAACCTGCTGACCGTTCTTCACCTTAATACTTCTCAGCCCAGCTGCAAGCCTCTCTTACTTTGAAAAAAAAAAAATGCCAGGCCTACTTTGGGACAAGGACATACACAAAAACTCTCCACCTTTCCCACTCTTCACCTGAGTGTAGTAATTCAGAGTTGGGCCTCTCTCTAATTGACTGCATAGCAACTTTGTAAAGTAGGGGAAATCCAGCTTGTGTCTGGTTGGCTCCCTCCCCATTTGGCTGATTTCCTGGCACATTTCCCCCTCCTGACATGCACAGACCTTTCTCTCCCAGAGGAAATGTTCATATGCCTGATCATAATGTGACCCTCCTCTAAGGTGCCATCTTTTCTACAGGTATGCACATTTTCAAAGAGAAATACAGAGACCACATGTAGCACCAAGTAATGAAACTAATGAAACGTGATTGGAACAAAAGAGTGTGTGCGTAATTCAGTTGTTTTTTGACTAGGAGGAATCTGGGGTTCTTCAGATCACACAGCTGAAAGCTACCATCCACTCTGCCACTAAGGCACCCACCCAGCACAGTGTCTGACACACAGTTGTATCTTTTCCATCCTCTCTCATAAGCCTGGTTTTGATTATTAGTTTTCAGGTAGCTAGCTGTGCTAGTCATTCTTCATGGAAATCTGACCCTCATTGATGCTTTAACTTTTCAAATGACATTTTAGCATTCATATTCTACTACTTTAATTCTTTTTCCAAAACACATCATTAAAAGTGAGAAGATAGGTTATAGAAAACTACCTTCTTGGCTGTGATCATATAGATCATTTAATGGGTGGGAGGGACCATGCTTTTTTACCCTGTGGATGATGCTAACAGGGGTTCACCTATAGGGGTTTTAACCCACCACTATATTTATTCAAGATTGGTCAAACCATGGCATTCTTTTTGGACACTCAAAGGCCACCCTTGATTCAACAAGAAATAGGACATGATGAGGCCCTAATTTTTAAATACTGTGTGGTGGGCACAGTCATAGGTCCCTAGATGCAAGGCTTCATGTGGAGTATTTTTTTGAAACTAAATTTCGGTGTTAAAATTCAATCTGGTAACAGCCACTAAATTATACAAGCATATTTAAATTCTAAAATAGTTATTTTTATAGCAGCCTTATAAAGTTTAATTTACCCCCTTGCCCTGAGAGATTTAATGAATGCTTAAAACAGATCCACCTATTTTTCTATAATTGGCTACATTTGTTCCCAGTATAAACATTCTGACTAGATTTGCATAGTGATTATATGTCTGGAGCTATATTTTTTGGTGGTGGTGGTGGTGGGGGGGGGGGGGAATGAACAGACCTACTGCCCCTAAATGAGAATGAACTCATATCTGCATAAACAATTATATTTTCACTTGCAAATTAGGTACCGTTTGTATCTATAAGGTTTTCCTTGCTTAAACAGCCATTCTTCAGACATACACACAGTGAATATTCTTAGGAATGATGGTTTTAAAAATATACATTTTTTGCAAGGTTAAATCAACCCTCTAGACCTGTTTGTTTTGCTCTATTTTGTTAGAGGTCATGAGAACAAATTTTTGGTACTGACACATTACTATAGTGTCTTACTTAGGTTTAAAGACACACACACACACACACACACACACACAAATACAGCCCTATGGAAAATATACTCCTCAAAGACTATTTGTGATGAGAAAAATTAATAGAGTGGATGTCTTTTTAAATTTTATCTATTTGTTACATTTCACTTATAGAATACTTTTAGTGAGAATTCTTGTTTACATCCCTAAATTGTCAGTTTGAAATTTACGGACATCAAAAATATTTTTATTCTTCCAGATAAAACACTGAGTCAAAAGCTTCAAAGAGAAAATCATTAGAGAAAACATGACCTGCTCAGCACACCAGGAGAGCCTTCCAGTTCCATAGTAATAGCAGATAGTAGAGGGATAACTGAACAGCTTCTTGGCCTCTAAATGAGAATACGGCCACTATTTGTGTGAACAATGACTATATTTTCAATTGCAAATTAGGTCCAGCAGGTACTATAGGGCTTTCCATATTTAAATTTCTCAGTCCAGGATGATCAAAAAAATTAGTAATCAATCAAAATAATATTGGAGAACTATTCCTGTAAAGATAACAAAAGAATTAATTATCAGCATTTAACTTGGTTAGAGGTTATTTCTAATGTACATGCCACCAAGCCACTGTTGTGTCAACTCATGCAAAATATTTCAACCAAACTTCAAAATTCTTATCGAAGGGACAAGTAGAAGTTTGTGTCCTTTATTCAGTATCGTTAAAGAAAAAGGAAAGAAGGACGGATATACAAGGATATATAAACTGCTCATGGCAGGACAGTCAGGCTCTACTGGTATTTTTTTTTTAAAGTTTTTATTTATTTTGAGAGAGACAGAGACAGAGTGCATGGGAAACGCAGAAAGAGAGGGAGAGAATCCTAAGCAGGCTCCTCACAGTCAGCTCAGAGCCTGACAAGGGGCTCGAACTCATGAACTGTGAGATCATGACCTGAGCCAAAATCAAGAGTCAGAGGCTCAACCAACTGAGCCACCCAGGCGCCCCTAGGCTGCTGGTGTTAAACAACATGACTATATCTTATTTCTAGAGACAGTAAGTTTTGCTTAAAATCGGACATGAAAATTAGCTTAGTAATTTAAATCTAATTCTCATTTGTACTAAGTTCAAGTCTCTAGTATGTGATATCTGACACGGAAAGACCCTCAGGTAAACTAGTGTGGGGGTGACAGGTCATGGTTAAGGCTGACCGAAAGGCAGAGAAATGAATGTTTAATGTTTTCCATGCTCAATGGCTCGTTGGGATTGCCTGTCCCTGGGAGTGATGTTAAATGCTGAATGAAATGCACTTGGTTTCCTTAAAAGGTGCCTGGCTGTACTAACAAGGCAACCCTCAAATTTACAACCAAGCTTTAAACCAAAATAAAAATGAGTAATTGTTTCTCCAGAGACAACATAAAAATAAAACTTTAGTGCTTAATTTCATTAGCTGGTTATTTTTAATCTGTCAAAACTAAAGTCCATGAGTTGTAATGTTTAGCCCAAATCTACAGCAAATTGTTACATTACACTTGTGTTGAGACTTCAGTTTTCTGATGATTTGACTGATCTCGTTAGAATTTCTTAGGAAATTGTACTTAATTTGTATCATGGGAATGAAGGTGTTGTAAAAATTTGGTTTAAGAACTTGAATTGGTTAATAAATAGCATTTAGATGAGCAGATTTTAGTGAACACAAGTGTGGAAACAGGCAAACCAATACGCCCATCCTGGATCGGGATTATCCAACTGATGGATCCTAAGAAACTATGTCATATTTTAAAAGCTGGTACACACTACCCCTTGCATTCACTTAAAATATGCCACAAGGAAGGATGAAATTCTGTAAACTAACCACAAGTGAGTCCACTTTGGGAAAATCTGCTGAGATGGTACCTTGAAATTCCTTTTCTTTGGAGACTGATTTCAGGATGGTCCAAACATCAATGCTACTTTTAAATGGGTCTGAGATTCAGGCATCAAACTGAGAAGAGATGTGTGTATACTTATAGACAAGTCTGTGTATGTGTCTTCTTAGGTGTATAAAAGTGAGGGGCAAAGGAGCAGCTATAATGAAATGAAATACTGATTGTGTATACTTGCACTTATTTGGGTTTTCACCCTGTACTTACAGAATAGAAGATATTAAGCAATGTACTTTCGAGTTCTGAGAATGAATGTGCAGATCAGACATGGTTAAGTCTGAGACGAGCCCGAAGTCATGGTGAAGTATTCAGGCAACCAGGTTTTGTTAGGGCATCAAGCCATTAGTGGCTTTGGAGGACATATCTCATTAGGCGGAACCAACGCTTGCCCAGCCACTATTGTTGGTGTGTCTTTGATAAAATGATCTATAATATAACCTTCAAGGGATATCAACCCGGAGTATAACAATGAGAAATGCAGTAAGACAGCCATTTTGACATGCTCGTCTCAGACGTAGGCTGACCTAGTGTGTTGATGTCAAGAGACACAAAAAACTAGAATGACTTTCTAATGGAATTTGTCATTCTCTATAAACTCCAAGGAAGCCTACTTAAGCCTCATTGGTGGACAAGAGGGTAGAGAAACAGAATAACAGAGTACCTCGCTAATAAAGAACTGAGAATTTACCTTTGAAAAAAGTTACAGATGAGGTCTGCCAGGCTTCTTTGAAAAACTGAGTAAATGACTAGGAAGTTGAATCTCATCAGTTGTATGAAATACATCATACATTACTGATAGGTAAAGAAAGGAATAATGTTACATAACAGACCAATTCTGTGTGCATGATTTCAGAATGTTAGTATTTGTTAAAAAAAAATTCTTTTTTAAATGTTTATTTATTTTTGAAAGAGACAGAGACAGAGTGCAAGCAGAGGGAGGAGCAGACAGAGAAGGAGACAGAATCTGAAGCAGGCTCCAGGCTCTGAGCTGTCAGCACAGAGCCCGATGCAGGGCTCAAACTCATGAACCGTGAGATTATGACCTGAGCCGAAAGCTCCCCACAAAATGTTAGTATTTGTTTTAAAGTTGTGTAGGATTTTAATGAGTTAATTTACAATATAAATTTTAGGGGTGCCTGGGTGGCTCAGTCGGTTAAGCGTCCAACTTCGGCTCAGGTCATGATCTCACGGTTCATGAGTTCGAGCCCTGCATCGGGCTCTGTGCTGACAGCTCAGAGCCTGGAGCCTGCTTCAGAGTCCGTCTTCATCTCTCTGCCCCTCTCCTGCTTGTGCACTCTCTCAAATATAAATAAACATTAAAAAAATTTTTTTTCTTAAGAGAAACTTTGATGGGATTGAAGAAATGCTGGGTTCCTGAGATACATGGTTTAGCCACTTGAGAGGCATAAAGGACAAAATTCTAAACCATGAATTTGTATTATATATTTTAAGGATGAATCTTTAACTTCATATACACTTAATGAACGTACATAACACTGGTGTTAAAAAAGAAACAACAGGCCCCAAATGGAATCTCGTGTGCTAAACCCCATGTCAGCAAACCAAGACTTAATACCTAACCCAAAGGCTGTTTTAGCCCCTCCCAGGAATGGAATCTTAACTGGTCAGTCTGGAATTTCCGGGTCAGCCCTAGTGACGTAATCCACCTAATAGACCCCTTCCTTCCCCCAAAGAAAGATGAAGTAATCTGTTGTTGCTTTTTTTTTTTTACTCCCTGCGCACTCCTGCCTGAGAACCTTCCATTTTGTACAGCTCCTTGGAGCTCCTTTCTATCTGCTGGATGGAATGCTGCTCAATCCATGAATCGTTGAACAAAGCCAACTGGACCTTTAACTTCATTCAGTTGAATTCTATTTTTAACACTGATTTCACCTTAAATCCAAGATCAGCTAGTTTTTTAACAGTGATAGAATATCAACAATTCTAATCTGCTTTCTTTTCTTGTTTCTTTCTGAGGTTTGGTTGGGTACAGCTTTTGAGAAAGCCTTCTCATGTCTACAAAAATCTGAGGAACTTACTGTTAATGATTGGAAAAAAATAAGAACGGAACAGAGGCGTTTAGAAAACCAAACCATTTCTTCCAGAAACGGATGTCCAATTTTGGATGGCTATGTATAATCCATTTTAAGAGCTGTGTCAGTTTATTCATGTAAATGGGGGGTTAAAAATCACTGACCAAAACAAAGGCGCCATAATTATGGCTATAAGCATGCTGAAGTATGCTTTGACAAGACATTAAAAAAACTTAGGACACTGTGATGGGAAACGGCTTCACTCCACGCCCACAAGTCATGCTTCTTTGTAGTTATCCTCTTTTTCCCTCAAAAGGTTATAAACTTCATAGTATCATTGATTCTTATTTTAGCATTTTATTTGACTACAGTGTGACCAAAGGTTTCTATTATTCTATAAAAAGAGGAAATGCAGAACATTTTGGGCTATGTTAACAATGGAAACCTGTCAATTTATTGATTTTGTTACCTTACTAAAAACACCATAGACCAATTTTATGATTTATATAAAGGCGAAAATTTTTCCCCCTGAAATAATCTTCAACTTTGATATGAAGACCTTAGTTTAGATATAATCAAGGTGATTATGAATCGATAAGAAAATGTTTATTAAAATTCAGAAAATAGGGGCACCTGGGTGTCTCAGTCGGTTAAGCGTCCGACTTCAGCTCAGGTCATGATCTCATGGTTCGTGAGTTCAAGCCCCATGTCGGGCTCTGTGCTGACAGCTCAGAGCCTGATGCCTGCTTCAGATTCTGTTTCCCTCTCTCTCTGCCCCTCCTCCACTCATGCTATGTCTCTCTCTGTCTCTCAAAAAAAATTTTTTTTACAAAATTAAATAAATAAAATTCAGAAAATAAAGGACTTTTTTAACATTAAAAATTTATATGGTAAATACTACTAACATGTTTTGGAAAATTCATTTTGTTATAAAATGACTAACTCTTATGGCAACATGTAAATGTATTAGTAGTTCAGACAACTGGCTGAAAATAGCAGGAAAAGGAGGAAAACAGGCTTCCAGAATTTTCATCATCCTAGAAGTCAATGTTTTTCTGGATGATCTATGGCCATGGCTACATGTTCAAAGGTTTGAATGGTAGTTGAAGAGCATTTCAGACTGTGCCTCCCTCATGTGGTAAAAACCGTTGGAGAGATGAGGTTAGCTAGCTGAGATGCCTCAAAACCGTATATTCTTAAAATTTCCCAAGTACATTCTGTAAAAAAAGTCATTACAAAAGAAGAAACAGTGACTATTCCTAACGACGAGAACCAGGATTCCTGATTGTGCAGACATTGAGCTGCAGGGGCGACCTCTCTAAGGGCTACCTCCTAACTATTTAGCTCTTGGGACTGCAGAAAGGCTCAAACCCAAAACTTCTCTGTGGGGACATCCTTGTGTAGGTTCTTTTTACCTAGTGCCTCAATAATATCAACATCTGAATTCAGTGAAGTAGACATTTACCACGAGCCTTTTACAATGCGGGACATCTTGCTAAGGAGGAAGCAAGACGGGGAGGAGGATCAATTCCTGCCCTTATGTCTAAAATTTTGGAATTGACCCAAGGGATCCAGGAGTGCTGCTGCATAGGGGCACTCGCAGCCCAATGTTTATAGCAGCACTTTCAACAACAGCCAAAAGATGGAAAGAGCCCAAATGCCCATCAATGAATGAATGGATAAAGAAATTGTGGTTTATATACGCAATGGAGTACTACGTGGCAATGAGAAAGAAGGAAATATGGCCCTTTGTAGCAACGTGGATGGAACTGGAGAGTGTGATGCTAAGTGAAATAAGTCATACAGAGAAAGATACCATATGTGTTCACTCTTAGGTGGATCCTGAGAAACTTAGCAGAAGACCATGGGGGAGGGAAAGGGGGAAAAAAAAAAGTTAGAGAGGGAGGGAGGCAAACCATAAGAGACTCTTAAAAACTGAGAACAAACTGAGGGTTGATGGGGGGTGGGAGGGAGGGGAGGGTGGGTGATGGGCACTGAGAAGGGCACCTGTTGGGATGAGCCCTGGGTGTTGTATGGAAACCAATTTGACAATAAATTTCATTAAAAAAATAAAAAAAAAATAAAGTTTTGGATAAAATACCAGGTCCTCCTTCGAGGCCAGTGGGTAGTGTTGTATCTTAAATAAATCGAGGAAATTCTGGTCTAGTCAACCTCCAAAGTCCCCTAGGAACTGGTGCGCAATGCAGAATATTTTTATCAGCATTGATATTTTTATCTGACTGAAACTTGACATATACCCTGTACTGGTGGGCTTAGGCTGTCACAACAAAATACCAGAAACTGGGTGGTTTGAACAACAGAAACTTATTTCCCGTAGTTCTGGAGGCTGGGAAGTCCAAGATCAAGGTGTGGGCCAATTCGGTTTCTAGTGAGGATTCTCTCTCTGCCTTGCAGGTGGCTACTTTCTCCCTGTGTGCTCACAAAGCAGGGAAGAAGAGAGGGGGCTTTCTGGTGTCTCCTCCTGTAAGGACACTAATCCTATTAGCAAGGGCTCCATCCTCATGACCTCATTTAACCTTAATTACCACTTTATTGTGCCCATCTCCAAATACAGTCACGTTGGTGGTTAGGGCTTGAACATGTGAATTTTGAGGGGATACAGTTTAGTGCTCAGCACCCCCTCAGAGGCTGCTTTCTCTGCGCCTGGGGGCCAAGTGTAGCAAGCCATGTTTCATATCTCCATCCTCCTTTTCTGACACCCAAGTCCTCTGGTCAGCCACCCTCACATTATCATCTACACATTTGTTTGTCCTATACTTCTTCAGGATAATGGCTCTCCCAGCTGTCCCAATCCTTGCTGACCACACTCTCTCCAAGCTCCACTGTGGCAATACGCTATTTATGTGCTTCTTTTATTCTCAACCCACCCTCCGTTAGATTGTAATAGCTACATGAATATTTCCCATAGTTGTAGTGATCACAGGCCTCGTAGAATCTCCTGTAGTGTCTAGTGTAGTTCCTCCAACATTTTGCGCTAAAAATAAACGTGTTTGTTGAATTGAGCGCCTGAGGATTCTCTGAAATTATAGTAATTAATAATTGCTGCAATGGCTATTTATTAATTGGCCAATTTTAAATGAGTACTTTTATAGGGAAGAGGAAAATTATTTTACATTTAGAAATCTGTGAGAATAGTTTGTGTGAAGGCAAGTGTGTAAAGAGAATACTGTGAAAAAAATTGGGGTAGGTGAAGAATACTTTGAAAAGACTAACCCCTAGACATTCATTCAGAGAGAGACTTACAGAGTGCTGTTACCATGCCAAGAGCAAGACATCCAGCAGCTAGAGGTGCCCTGGAAAAGATACTGGAACCTTATAATCACCAGATGTCAACACTGGCAGATATTCTAAAGACAGAGAAAAATGGATGCTACACAGAATATATGCAGGCAGCACTGACACATCGTTCCTTTCTGCACACAGGTTCTGAAGTCTTTCAGAACTACAAAGGTAGTTTCTTCTACCTCACCCTACGCTGGGCAATCCCGAACCCAGAATTAAAACTGTGTTCCTGCAGGCGACTTTGAGCCATGTGTACATTATAAAATGTGCATGTGAGTGTGCTACGATGAACTCTGGTGATAAATAAATCAGTGAATTACAATGGCACGTTTGAGGGTGATCTACTCTTAATCCAGCTTCTGGAATCTTGACCATGCAGAGCTCTCCTCTTTCTCTTCATGATCTCTTTGTACAGATTGCTAGGGTCCTGTGAATAGGGCAGTTCAAGGAGACAAGGCACCCTTGGAGCAGATGGAAGGGCAGTGGAATGTGTTGTGTTCACCTCTAGGGTCTAATGTGTTTGACTATTAAGGACCCACCCTGTAGGGGAGTCTGATGACTGAGAGAGCGGGGTTACTGTAGTATCATGCCCCACTCCATGCCTCTACCCCTTGAATTAATGGTGTTGTGAGTCTCTTAACTAGCCAAAGGGCTGGACACTGAAGAAATGCTGACCGAAAGCATTCTGAATTCCTTAAAAGGGAGCACTGTGTATCCTAGCCACAGCACTGTGTGGGCCATGATGAGTGGTTTCTGAGTGTCGGACATTCTGGTGGAGCAGGTATCCTGAGGCAGAGGGCTTCCATCATTGGTCACGGTGGCCTTCATAGTGAACACAAGTCCTGGCCCCAACTTCTGGTTTTAAGTGATGATTTGAGTACTGTCAGACTCTTGTACTTTAATCTCCTCAAAAGCAGGGACTTTGATCCAAGTAATTTAACTACTGCCTGCTTTCTTCCCTGGCCTTGGGCCTGAACCAGAGCTTGGTAAATGTTTGCTGAACAACCAAGTGACTGAGCTTAAGGCATCCGTGTGGTGTCCATGCACAGATGCTACAGCTCAGCTGTGTCACACAGAAATCGTGGTTGGGGCCATGTAACCCAGCTGGTAAGAGCTCAGGTTCGGGAGTCAAACTCCTTGCATGGAAATCCTGGTTTTGACCACTCTTACCTGGTCACATCACTTAACCTCTCTGAGCTTGTTTTCTCATCTGCAAAAAGCAGGTAACATCAGTGTCTACCTCATAAGGTGGTGGAGAGGATTACATGAGAAAACTAATGAGAAGCACTGAATACAGTGCCTGGTACTCTCTGTAGGCTCAAAATTAGCCAGCTGTTACCACATTCATGATCACATTCATTATCATGACCATAACCACACCTGGCGAAAGAATAGTAGCGAAGTTTCCAGCCACTACTTACCCTCACAGCTGCCTGGGTGTTAATGCTGCTGCATTCATTCCATTCCAGCTGCCTCTGCAGAGAGGGCTTGCTTCTCAACATTCCTGTCTTTGCCATGCTGGGTCAAACTGTCACTCAACAGGTTAACCTTTGGGGTAAGCTGTTTGGAGTCCCTAGGAAGCTGCTTTTAGAAAGGGGATGGTGATTCTTTAAATCTGTTTTATTGTGGTAAAATATACATAAAATTTACCATTTTAACCATTTTTAGGGGTGCAAGTCAGTGGCATTAAGTACATGCACACTGCTGTTGGATGGTGATTCTTGAAGGGCAATATTTTATGGCTTCCCTGGGAACAACCTGCAGGGCATTTTCCTTTCTCCTTGAGTCTAGTGATGACCCTGACAGTGACCAGGGGCCTCCTGGGTGATGCCTAAGCGTCTGCTTCAGTTCAGGCACTGTAGCACATGCAGTGTCCATGCCTTGGCACTGAGATTTGCTAAGACCTTGGTCTAAGTTTCTTCTGATCAGAACAACATTTGTTTTCATGGGCAGTGAAGTCATCACACAGTGGTTGGTGAGAATCAACTGTGGTCACGTGATGCATAATTAAGACATGAAGTCAGACCTAATTTTCATCTCCTGGGCCACAAATAGAAAACCTACACTGTAAATAGATTGTCTGGGGGTGGGATGGCAGCATGGGGGATAATAATGTTATCACTTATTTGACTACTTAAATTGCATAACACCTACTGCCTCTAGAACTATTTAAAGAATGTTAGACTAGAGAACATTTAAGAAGAAAACGTCACAGCCATTTAAGAACTTCCTTCCTGGTGTTAAACATTTTTTTCCATCTTATCTTTTGGTTGATTATTACAAAGGCAAAGGACATATTACAATAAACATATAATACACATTTTAAAGGTAAAAATTAGAATTACTCAAAAAAAGCATTCTAATTCTCTATTAGGAAGACCAGGGTAGAAATAAGAGGGCTACGTTTTTTCCCTGATACCCAGGAAGATGATGCCTATTCCTATGCTCTCTAGTTCTCAAGAGGGGACACCTCTACAAATCCCTTCGCTGACGTCAAAGTGGAGCTGAAGCAACACTTCTTTACTAAAACCTCTTGAAAAAAGTGGAAATTAATTCTCTGTTAATTCTGAAATGTGTTTTTATTTCCTGATGAGTTTCTAAGGCTCTGTAAATTAATATAGTACAAGTAAGCAGTAAATACACACATTACTAATTGTTCATAAAAACAGTAATTTCTCACGACAAAGAGAAGAAACTTCCTAATTTTAGGAATGAGTCATCAGCGACTTGAGTGGATGGAACAGGTTGATGCTTTGAAACTATAAAGAGGTGCAGACAGCATTCATAAAGTACAGTACTGCTAACAGCAACTTACTGCAAATTTGAATAGAATAGTTACTTGCACATTTCTACCACAACACAAGTTTCTGCCTGGCTTAACATATGGTATTTTGGTTCTAAATAAGCAAAAGACATACTAGTCAATTCTCGGGGCGCCTGGGTGGTTTAGTTGGTTAAGCGTCCAACTTCGGCTCAGGTCATGATCTCATGGCTGGTGAGTTTGAGCCCTGCATTGGACTCTGTGCCGACAGCTTAGAGCCTGGAGCCTGCTTCGGATTCTGTGTCTTTCTCTCTCTCTCTCTCTCTGCCCCTCCCCTGCCCACGCTCTGTCTCTCTCTGTCTCTCAAAAATAAATAAACGTTAAAAACAAATTTAAAAAAGACTTTCTAGTCAATTCTCAAGCATTTACCTGAAGGTAAGACCTGAATAAATTTGAAAATATTAATTAAAAACTAATAATGCTTCAGAAACTAACTTAAAAAGCTTGCCCATTCATCAGCTGAAATTTAACTTTAGGCATTCTCATTTTTAATTTACTAATACTTATTTTAAAAAATTTAAGTTATATAAACATTTAAAATTATTTACTAACCCTTAAAAATCTAAACCATAAAACAAATATAGAAGTTAATCATGAAAATCCTTCTTTCCTACCTTACACCTTCAAATTCTAACTCCCCAGAGGGTAACTGCTTTTTAACAGTTTTGTGTGCCCCTTTATACAATTTTTCTATGCATTTTATAGTCAAATACATGTGTGAGGGTGTTTATGGCCAATTTTATTTTATTTTTTAATAGATCAAACTACATAATATTGTGGATTTTCCTTCTTCTCTTTTAGGACTGTACAGCTCTGTTTAACCATTCCCTAGTGATGCACAGTAAGAACTTTTCCAGTTCTTTACTATTATAAATAATGTTGTGAAAAACGTATGGCCAACTAATCTTTGACAAAGCAAGAAAGAATATCTAAAGGAAAAAAGACAGTGTCTTTAGCAAATGGTGCTGAGAGAACTGGACAGCGACATGCAGAAGAATGAAACTGGACCACTTTCTTACATCATACACAAAAATAAACTCAAAATGGGTGAAAGACCTAAATGTGAGACAGGAAACCATCAAAACCCTACAGGAAAAAGCAGGCAACAACCTCTTTGACCTCAGCCGCAGCACTTTCTTACTTGACACATCTCCAAAGGCAAGGGAATTAAAAGCAAAAATGAACTACTGGGACTTCATCAAAATAAACAGCTTCTGCACTGCAAAGAAAAAAAATCAACAAAACTAAAAGGCAACCTACAGAATGGGAAAAGATATTTGCAAATGACATATTGGATAAAGGGTTAGTGTCCAAAATCTATAAAGAACTTACCAAGCTCAACATCTGAAAAACAATCCAGTGAAAAAATGGGCAGAAGACATGAATAGACACTTTTCCAAAGAAGACATCCAGATGGCCAACAGACATTTGAAAAGATGCTCAACGTCACTCATCATCAGGGAAATACAAATCAAAGCCACACTGAGATACCACCTCACACCAGTCAGAGGGGCTAAAATGAACAACTCAGGAAACAACAGATGCAGGCGAGGATGTGGAGAAAAGGGAATCCTCCTGCACTGTTGGTGGGAACGCAAACTGGTGCAGCCACTCTGGAAAACAATGTGGAGGTTCCTCAAAAAAATTAAAAATAGAACTGCCCTACGACCCAGCAATAGCACTACTAGGAATTTATCCAAAGGATACAGGAGTGTTGATTCATAGGGGCACATGTACCCCAATGTTTACAGCAGTGCTTTCAACAATACCTAAATTATGGAAAGAGCCTGAATGTCCATCAATAGATGAATGGATAAAGAAGATGTGGTTTATATAGACAATGGAATACTATTTGGCAATGAGAAAGAATGAAATCACGCCATTCGCAGCAATGTGGATAGAACTGGAAGGTATTATGCTAAGTGAAATAAGTCAGTCAGAGAAAGACAGATATCATATGTTTTCACTCATATGTGGTTCTTGAGAAACTTAACTTAAGACCATGGGGCAAGGGAAGGGGAAAAAAAATAGTTACAAACAGAGAGGGAGGGAGGCAAACCATAAGAGACTCTTAAATACAGAGAACAAACTGAGGGTGGGTGGGGGTTTGGAGGAGAGGGGACATTGAGGAGGGTACTTGTTGGGATGAGCACTGGGTGTTGTATGTAAGTGATGAACCATGGGAATCTACCCAATAACCAACAGCACACTTTACACACTGTATGTTAGCCAATTTAACAATAAATTATATAAAAAAATAATGTTGTGGAGTATTCCTTGAGCATATACCCATGAACACTTGTGAGTATCTTTACAGGATGGATTCTCAGAAGTGAAACTGCTGGTCAGGGGTTATGTGCATTTTACATTTTGACAGGTGCCTCCAAATTGTCCTTGAAAAACGTAGTACCAATCTATATTCCTAAAAACTGTGTGAAAGTGCCTTTCCCAGCACTCTCCCTATATCAGATGTTATTAATCTTTTGATTTTTGTCAATTGATTAAAAAGAGAAATCTCATTTTAGTTGGTGTTTACTAGAGTCTGAAGATCTTTTCCTATGTTTCTCAGTTATACTTTGCTGTTCTATGCATTGAGTGCTTAGATCATGTTCCCAATTTTTTACTGAGTTATTGGTTTTTCACTTCTTGATTTATAGTTCTTCCTTCATTAGCCATATTAACTCTCTGCCCACTATATATGTTACAAGACTGCAATCTGTGAACAACTTACGGTATTTTTGCCATATAGAATTTAAAAATTTTTAGGTAGTCAAATCTGTTGATGCTTTTTCTTTATGCTTTTTGGATTTTATTTTGCTTATAAAGACCTTCTTCTAATGCCAAGTTTTACTTCAGAATGTGCATAAGCTTTGGTATGTTTTCTTGGAAATAACCTGTTTTGAAATATATTACTACTGGGTATAGAATTCTGGGCTGACAGTTTTTCCTTTAGTACTTTAAAGATGTAGTTCCACCATCTTCTGGTTAGCAGTGTCTCAACAGACATTTGCAGTCATGACTATCTTTGCTTCTCTCTAATAATATAACCATTTTTGGCGGGGCTGCTTTTAAGAATTTCTCTATCATTCTTCAGCAATTTGATATGATGTACCTGGGTGTGGCTTTTCTTCATGTTTCTTCTGCTTGGGGTTCATAAAGCTTCTTTGATACATGTGTTTAAAGTTCTCATCAAATTCAGAAAATTATCAACCATTATTTAGTCTAATTCTAACGTCTGTGTCAGTTCTGGGTCTGTTTCCAGTAAGTGGTTATGCTCCTTATCGTGTGTCATGTTTTCCTGCTTCTTTGCATCCTGGTAATCTTTGGAGGCCAGACCTTGTGGGTTCTACCATGTTGGTTGATAGATTATTTTTGTATTCTTTTTTTAAAAAATTAAAAAAATTAAAATTAAAAAAAAATTTAAAAATTATTAAGTTTTAAATTTTTGTGTTCTTATATTCTTGAGCCTTGTTCTTGCAGACACTTGGATCCTGTCTGGTTTTGCTTTTATGACTAGGTAGGTAGGCTGAAGCAGTGCTTAGTCTAGGGCTAATTATTTTCCACAAGCTAAGGCAACCCCTTCCTGTGTATCCAAATGTCCCAAGAATTATGAATTTTTCTAGTCCGGCTGGTGGGAAAAGGCACTGTTTCTTTTAATCCTTTAAGATGGTTCTTGTAGTAGAAGACCTAAAATTAAGGTTCAGCATTATGTGCTGCCTTAACATCTCAGGAAAACTGGAAAGGCTTCAAATGGCCTAACCACAAATTCCCTTCCTGACTCTGCTCCCATGGATAAGGGTCACTAGTTGAAAAACACTTTTTACCATGGACAGGGGGAACAGTTCCTGCTTATCACTGAATAGTGTTACTCAATTTCTTGCCAGCCTGTGGAATTATTCAAATAAGCCAATCACATCTTCCTGCAGGAACCAGGGAACATTCTGCCCTCTTGAGACTACAATGCCTGTCTCCCACAGCCCTTGATTGCTCCCTCTGTTCCTGAGTGCAATCCCCATGTGGCCCTGCAAGATGTGTGATGTCCTCCCCACAAGGCTAAGAATGTAAGTGATTAATAAACAGTTGTCAACCTCATTTGTCCAGTGTTGGGTGTTGTGTGTTTGGCCACTTCTCATAACCCTAGGGTGGGAATCCATCTTTCACCAATGTGGCAAAGAGGTGGAACACACCAGTTCTTTCCCAAACTTGGGTAGTTTCCTTGCATGAATGTGCAAGGGGCACCTTGTGCTAAATACTCGAGGGGTACCTTCTGCAGATATTTGGGGTTCCCTCTGTGTGTGCAGCTCTCTCCTCTCTATACTCTGTCTTTGGAAGTGTAGCGCCTTGACTTCCTTGGACTCAGTTCTGTTTGCTCAACTTAGAGAGTCTGCTGGGCTTCCCCTGGGTTCCTTTCCTCACACTATGGATGGAAACTCTCACAGGGCAGTAGTCCAGGGTTCACTTTGTTTCCCACGTATCAGGGATCACTGACCTTTACTGTCTGAGCTCCATGTCTTGAAAACCATTGTTTTATGTATTTTGTCTGTCTTTTGGTTGTTTCAGGAGGGAGGGCAAATATGGTTATCCCTGTTACTGGAAGCGGAAGTTCCTCTCATTATTTTTTATAATATTTTTTCTTTCCTGACTTCCTTTTCTGGGACTCCCAGTTACTGGTATGTTAAGTAGCCTGAGGTCATCCCATGGATCACTTAGGCTCTGTTCATTTTGTTTTTTAAACTTTTATTTCTCTTGCTTCCTTATGGATAGTTTCTATTACTATGTTCAATTTCATTTCCAACTTTCTTCTACTGTATGCAATCTGTTGTTAATCCTATAATATGTACTTTTAATGGCAGAGACTGCATTTTGTTACTCTACAAGTTTCATTTCTATCTTGTTAATATTTTTTCTCCTCATCATGTTTGCATTTTCCTCTACTTTCTTAAGCATATGGAATTTATAATAACTGTTTTAGCATTCTTGCCTACTAATTCCATCATCTCTGGCCTTTCAGGGTCTGGAACTATGGATTAATTGCTCTCCTGGTTGTGGGTTCTATTTTCCTGCTTTTAAAATGCCCAGTAATATTTTATTTGAGGTACAAAAGTGAATTTTACACTGGTGAGTGATGGAATTTGTTGTATTCCCTTAAAGAATGTTGTACTTTGTCCTAGCATGTATTTATTTAAGAAAAGTTTGATGCTTCCAAGCTTTCTTTTAAATTTTTTTTAGGGTAGGTAGGTCCAGTGGAGCCTTTGGTGTAGAGCTAATTTACCCCTACTATTAAGACAGTGTCTTATGAGGACAACATGGATTCCTGCTTAATGTGAGGTCACTCACAGCCTTGTGGGAGCTCTAGGAACTGTCTGGCCTACTGCTTTGTGCAGGTTCTTTCCCTGGCCCCAGGTGGCTTCTTCTGACATATGAAGAATTCTAAACGTAGCCAAAGACTTGAGGGGATCCCTTTTCGGATCTCTGGAGCATTCTCTCTGTGTGGTCCCTCTTCTCTGGATCTCTGCCCCACAGACACCAGCACGTGGGTCTTCCTAAACCCCTATCTCTGTCTCCTCAACTCAGTGAGACTGCTGGGTGCTCTCTTTGTTTTTTTCCTCTCTATAATGCAGCCTGGAAACTGCCTCTAAGCAGTGAGCTGGGGCAAGTGTGGGGCTCACTGCGCGTGTTTCTCTTCTCTCAGGGATCTTGGTCTTGGGCTGCCTGTTGTTCAGTGTCTGTTTTTCTAGTTGGTTAAGGGAAGAGTATAAATCTAATTCCTGTTATTTCTTCATGGCCAGAAGCTGAAGTCCACTCTGATATATTGTGAAAACATTACAGACAATCCAGAGAGTACAGTATATCTAGTTCAGTAAAATTAAATTTACTTAAACCTGGCTAAAAATAGCTAGCTTTCACTTCTATCTTAGCTAGACAGTCTCTGAACTTCAGGAGTCTGTCATGTGATATAATATCTTGAGAAATTTTAAGCTGCCTTTGGGCTTGAGACATATTTTATACAGGGCAAGAGCAAAGGAACAACAGGGGTGGGAGTAAAGATTTTAAAAGGCTTGGCTGGACTTGAAATAAGGCAAAGTTTCCTAGGAAGTTCTTTGGCCAGATGGGGGTGCCTATGGGCATACAGTTTGTGCATTATGTGTGCTGGGAATAAAGAAGGAGACTGCATTTTATAGATGACAAAAGATAACATTAAATACTTAAAGTTTTTTAGACTATAAAGATAGAAGCCTAAAGCAAATTGAAATCATTAAGCCCAGTTTGAATTTCAATTCATTTTTCCTATTAGTTTTCCTTCTGAAAGGTAAATTCCATCACATATGAAACTCCGAACTCATCAAACTATGAATAAGCCACTTAAAGATTTTATGCAAGAAACAAAATGGCTCTTTTGACATCTCAAAGGACAGGTTAACTGCACCTTGCAGAGCTAATGTAGGCCTTCAGTACAATACATTCCATACAATGATACTCACAGCTTTCAAAGTGTTTACAGAGGTCTACACACACAACTTTATCTTCACAGCAATGCTGCAAGATAGTCAGGGTCATAAGTACTGTCTTCAATTCACAAATGAAGGCACCAATTTACCTAGTAAGGGAAAGAGCTGGGCAACACTCTAGTTTTCTTATTTTTTTTTTTTTTAACGTTTATTTATTTTTGGGACAGAGAGAGACAGAGCATGAACGGGGGAGGGGCAGAGAGAGAGGGAGACACAGAATCGGAAACAGGCTCCAGGCTCTGAGCCATTAGCCCAGAGCCTGACGCGGGGCTCGAACTCACGGACCGCGAGATCGTGACCTGGCTGAAGTCGGATGCTTAACCGACTGCGCCACCCAGGCGCCCCTACACTCTAGTTTTCTTGACATCTTCAAAACTCAGTATAATTTAGCTCCTTTGACTTAATCTTTTTTTAACATGGCAAAATATAACCTTCATTGTGCTCATGCTCTATCTGACACTGGAGAATCTAGCAAGGGGCATCATAAGGTTTGCTGAAAAGATGCATGCATGCAAAGGTATGCCACTGTTACTTAGAGAAGTCAGGCATAAATACAGTGAGGGGCAAAGCTTAGAGCTATATAACATGAGCCATCTTACACTATAGACTAACTCCCGTGTTTTTCACTTAAAGCCCTGCCATCCGGATGTACACAGGACAATCAATTCAGAACGTCAAAATGAGATTATCGTCCTACACGTGTGATACTGCTTTAGCAACGCTACTTACAGAGCATAGGACTTTAATATATTTTCCAAACTAGATTTAAAAAAGCAACTGTTTAACTGGAAGAAGAGGCCATGGAATTAAGAAGGTATGTACTGGCTAAGATTGGCAACAATTTGAGCATTACTCACAGTGTTCAGCCAATTTTCTGAGTTGACACCATACCCCTTTTGAGAGTTGATGGGGCCATTCCTGCCCTGGCACACAAGATGGACAAGAGCCATCAGTTGGCATGTGAAGTGAAATGGAATATTCCAAGGTTACACTAGGCCAATAGATGCTACAAGCTAAGTCATATGGTTATAGAGATAATACTAAATAAAGCTCTTTTAAATAAAAACAAATAAAAAGACAGTTTGGATATCCCTTAAAATTTTTTTTTTCCTTGGTGAAAGAAAGGTTAAAGGAAATTAAGAGGGAGAGCAGAAATTAGGGTAAGAAAAAGAAAAGAAAGAGAAGCAGTAGCAGAAAAACAAAAAAAGCTAGAAATACAGATAAAAAAGAAAAGACTGGATAACAGGAAAAGGGAGAAAGGAGGACTAACCAAGGATACACCACAGAGCTCTGTCCTGAGGAAATAAATGTGTGCGGGTCCATTTCCCTTTGCCATTAGCTCCAGCTCAGTGATTCTTATGGAGAATAGGGATACACTTCAGGCAGGAGGGAGGAGTCAAATCAGAGCCTGGGGTGAAGCTGGAATTTGTACATATGTACTATGAGAACACATGCAATAGATCAATTGCCTTTACATTATAGACTCCAGAGGGTAAAGCACAAAAGAGTCCCTAGGCTAATGTGGACAAGCCAAAGATGAGTAAGAAAGCACTGGAGGGTCACCAACGGCTGGGAAACGGCTATTCATGAAGTTCCGGTACCTATCTCTTTCAAAAGATGATGTGGGTTATATTACTCTATAGATGACCTCTGATGTGGTTCATTCTCTTTCTCTTAATTGCTTTTTGTATTAGTATTTGTGAAAGAGACAGTCTGTAGGAGGCAGTAATGAACAAGCTGATGTAAGAATGTAAGCAAAAGCCCAGTGGTTTACACTGCTTTCGCTGTTTCTTTTTGTGGGCAGAAGGAAAAATCTAATGCTTCACCTTAAGAGCATCACTATTCCCTCCAGTCTCCAGACCTGGTCCCTGAGGACATTAGCCAACTACTAACAACATACAGAATAGTTTCATTAAAAATTCCTCTGTACATAAAGATCCGTTAGGGGTGCCTGGGTAGCTCAGTTGGTTAAGCATCTGACTCCTGATTTTGGCTCAGGTCACGATCTCACAGTCTTGAGATCGAACCCCATGTTGAACCCCACATTCGGCTCTTGAGCTGGGCGTGCAGCCTGCTTGAGATTCTCTCTCCCTTTCCCTTTGCCCCTCCCCTGCTTGCATGCCCTCGCACATGCTATCAGAATAAATAAACTTAAAAACAAAGTCAGTGTGATCACAGAGGGATCGCTTTAGTGCTGGATGGGTGGTCTCGGTAGTTTCAGAAGATGGTACTCTCTGAAAGGTCGCCAGAAAAGGGAATGTGACAGCCACATGGCAAATCACACTAAGACAAAAAGGAGATCAGGGCACCATGGCTTCTAGACTAAGGGATCCTTCTGAGTGCCGAATGGGCAGTCAACATCCTGTACAGCGTTTTATGCTGTTATCAAGTTTAAAAAGTGTATTCATTTTTAAAATTTACATAAAGTAAAATCCATGCTATATCATTTACTAACCAGGTACAGGTGTTTCTGACAATAAATATTAGAACAGTTTGATTTACCAATAACAAGCCTATGGTATTAACAAACCACCACATTACAGATATGAACTGAATGAGGACAGAAGTCTAAATTGCAAAATAAATTAACCAACAAAGAAAGAGCACTTAAGAGTTTCAAAAGCACTTAAGATCTGAAAGAACGACATGAACCACAGTCAGCTACTTAATAATCTCATCATTTCTACATATATTTTAAGTGATAAAAAAGACACCTGTGGCAGATGCTTGCCTGGGAATAACACCGGAAACCTTTCTGTTCATGTGGAGAGCAAGAGACTACAGAACAGACACAGGAAAAGTAAGTCTTGTTGTTGGAACTAAACTGTTTAGTGAAGCCTGACACAGTCAAGTCTCTCCTGACAGAAGCTGTAAATAAACCTAAATAGTGAGTGCTATGGTAAAAAAAAAAAAAAGTAGACTACATGTAGAAGAAAAGAAGACTAATTTCAGAGAGTGACAAACTTATTACTGGTCCTCAACTGTAAAGAATGAAAAATGGAAAACAAACACTGGGAGAGGTTATCCAGGGGAATAGGAAAGACCTTGGACCTAAAATATACAATTTTTGCATAATTCTTTCCCTATCATCAAAAAACCCCTCTTTTTACTCTAGAATGAGAAAAATTAATCTTGTAATTCCTTCTCAATTATTTTCATTCCAGAAATCATAAAGAAAAAGTTAATTAAAATCTAGACTAAATGTTCTGGACTTGTCAGAAATTCCTCAAGTAAGGGAAAGAAAAAAAGTCTTTGAATCATTCCTTGGGTAAACTCTTCTGAGTAAAAGACACTTTCCCATGTGAGTGAAGAATGGTGTTTGTTTATACTGAGGGTCTGCTTCACTTTTCAACTTATTTGTGTTTTCAGAGCTTTTCACTGGCAACAACAGAACACATGCGTTGCTTCAACAGCTTTCCCCAATTCCCTAAACGGCATCAGATGCCAAAAACTTGCTTTACGGGAGAAAAATACCTCTAATACAATTTGCTATATTCTAAACTCAGAAAGACATTAATTGATTTTAGTGGAGGAAGAGGTCAGTTTTGGGAGAATGTAGAAATTGAGAAGTACTGATCTACACCATGTCATTTTCTTATTAGTGTTTCCCTAAAACAACAACAACAGCAACAACAACAACAAATCACTGGTGATCTCTAAAAAGGAAAACCTCAAAATGCCATTTTCTAAAAAGTAAATTGAAGGGAATTTTCATCATGGCTTAATATATACAATAGCTTTATAATGAGATCAACTTCCAAACCAGTAAATTAGAGGTTATTATTGCAGGGACAGCAATAGACTTTACAGCAGAAAACTTGTAGCAACAGCTAATACCCATGTCCAGATTTATATTAATTAAGGGGCAATAAATATGCACAGGGAAATGCTAAGTAGAAGCAGGTCAAAGCCAGGGCTAAACATTGAGGTCATGTGTTTAAATTTACACCAAAATTATAATGAGACAAACTTAACTGACAAATATACTTTGCTAAGTCCCATCAAATTTGAGTTTGCAGAGCAAGGAGCCTCAAATGAAAACTAAACACTTATCTTTAAAGGATAGTTGATTTAAGAGAAATTTAATAAGCAAGAAAAAAACTGAAGATATTTCCATTTTGAAAAAAAGAAAAGCCAATACTGAGACATTATCAAGGAGTACATCTAGACCTTTTCTTCACCTTTAAGATATCCTAGCTCCACCATGAAAACTATGAATATGAAAACTACAAATATGCAACACAGCCAGAGTTCCCTAAATGCAAATCAATACCATATACAAATCAATGGCTTCTTTGTCTAGTATAATTATAAATTTAAATAGCCTTTCCAGAGAATTAAACAAGCTAATGGAGAGCTCCATTAACAGTAAACTTTCACTTAAAAACTTTCACCAAATTGGACACAAGACTATTTTGAACTCAGGTATGAATCCCAACTCTAAGCTATCCACAATCCTATGAATGCGAATCCACCAAGAGGATGCTTCTCCTGCAGGAACGGAACCATTCTGAGTAAGGCTAAAATTAAAATACACCAGCCCTATCAGACCCTTGATTCGATAAAAATGTATATATTCCTCAGGTAGAGGAATCCTCTATAGAGGACAAGGGGTGGCTGGTGCCTCTTCCCCAGTGTAGCTGAGTGATCTTTTCTAGAGCTTTTCTTTTTTTTTTTTTTTTAATTTTTTTTTAACGTTTATTTATTTTTGAGACAGAGACAGAGCATGAATGGGGGAGGGTCAGAGAGAGAGGGAGACACAAAATCCGAAGCAGGCTCCAGGCTCCGAGCTGTCAGCACAGAGCCCGACTCGGGGCTCAAACTCACATACCGCAAGATCATGACCTGAGCCGAAGTCGGATGCTTCACCGACTGAGCCACCCAGGCGCCCCTAGAGCTTTTCTTATAAAAATCTAATGGTGGTACCCAACGCTAGATAAAGACATCTCCTCTAGGTCTCCATTTGTCCTAACTTGCCTTATGTATTTGAATTAGACTGTGTATCACTTCCATCACGGGAGCCAGTCTAGACAAGAAAGTCAGTCACTGGAGTACGTGTGTGGGCACAGTTCTCTGAATAAAAGGTGATGCACACCTCACTAACGTGAGCGGCTGCCCCATAAGGTACTACCTACCCCGCCTACAGGCACACAGCTATGTAGGCTTTTTATAGGCTGTGCTAGGTATGTGAGTATCGCAAAAAATATGGCTTATTTGGGGGAAATGCTCTCAGAGAGAAGGCAGTGCTGAATTAGGGGGAAAATATCCTTGTATTTTCAAGAAAAGATAAATTAAAAAAACTGATTTTTATTAAAAAATAGATTCATTATTCAAACTTATAAATGCTTTATTTGGCAACAGGTTTCTCCATAGGCTACTTGTTTAAGTAGGAAGTTCTTCAAATATATCTAAAGCATTTTGATTTATGATTTCTTTCCAGGAATACTACCTATTGTGGAAAGAAATATGCCTGTAGTTTAAAGGAACCCCTATACTGCTTATTATGCAAATTCCTCACCAATATGACATAACCAAAAATTCAACACCCATAAGCCCAGGATCTCTTAAAGGACAAAAATAAGAAGGAAAAAAGAAAGAAGTTATTGCTGTCAGAAGCATCCTTTTTTTAAAAATAAGAATGACTGTGGGGTGCCTGAGTGGCTCAGTCAGTTAAGCATCTGTCTTGATTTCGGCTCAGGTCTGACTTCACGGTTCCTGAGATTGAGTCCCACGCTGGGCTCTGTGCTGGCAGCATGGAGCCTGCTTGGGATTCTCTCTTTTCCCCCTCACTCTACCCCTGTCCTCCCCTCTCTCTCAAAATAAATAAATACACTTAAAAAAATAATTAAGAATTATTTTGAGTGCTGTTACTGGAAGCACTTTACCCAGGCCAAATACAGAATGGAAGGCTGTAAGTAAGGAAAGTAAGGAAATATAAAGATAACTGCCTGGTAATTGAGGGTCTCAGACTCAGACATTGGTAGGGTTACATTAATTCTTCGTATTTTCATAATTATAACATTTCTCCCAAGACACAATATGATCTCAAATATCTAAATTAAAAAGGCAACATGTTATTCAATCATCCAGATTTTTTTGTCCATGCAAATAAATTTCTGGACAGTTAGAGGATTTTTATTATGTTGTTTCAGAACTCTTAAATTTCCATATTAAAACACTATAGTGCATTGTTATAATTTCAAATATATATATTATTTAACTGTTTTGTTTAAAATCATTTCTCCTTAAAAAGAAAACCAAACTTTACCAGTAGCCGACTTTCCAAAACAACACATACTGTACTTGAGTAACAAATATTAACAGTAATTCGAATGCAGAGACCTATTCTGAAGTTTACTGTATTATCTCTTTTAAAAAGGGTTGCCATGAAAATTAACAGTGTCAAGCAATATTATCTAAGAATATTTAGCCTGTCTGAAAGAAGGCCTAGATAACCTCTAAAAAATACCTAAACCCTAAATAAAGGTAAGTTTTGAGGCTGAGTGAGGAATACATTAGGGCTCATTATAACCATTTTCTCTATTTTATTTATGTGAAAAACCCACTTCATTCCTGTCCTTGGTAAAGCAGAGTCTAAGGCCATGTAGTTTAAACATTTCACTAGTATTTCCTACATGTGCTTAATAGGTCTTCACTCATTTAAAATTTCCTACAATTATTAAAAAATTTTATCTGACATCCTAATTATACTGAATTGGTGAGATTTTACTCCTGTTATAGGACAAGCCAATCAGAATCTCACAAAGGATAAGCGGACAGCTCTATAATGGTAAAAAAACAAAACAAAACCAGGAAAGATATTATAGATTGCTACCCTAGGGATTCATCTTCCTGCTTTAACCATGCTGGAAGCACAGTTATTACCTGGTTCAGAGCTACTTCCTGGGTCAGAGGTAAGGAAACAAGTGAGAAAAACGAACATAGGCCTCATAAATACACGGTTGTATTTTCTTCTTTACTCAAGGAGAGTGATTTCTCCAATGGGTCTTTCCTTTAGATCAGATATGAAGGTAAAACTTCACAGGCATATTTTGAATGCAACTCAGATATCTGCAAATAAGGTATAGTTTTTACCATCTTTAAAAGAATCAAACCTACCAAGCAGATATATTTAACTGAGAAAAGTAATAAAGATTTTGTAAAGGTCAGCATTTCTGGACAACATGTCAAAAAAAACCAGGTAATAAACAGGTAATATTCCTTTTTTTTTTTTTTTTTGGTAATATTCTTTTAGACTAGGTAAACTGGATGTTCAGGAAGGATATAAAACTGATGGCTATGTTAAATAAAGATTTGCCTACACAAAGCAAAAATATCAAGGGCTGATTAGGACACTTGCTTTGTCATGGAATCATCACTCCCCTACATAGTGAAGCCACCAATCCTTTCCAGACAACTCTGACTCAAGTTCTCTTTCCTTGTTTCACTACCTGGCAATCTAAAACCTAAACCCATGATCAAATAATTTTAGCTTTCTTTTCTCATTCTGTGTTTTTTAGAAAATCATTCTTTTTTTTTTTTTTAAAGTTTTAAATGTTTATTCATTTTTGAGAGACAGAGAGAGACAGAGCATGAGTGGGGGAGGGACAGAGAGACCCAGAATCCGAAGCAGGCTCCAGGCTCTGAAGTCGTCAGCAAAGAGCCCTACGCGGGGCTCGAACTCATGGACTGCGAGATCATGACCGGAGCAATAGTCTGACGCTTAACCGACTGAGCCACTCAGGTGCCCCTCATTTTTTTTTTTAAATGTTAATTACTTATTTTGAGAGAGACAGAGAGAGACAAGGTGAGCAGGGGAGGGGCAGAGAGAGAGAATCCCAAGCAGGCTCCATGTTCAGTGCTGCTCACAAACTCAGCTGAAATCAAGAATCGGACGCTTAACTGACAGAGCCACGCAGGTGCTCCTTGAAAATCATTTTTGATAAAGGACCATAAAATAGGATCTTTTAGTTTACATTGTTATACGCTAGTATCCCTTGTAACACAACTAAAAAGTTCCTTTTTACAGAATGACAAGGTAAGGAAACACATTTATAAATATACAGGTAAACAGAATTGATACTTTTTTTTTTTTGAAAACCCTAATTTATGATGGTACAGAATCACTTCTGTGAAATTTTTTTTGGAAATGTTTATTTATTTTGGAGAGTAGGGGAGGGGCAGAGAGACAGGGAGACACAGAATCCAAAGCCGGCTCTAGGCTCTGAGCTGTCTGCAAAGAGCTCGATGTGGAGCTTGAACTTTCGAACCATGAGATCATGACCTGAGCCAAAGCTGGACACAACTGACTGAGCCACCCAGGTACCCAAAAACTTCTTTAATGCACAAAACAGAAATGTTCTTCTCCGTTTAATGATGTGTATTCCTGATTTTATTCATCCTTGCAACGAATCCTCGGTTCTTCTAGGACCTCCACACCATGGAAGGCCTATTTCCAAACAGATCCGAGGGAGTCTATGGGAACCTGTAGTGCATGAGGGGTCAGTGTCCCAGGATTCTGTAGATAATACGGAGTTGGAACCCCAAGTCCTTTATACATTTCTTGGATTTATGTACCCTCCTGGTTTTTAAAATACCGGGTAGATTGACTATCTACAGAGAACTATAGCTTTTCTTTACATAAGGTGTCAGAGAAGTTACAGGACTATGGATTACAGCCTATCTATATCCATATTTGGAAGTACCAATTACAAGGACTTTTGGAATTTATCATGTGACATTCCAGAGGAGAGCCAATTCTTCACAAAGAAAACAGCTTCAAGTTAGCTGTATGTCGTACCATATATTTCTACTTTATAAATTTTCTCACTTTTAAAAAAAGTCATAGGCATTAGGAGAAACCTTAGGTCTATGTATCCATATTTAATACCTCCTACAGAAAAAATTTTTTGTTTTGCATTCCTACTAAGATAGCTTGCCTTAAAAACAGGTAGGCTTATCATTTTTACAGCTTTATCTTAATTTCAGTTAAAGAAATTGTTCTTTGCCAGTTCTCAAGTGTAGCAGAGTAGAATGTGTAGAAGCCAAGTTCACGCTGCTATGGCAGGCAGTAGAATCCTCTTAAAAGTCTGTTTATATACCTTTCATCAGTGTAATAGCTCACAAACTTAGTGTAAATAATCTACACAAATATGCCTGTGTTGAAATAATTAATTCTACTTTATGGTGCCTACCCTCTAGTAGTCATTACCAATTATAACATTCTAATGGTTAGTAACACAATTTATTATCCAATCATAACCAGGTCAAAGACAAGCGATTAATAACAATCAAAGTTAAGGTATATGAGACAATTTATGGATAAGGATTGTATTTATCAGTTGTTTTAAAACTGGGCTGTAAGTGATCTGAAACAAAGGGCTATGAAGTTGGAGAATAAGGAAGGAGCCATTCTCCGACCTTTTATAGAACACTATAAAAGAGCCACTGGGAGCAAATTCCTCTTTCCATTTGCTCAGTCCATTTGAGAAGAATAAAGCTCTTACCAATGACGCTGCAGCTGTGCTCACCCTCGACTTAATCACTGTGTAAGGCTGAGGGTTAATTAGCGCCATTCTTAGTTCTATTTGTTGTTTTAATAAAAGATACGCATAAATCTAAGACGGGGAGTAACTGATACTTGATTTTTATTTGGAAGGTGCCGGGGGGAGGGGGAAGAGCTCATCCATCTTGGGCATTGATGTTTGTGGGTGTGCTCAGAGCATTTTCATTTGACCTGGCCTATACGGTTCTGCCTGTTTGAAGAGTGGCGGACAAAGACTTCATGGTTGTGTGAATGCAGGACCCTGATGGCCCAGGCTGAACCATGAGGCAGTCTTTAGTTGGAAGGCAAATGATAGGGAATGAAATACAGAGGGTGAGGGTCAGGGCCCAAACGATTCTCCCACAGAGCAAAAGGGCCAAATCACACGCCTTTCACAGACTACACTGCTGCTCATCTTCGGCAGTTACGAGGAAATCCTTATCATGGAAAACTTCAGACATATTCAAAGGTAGACAAACGAGTATATTGAAGCGCCCCCCCCCCCCATGTGCTCATCACTCATCATTCAACGATTATAATGGTCGATCTCGTATCCTCCACATCCTTATCTACTTCCAATCTAATCTTTCTGGATTATTTTGAAGCAAATTCTAGATATCAAAGGACTTTATTGCAAGTAGTTCCATATCTCCTCTAAAAGGTAAGGATACGTAAAAAATTCATGACAGTTCTGTTTTACCATGCCTAAAAATTTCTGGCAGTAATTCCTTAATATCAAAAGCTCATTTTCAAATTTCCAATTATCCCATAAAAGCCATATATTTGGGGGATAATTTTTAAATGATACAGTATCAGAATTACATTCCGAATAAAACAAGCTTATAACACTTTAGATAGCAACAGCAATAGAGCAAGAAAGTCGAACTGAGGTTAAAAAAAATAATGCCAGATAACATCCAGAGTGATATACTTTTCAGGAAAAAAAAGAGGAAAAAAAGATTAGAAATACTTCTGAAAGTTACTCCGTAAATAAAGCATCTGATACAGGAAAACCGTTGACCTCCTTGTTTTATTTCATAATTGTCAGTGTTCTCAGGATAGTTCATTTTTTTATGAGGGAAAACACCCATTATTTTTAGGTCTGAAGACCATAAGATAAGCATATTTGAAACAATAACCAGACTTCATATAAAGAATATGATAAACATCTAAGAGTTTAAAAAAACAACCACAAAATAGCACAAACTTCAAAAGACACAATCAAACAGAACAGAGCTTAAATTTTGTATATGCTTGAGAAGAGAGTATTGACAGATAAGAGCATTCCATGAAAGATGGAAATCTGATTAGTACTCTAAATGACAGCAATTCCTGGGTTAAATCATGTTCACCAAGGAGGACTAAACCCCGGGAGCTTGGAAGGCCAGTGTGGGCCTTTGGAGCTTATCAACTTCTACTCCTTTCTGCTGCCATTCTGTTCCTCAGCAGTGTGACACAGACAGACTGGCAGCCAGGTAGAGTCTGACTAATAAGAGTGCTCTGGCAGGCTCAATGAACACCACTGTGAAGTGTGAACAGCCCTGTCAAGGCCAGCAGTTAGACCTACCTAGACCGTTGCACTGGGAACAGAATGATTATCACCGGTGCACCCGTCAACTGGCTGGTGACTGTTGGACATTTTGCCACCCGCGAGATAATCCTTCCTAGGAAATAATGCAATAGGGACTACTAATTCAAGGTTAGGCTTTTTCCAGAGTTTAAACCCAAGAGTGTCAGTGCTGAGGTGGTGGTGTTTAGAGATTATTCAATACTCTCTTCTCTCAGTTAAACTCAACTGAGTAGGTATGTGTCAGCCATTGAATGTATGCCCATCTGGAGTCCTAAGTACCCTGGGAAATGGCATGAACAACAGCCCATGATTGTTTACAGAGGGCTTGCATGTGTACCTCACAGGAATCCCGTGATTTAGGTAGGGCTGATGGTTATCTCTGTTTTGTAAATGAAACGGAGTCTGAGGAAAGTGAAGCGCCCAGAACAAGTCGCACAACTAATTAACAGTGGAGCTGGTATTAAAATCTGTATCTGTGGACTGTCAATAATACCATGCTGTAAGGATGTACAGCCCCACCCTCGAACATTTAAAATTTATTTCTGAATAGACCAAAAATTCTTTAAGTAAGAGACAAATGTAAATTATGAGAAGAGTATGAAAAAGATTAAAAAAGTAAGTTTATGTGGAGAGAAGAGGGAGAAAAGCACTTTGAAAATTGGTGCAAAACCTTATGCAAAACCTACTTCAGAGCTGACAGCATTTCTGGTGTTAAACTAGCTCTACAGATTTAGTATAGGAAAATCGTATTTACTTGTATTCTATCAAACTTATATTTGTGGTAATTTGAAGATAGGTTAGGTTGAAGTTTAACTTAAATCTGGGGGAAAAAAAATCTACACATTGGAAGCGTACCGGAAAAGGGTGTGAAGTAAACCCATTAAACAAAAGAAAGGCCATTTTGACTTAAAAACTCTTTTTAAGGCTCTAGAAGTGTGAACACACGTATCGATGATGTGCCAATTAGGAAATTTTTGTATATGTCTTAAAGTACAAACATTTAGTTGGTTGCCACGTATTTTACAAACAATCGTCTATTCTTACATCAGATGAGCTGTATCTAGTTGATCAAACTTAAGGCTTAATCTTTAGGCTTATTCTTTACTTTTTCTTTATCCCTTACACTTACCCTTACTACCAATATTATTGTTTTCAAAATCTATTTATTTATGTGATTTTGCTTTAGCCAGGGGTGATTTTACTTTTCTTGTTTTGTAGCATATATCTGTAACTTTCTGAGACACAGCAAAAGAAAACTCTAGCGAAGAGAAATATTTTTGATTGCTGAGAAAAGGCTTTGGTGGGATGAATGTACTCCTCTAAGCAGCGATTACCTGTACAGAGAAGAGCTTCCCACATACAAGCTGATTCAGGGGGATAGGACCATTTCAACTGACTGGGAGACGGAACAGGCCTGGCTATGGGTGAGTAAGGAACGCCTCTCGGCATGGAGCTTTCTCTTTAAGTGTGCAGTTACATCTTACCCATGTGGAAGAAGGAAGGACTTCTTACTCGTCTAGTGTTCAGAAGGGCCTCATGCATAGTATGGCCTCAAAAGTTTCTTCTCTCCCCCTAGTTTTACTGAGATATAACTGACACCTAACACTAGAAGTTGAAGGTGTAATGATCTCATGTCAAAAGTTTCTTGTATGGGTGACTTACTTCTCAAGATAAGTTTTTTTTTTTTTTCTTAAAAAACCACTCCCTCTAAATTTCAGCAAAGCCCAGAAGTACTCTGTTGGGAGAGGGGAGACAGATAGTTCCCTGTTCCAACATTTCCAGGAGGACCACTGGGCTTAAGCCTCTATCACACAAAAAATGTCTTCTTATGACATTACCTCCAAATGAAGTTACACACAGTCATACAGACAAGTGGGATTGAAATAGTAATAAGGAGAAAAAACACAGTATTTGTCATTCGGTTTTAAATTAGTGCAGCATTAATGAACTTCGCTATCTGGGGTAAAAGTATGAAATAATTTAAAAAGTATTTTATAATGATCTTGCATAATTATATTTTATGTTTCTTTTGGTGGAAGTATTTTTATATATCCTTATTTTTAAGAGTTTTAAAAATTGAACAGATTGTAAATTCTTCATGTTTTATAAACCAGACAGGAGCTTAAGAGAGACCCTGATTCCCCTTTGTCATTTCTCTCTTGTCTAAAACTTCCATTATCTAGTGAATAAAGTTTATTCCTGAATGTGGAAGATAGAATCTTATAAAATATTAACACTACTAATTAAATACTCAAAGAAGAATTTCTCATTAAAAACATAAATGAAAACTCTGTAGCTACTTTAGATTTTTGTAGTTTCCAAAATAAACCCAGATATGTAAAAATTTGGCAGTTGGGTTTGTCTGTTAGTTAAAAGGAGTTGGTCAAACACATAATCATACATCTGCGGCGACACAGAAAGTAAAAACTTCCAGCATTAAGCACACCAGCAAGCCACAAAGGCTTCGTCATAAACTCTTTTTAGTTTTCCTGGGAAGTTGTATTTCCTAGTTGAGGACCATTCAGCTTTTTTGTTCTATTAGCTTGAAAGGACGCATGGTTATTAAAATGCCAACAAGGTCATGTCTGCGTGGTGCTGCTTGGTTGTTATCAGATTTTAATAGCCCACATTTCTCAAATTAACATCTTCTGGTAGGCATCTAATTAAAGATTAAGCTATTCAATTTGAATTTTTATTATTATTTGCCAGCAGAATGTAATGCATTCTGTAAAAGCACTTCCCTATCCAAAATGATTTTTCATTAATTTTTATCACATTGTGCTTTTTCCTTCTCGGCAAATAATAGGTCTCAAAAAGACTAATGAGAAGACCCAATTTAAAAAGAAAGCAGTTAGATATTATGGAAATTTAAAATCAATAGTAATAACAGTAGTTACAGTGGTGGTGGTGGTAGTAAAGTAAACAATTTCCTAAGGTCTGACATTGAAGTCTTTAATAGACTTGAATTCAATATTGGATTAAGTCTCTTACCAGGGTTGCAATCGGTAAGAAGTGAGCAGATGGAGAGGAGAACTTTAGAAATGGTTAGGGCTGGACTCCAGTTGTCCTTTAGGATGTCCAGACAGATGACGCCCTGGCTGTTAATATTACAGTGATAGATTCTTGTCCGGAAAGTAACCTAGAAGAAAATGTAATGTTATTATAAATAGACATACTTTTTATTAGACAAAATAATCCAAGGGTCACTGGTAGAACCATATACTTAATTATTCCTTAGGCACCTGAGAAGCATCAAGAAACAAAATCGTTATTTTAGAACTTGTTATTCTGGGCACAGAGAACTAAATAACCCCCAACAGCAAAAAAATATCCTTTTGCTTTTGATGAAGAGTCCTATCGATTAGCTAGTGTTCTGGGGACTGAATTTGCTCGTGGTATAAGTGTAGGAATGTTCGTAAGAGAAAAACTAGCTGTGGCTTCTAAAAACATTCAAAGGGGTGCCTGGGTGGCTCAGTCAATTGAGCATAGGACTCTTGATTTCGGCTCAGGTCATGATCCCAGGGTCATGGAATCGAGCCTCACGTCGGGCTCTGTGCTGAGTGTGGAGCCTGCTTCAGATTCTCTCTCTCCCTCTGCCCCTCTCCCCCACTCATGCATGCCTGCTCTCTCTCTCTAAAATAAAAGTAACATTTCAAAGAAAAAATAAATTTCAAAAATAAAAATTTCAAAAGAAACTTGTTGGAGTCCAGTTGTTTTAAGGATTTTGTGTATTTTAAAGTTCAAAATAGCATGGGAACACTATAAAAAGGACATAAATATTCTTTTCTGTCATGGTTTAAAAACACAAATTAGGCATGCATGTAAATAATATACCTAGTTTATAAAAAACTGTATTAGTTACAATTTATGAATCTTTTTCTCCTTAAATTCTATATTTTAATGTAATATTAGTGTAGTCTCTCTTCCCTATAATAGCTACATCACCACTGCACATCGTTTAGGTATAATTTTGAAACATGTTTATAACATTTTTCAAGAACTTAATTAAAAAGCTAAGTGTAAATCAGTTTTGTAACTCTGGTAAAACTCTGTTTTCTAAAAGTCTTATGTAAGTAACAATAAGATCTTAATGTTATTCATTAATATCATGTTTATAAACGTTCTCAAATTTATAAGTTGAAATATAAAAAAAAAAAACCCTTAGTGTTTTAAAGACCAATCTTTTGATCCCCTAAATTAAAAATGGCTCTGAACCAAAAACTACGTGGCAGATTTCTGTATGTGTTGCTACCTCCCAGGGTATCCAGCATCTGCTCAAACATCACATTTACTTAATTCATATAATATCAAGACTCAGAAAGGACAGATCCAGTATTCTGTAATTATTAGACAACACAGTACCATTTTCAGGCTAGATCAGTATTCCTAATAAGAACTGTCTTAGTAATATGCTGGACCTTATAGATAACCTTGACATCCCTTCCACACAAACACATTCCAAACACCTACCAGTGCTGAAGAAAATGCAAGTAACATTTAAAAAAATACATAGCTGAATTTTCACAGAAATCCCCAGAGGCCAGAACTGAAAGCCCAAAATTACAGTAAGCACATGAGCTGACAGTGTCGTTGCCAGGGGCAGGACTTGGGTAAGGGGGAGGGGGTGAAGGACAGTACCCAGTCTAGATTAAAATGGAGGCTTGGGTTTTGATGCCCTCATGGAAAAAGGTGAAACCTAAGGTCTGCATGTGGCAAGAGGTTGGGATTGAGAGCCCTTACATAGATTAGAACACTTGGGCAGCTAGTCTTTTAGTGAGTGGATGGACTTGAAAAGATAATGCCTTCTGGGAGACACAGCAAAGACACTTGGGCTCTGGTGGGGAGAAAAATGTATCCCCTGAGAATTCTAAATCCTCAGCACATAAACTATGCAAACACCAACCGAAAGAGAGCCTAAATGGCTATATTACTATCAGATCAAATATATGTTTAAGGTAAAATGCAGAAAGATAATCAATGCATTAGGATAAAATGAACAATTCATCAGAAAAACGTAACAATTCTGGATCTGCTGTACCTAACAAGACACCCAAAAATATAAGAAGTGAAACTCAGCAGAATCGTAAGGAGAAAAAATGAGACGTCTACAATCAGAGGGACATTTCGCTGCAGGAACTGAGGTCACGCAGATGAAAGAAAATGTAGTAAGGATGTTGAAAATATGAAAACAATTTAAAAAAATCAAGGGATTGAAGATAAAATTCCACACTCAACAAAGAATATATATTCTTTTCCAAGCATATAAGAAACATTTATAAATACTGATCACATGCTAAGCCACAAAGGAAGCTTAACATATCTCTAAGAAGTATTAAGACCATAAAGATCCCCTATCAAATGTTTAGGAAACTGAAAAGCACATTTTTCAAATAATTCTTGGATCAAAAAAAAATAAGTTACATTTATAACTAAATGACAATGAAATGTTGGACTGTCAATACAAACTGTGTGATTTGGCTAAAACAGTTATCAAAGGGAAATCTATAGTTTCAAATACACAAATTAGAAAGGAAGAAAGACATTTAGTAAGTGTTTAAGGAAGGAAAAAGAACAGAGTTAATCTCATAAAAGTAGAAAGAAATAAAGACATGAGCAGAATTGAATGAAATAGAGAATACCTGGTAATAATAAAATTCTGCAGAGGCGTATCCCCTTAAGTGCTAGATGAAAATACAGAATATTTTTATGATCCAATGTAAATGATGAGTGGCTTTTATATACAATGTTTTAAAAACCTATCAGATACTGACTGGCTATTCCGAGCCAGTTAATCCTCAAAATAACACAAAGAGGTAAGTAGTATTATTGTAGCCACTTTTAAAATAAAGAAACTGTAATTCTGTGAGGTGAGGGATGTTAACTAAATTTATTGTGGTAATCATTTTGCAGTACATACATATATCAAATCATTATGCTGTGCACCTAAAATAAATACAGTGCTAAATTTAATTATATCTCAATAAAACTGGAGGAAAAGAATAAATGAAGGCCCAGAAGGGTTAAAGGCCTGGCATGTAGTTGCACAGTCGTAAGTGGGGGAGCCAGAATTTAAACACAGCTTTGTTGACCTAAAAGCTCACGCTCTCCTAGTCAGCCTCAATGCCTCTGTTTTTTTTTTTTTAACTTTTAATTTTGAGATTATTATAGATTCACACTAGGTTGTAAGAAACAATACTGACTGGGGCCCCTGGGTGGCTCAGTCAGTTAAGCGTCCAACTTCAGCTTACATCATGATCTCATGGTCCTGAGTTTGAGGCTCTGTGTGGATAGGGCAGAGCCTGGAGCCTGCTTCGGATTCTGTCTCTCTCTCTCTCTCTCTCTCTCTCTCTCTCTGTGCCCCTCCCCTGCTCATGCTCTGACTCTCTCTCAAAAAGTAAATAAACATTAAAAAAAAAACCACACAAAACAATACCAATGGATCACACTATGTTCCTCATCCACTTTTCCCCAATGGTAACATCCTGCATAACTGTAATATCACATCACAGGAAACTCACACTGATACAGTCCATTGACCTTTTCCAGTCCATTGACCTTTTCCATTTATCATCAGTTTTATATGCACTCATGTACACGTGTTTTTATGCAATTTTATCACATGTAGATCTGTATGACCACCATCACAGCCAAGATACAGAACAGTTCCTTCACAAACACTCTTTGTGCTACCATTTAAAGGTCACTTTCCAAACCCTTTCCTTCCTTAATTCTTGACAGCCACTACTCTGTTCCTCATCTCTGTGATTTTGTCATTCAAGAATGTCATATAAGTGGTATCATATAGGATGTAACTTTTTGAAATTGGCTCTTGTTACTCACACATCTCCCATGAGATCCATCTAAGTTGTTGCGTGTATCAATAGTTTGTTCCTTCATATTGCGGGGTAGTATTCCATGGTATGATGTATCAGTTTGTTGAGCCATTTATCTACTGATGGACAAATGGATTGTTTCCAGTTTTCAGCTATCACAAGCAAAGCTGTCATGAACATGTGTGTGTGTATTTGTGTGAATGTTAAGTTTTCATTTCTCTGAGACAAGATGCCCAGAGTGTGATCGTTGGGTTATATGGTAAGCTCGTATTTAGTTTTATAAGAAACTGCCATACTTTTTTCCAGGGCAGTTGAACCATCTTACATTCTTACCAGCAGTGTGATCCAGTTTCTCAGCATCCTGGCCAGCATTTAGTGCACGATGCTTTATTTCAGTCATTCTGATTAGGTGAAGTGGTACCATTGTGGTTTTAATTTGCATTTCCCTAATTGCTAATGATGTTGAGCACTTTTTCACTTTTTTTTTTTTTTTTTTTTTTTTTCACTCCACAGGTGGAAGCCTGTGACTCCCACTCCCAGGTGACTTATTCACTCCACAGGTGGAAGCCTGGATCTCCCACTCCCCTTCACCCATTTTGCCTGTCCCCCAACCCCTTTCCTCTGTTAACCATCAATCAGTCTATTCTCTGTATTTATAGGTCTGATTCTGCCTTTTGTTTATTCATTTATTTGTTTAGATTGTGCATGTAAGTGAAATCATATGATATTGGTCTTTCTTGGTCTGACTTCCTTCACTAAGCATAATAGCCTCCAGGTCCATCCATGTTGCTGCAAATGCAAGATTGTATCCTTTTTTTAATGGTTAATATTCTATTGTGTGTATCTATGTGTGTGTGTGTGTGTGTGTGTGTGTGTGTGTATGTATATATACATCGCATCTCCTTTATCCATTCATCTATTAATGGACACTTGGGTTGCATATATTTTTTCAAATTAGTGCTTTCATTTTCTTTGGGTTAATACCCAGTAGTTATTACTAAATCATAAGTATTTCTATTTTTAATTTTTGGAGGAACTTCCATACTGTTTTCCACAGTGGCTGATGATTAGTGATGCTGAGCATCTTGCCACCTGTATGCTTCTTTAGGAAAAGTGTCTACTCAGGTCCTCGGCCCATATTTTAATCAGACTGTGTTTTCTGCTTTGTTTTGGTGTTGAGTTATATACATTCTTTATACATTTTGGATATTAACCCTTTATGAGATATATCATTTGCAAATATCTTCTCCCATTCAGTAGGCTGCCTTTTTGTTGGTTGATGGTTTCCTTTGTTGTGCAAAAGCTTTTTATTTTGGTGTAGTCCCAACAGTTTATTTTCCCTTGCCTTAGGAGACGTATCTAGAAAAACGTTGCTGCAGCCAATGTCAATGGAATTACTGCTGTGTTCTCTTCTAGGAGTTTTATGGTTTGGGGTCTCACATTTGGGTCTTTATCTACGAGTTTTACAGTTTCAGGTCTCGCATTTGTGTTTTTATTCTATTTTGAGTTTATTTTTCACAAATACCACTATTTGAATTGGATAAAAAAACTGATGATCCCAGAGTTTTAAGAAGTGTTACATATTTACCTATTGTAAAGTAAACAATAACTTCTTCTGGGTTCCCTTATCACACTCCTACTTCTGCTACCACACTTGCCACAGGACCTCCTGGACCTCCTCATCAAACCGGGAATTACCCATGAAAGTCTCTTCTTTCAACTGATGTCCAGTGCAGTGCTTGGCACATAGCAAGAGTCCATTGTTTGCTGAACAAATGCTAACAAATCACTGGCTAGTGCTCAAAGAGACAAGTATCTTTCTGAGGGGTTGTAACATCTTATTGTTCTTTAGATACAAGAAGATTTTAGAACCATAACTTACAGTAGACTGAAAGCTGGAAAACTGTGGAGAATAACCTGAGAAAGCAGGATATATTTTTAATATTTTTGTACCCAAATGTTACTTTACTAAATTGTCCTATAGATTAAAATATTAGTTCAGAAAAGATTTCATATAGGTTAAACCAATAATAAAAAATAATAAATATTTAGTAAGTACTCAATACGTGCCAGGTACTCCAACATAAACATTTTTATTATTGTTATTGCCTATTTAAATAAAGAAAATTTAAAAATATGTGGCCTGGTCAGATCAGCAAAAGTGTTCCATAATCAAGGCAAAACCTTGCTAATGACAGTTCTTGAAACAGTCAGCATTGTCTTCCAGACCCTATCAACAAAACCAAGGGAAATGAGAGACAAGAACACATGCAAACTGATAAAGAATTGTCTGCAGTCCTTTTAGACATTAGTGATGCAGAAATAAAAAATGATATTTTGAATATTGACAAATATCAAGGGATGTGCACATGTTAGACGATTTTTAGAGTCTAAGAAAGCACTCATCTCCCACCCTCATCCTACAGAAGGCTGCTCGTAACTGACTCAATTTTATAGAAAGCCCATCATGTTATCTTGTTCAGGGGGCTGGACAACAGTACATCCTTCACTTCACCCTTCTGACAAAAAAACAAATGATAAAAAAATGACCATAAAGGAATTTCCAGCTCTACTGCAGGGCTTAATTCTCAATGAGTTCTGTGTATCACATAACCTACACCTGCATTTGCATTTATTGCTGTTTTGGAAGCATAGTTCAATACTGATGTTTATAATGATAGCTATCATTCATCAAGGAGAGGTAAAATTATATTGAGAATACTGTTTTCAAAGGCTGGGAAGACAGTACATTTCAGAACATTTTCCATATATTAAGGAAAATTTTAAAACGATTTGGTTATAGTGATACCGAAAACTTATTTGTCCAGAATGTCTAATTCCAAGATGACTCTGGACAAGAGCGTTTTAATTTTTTTTAAGTTTATTTACTTATTTTGAGAGAGAGAGAGCGTGGGAGGAGCAGAGAGAGAAGGAAAGAGAGAATCCCAAGCAGTTTCCGCATTGTCAGCACAGAGCCTGATGCAGAGCTTGAACCCATGAACCATGACATCATGACCCGAGCCGAAACCAAGAGTTGGACACTCAACCCACTGAGCCACCCAGGTGCTTCAAGAAGTGTTTTAATTTATGTGTGATATCTAAATGCACACAGAGGCAGGTAGGTGTGTATGTGTGTGGTGGACAGGATACTGGCCTATTCCTCTAAAGATGTCCACATCTCAATCCCTGGAACCTGTGAATATGTTCTTATATGGTAAAAGGGACTTTGCAGGTGTGATTAAGTTAAGGCTCTTGAGATGGGGTGATTATATGGGTGGGCTGGATATAATCACAGGGGCTTTACAAGAGGGAAGCAGGAAGATCAGTAGGGGATGTCAAGGAGTCAGAGTGATGGGGCCATGATCCAAGGAACGTAGTCGGCCTCAAGAAGACAGAAAAGGCAATGAAATAAATTTCCCCTTAAAGCCTCAAAAAGGAACGCAACCCCGCTGACACCTTGGTTTTAGTTTGCTGACATCCAGAACTGAAGGACAGGAAATTCACATTGTTTTAAGCCACCAAATTTGCGTTAACCTGTTATAACAGCAACAGGAAACAATACAACATGTAAGTATATTTCTGTTGCATTATTACTTTATCTTAAAAGGTAAATGCAGCTGCACTATTTCTATACTTCACAGGATCACTCCTTAAAAAGTAATTTTAGAAAGAATTAACACAATTTTTTATGTTGACTACAGCATAAAACAATGCTACTAAGTAGTGAATGATCTATGGGAAGCTACTTTGCTACTTTGAGCCCCTATATCCTGACAAAATGAGACTTAAATTAGATTATTTCTAAGGCCCACTCTAGTTCCAAGATCCAAGAGTTATATCATGAGATGAATATGTGGTTTTGGGAGCTAGCTGAACTTGAGCTGGAATTCTGACTTTGGATGAATCTCAAATTAGCCTGTTTGAGATTCAGTTTCCTCATCTTAAAATGGGAAAAATACTAGCTATACCCACTGTGGCTGTGAAGACTGAAGCACCCGAGAAGTTCTAACACCACACTTGGCACTCAGCAGGGATTCAAGCAGTGCCAGTCTCCTTTCCCCTCTTCATGTCTCCCGCCTTTACAGGGCAATTTCAGAATGCAGGTGTTCACATAATAATTGCCCTATCGCCGGAGTTTTAGATGTGTTTTCTTTATACCACTCCCTTGCTCTAGAGTATGGACAACATTTCACACAGAGACAAAAAGTATTTTTGTAAAGGGAGAGAAATCACGTAGGGCATGAGTATAGACAAAGAAGAAAATATTTTAATAAATTATTTCTGCCAAATTGATTCAAGACATAATTTAGGAAAATGTTTTAAAGTAAAGAAATACCTCCAGGCTGGAAAGCTGATAAATGATAATAAAAATGATCATTTAAAATAATATTTCAGTAACAACCTCTATTTTTCACATAGCTTACATTTTTCAAAAAACTTCTCATCAGGAGATACATGACACGGTGATTTTACTGAGGAAGTATGAGCTCAGTGAGAAATACACTCCTCTTAAAAATACTTTTCCATGGAGACCCAGAGAGGAAATATTTGGAGCTCCTGTGCCATAAATCAGTGAATCATGTAACAAAAGTCCAAAAATAGCAGGGTTAACATCATTCAAATGGATCTTGGCTCTAAGCTCACTATGAAACTAGTTTATATGAATAGGTTGTTAATACACATTTTAAAAATGTCAGTACTACCATACTTGTTGAAATTTCAAGTGCTCTTAAAATGGACTTAAGAGCACTGCACCAACAATTAACACATCCTAAGACAAAATAAAAACTGGAAAAACTCATTATAAGTGAGGGGAATCACAAATCTTAAAGAAACTCTAAGAAATACACATTAGTAGAACACAACAAAACCCCTTCCCAAATTAAAAAACAACAACCCTGGAAATATGTTTCTCCTATCCTGAGTGACAGTAAAGGAATTAAAATTAAATGTTACTTAGAAACCATCAAGTGGAAAGATGACGCTCACCCTGCTGTGAATGAGGCTGGGTAGCATGCTACATTTGACTGCAGGCTAGAGCTCTTTTTTTTTTTTTTTTTTTTTTTTTTTTTTTAAGATTTCAAATACTATTTAAATGATGAAGAATGAAAGATATTTACAGTAGAGGTATTTAAATTTTAAGTCTTTCTCAGTTCCTTGTAAGTACAGATGTAGAAAAGCACACAACTAGAAAATGTCCCCTCTCGTGAGAAGTAAATCTCTTAGAAGATGGGAGCATCACACTCAATCCCCAGGGCCCTTTCTGACCGTGCAGCACCTGATTACACCCAAGCCCTGCAAGGGGAGGATACTTGGTATGACTTGATTAGGAACCAATAATTAGATTCCTTCTTATCTAACTTATAAAAATTCAATTTATATAGAATGTTTCAGGAACGTATCTATATTGAATGAGGTTCAATTTAGTTTTTTTCAAATTTGTGTGCTCTTTTTTATTAGTGACTTGTTCTCTCATTATATTTTCTATTCTTTTTCTCTTTAGATGACTATCTCATCTCTTTTTTGACTTGTTCTACTGCCTCCAGTTTTAGAAATGGTACTTCAGCTGATTCTCCTTTAGGGTAGCATCGTATCATAGAGTGGATTTTAATCTGAGTATGAACTCATCCTCACTGCACATTATTTTCCTGTTAGAAGTTCTGTGGGCCTTGGTCTGTAGAACGTTCTGCATTTGCTTCTTCATGGGCCTCAAGGACAACACTAGTTTGAGAACAGATTGTATCACATATGCCAAAATATAAGGCCCTATAGACTCATCCCTTAGGAAGAGCTGATTTATACTTAAATTTTTATAAAAATCTCTTATAGATGATGTCTCAATTACTTTATTTTGAACAAAATACTATTAAAGACACAGTAGCTTGAAACCAGATCAACCAATGCTTGTGTGGCATGCATATACAGGTTTTCTTCCCCAGTCAGTTAAAAAAGAAAGAAAACAAAATAAACAAGTTTAACAAAGCTTCGAGGAATGGCACATTCCTAGGAGTACAATTTTACCATCTGAAGGCTTGTATTTTAACAGTCTCTCAAAGGCTATTTATTTAATTTTTAAATTCATTTTTGAGAGAGGGAGACAGAGCGAGTCAGGGAAGGGCAGAGAGAGAGGGAGAGAGAGAGAATCCCAAGCAGGTTCCACACTGTCAACACAGAGCCCGATGTGGGGCTCGAACTCACAAACTGTGAGGATCATGACCTGAGCTGAAACCAAAAGTCAGACGCTTAACCAACTGAGCCACACAGGTGCCCCTTAAAGGCTATTTAAAAAAGCAACATGGTACTTTAAAACAATTAAGTTTTTTTTTCTTAAAGCTGGCTGTATGACTTTTCTACAAATGGGTTTTCAGGGCTTGGACAATTTCTCCAGTAACATAATCACATATGGATTAAAATACTGCTGAATCCCCAACAATTGAGGAAGAAATGATCTGGTATCTAAACTTAACCATGTACACAAAATATCACTTAAGCAATTCCCATTATCTTCATTCATTGAGCATACACACAATGGGCAATCAATCAATGCCTGAGGGTCCATCAAAACCGAAACCCAAAGCTCTCTGACTTTAATATTTCCACCAGACGCATCACCCTCCAACCCCCACCCCCATCAGATACTAGAACAGCTGCTCTTGAACAGTGAACTTAAAACTATTATGTGGGGCTATGTTGATCCAACAACACTTACTTATTAATTAGTATTGCATAGAGAAAACATAATTTAACAGATGTCCAATGAACCCACATTTCTAAGACAAGATGATTCATTTCTGCTTTATAACTGCAAAAGTGTCTCATACATAACGACAATTAATTACGAAGCACAACAGCTGAGATACTTAATGGATTAATGGATAATAAATGGCCAACCATATGACACTTTCTATTAAATTAGAGGCAGTGACATAAACATAAACATAAGGAGAATGCCCTCCTTTTTATTTTATTTACATTTTTTATAGGTCTCACACTACCCAAAGCGATTATATAAAATGTAGCATATTTACAGGTTTCCTAAATGTAAAATGGAAATAATATACAGGCTTCCTTTATCCTTTGGGAAAGAAGTAATACATTTTATGTTTGTAGACATACGAAGTGGCAGTTATTTATTTAAGAGATTAATAATTCAATATACATACCACACAATACAAAGTATTCATCATAACTAGCTGGAAATGACAATTTGATTTTTCATACAGGCAACAGTGTTGAAGTAAACTATATTTTAACACACAGTAAAATGAAACAATGACTAATTCTGTTAATGATACAGTAAATTAACAGCAATTATAGAGTTGGCTTAATGCCCACTCTCTCAGTGAGTGCTATATGACACACAAAAGAGACATTCTTTGAATGTGGTAGTGTTCACAAATACCACAAAAGTTTCTAAACTTTGCATGTATACCAGAGAGGGAAAGGTACTGGTTTCTCTACGTTTACACCATGAAATAAGAAAATACAGCATGTATAACACAGAAGTGTAACCAAAAAAATAATAAAAATTAAGAACGGTGGACGATTATGCAATGTTTACGTGCTGAGCACTGCTCTAAGTGATCTGCTTACTACATAACTTAATCTTCACAATCACCCCGTGAGGTAGATATGGTTATTATTCTCATTTATGGATAAAGAAACCGACACACAAGTTCAGAGGAATTCAAATGTGCACAGTTGAAGCAATTTCAATAGCAAATAGAGAAGTTATATAGGGGTGCCTGGGTGGTTCAGTCAGTTAAGCCTTCGACTCTCTGTTTCAGCTCATATCATGATCTTACAGTTCGTGAGATCAAGCCCTGTGTGGCGCTCTTCGTTGACAGTGCAAAGCTACTTGGGATTCTCTCTCTACGTCTCTTTGTCCCTCCCCCAGCTCGTGCACACACACACACACACTCTATCTCTCTCTCTCAAAATAAATACATAAAAAATGTTATGAGGAAGGAAATAAAAACAAACCAACACACACAGGGAAACAACCCACAGCCCCACAGAGTTTTTTGAAAACTACAGGAAAGGAAACGGGAAGAGAATAAAGAAATTTATATGATTTCTAGGTCTCAACAGTTGGAGGCAACAGAAAAGGTAACGATATAGGGATTTAGTAGCTTTTTCAAATCGAGTCTGGTAAAATGAGAATTCATATAAAGTTTAGCAAAGAGAAAAAAATGTTTAATGATATTCACTATTATTATCGTTCTTATGCCAAATGACCTGTCATTGCTAAGATTACTGAAGGCAAGAAAAATCAAGTCAGTTTAAAAAAAAAATAAACAAGTAATATTTTAATGACTTGAAAATCGTCACTTAAGATTTATCTAATCTCTGAATAATTAAAAAAATCTCAGCATGTAGAATATCCTAGTGAAGAATCTTTTTAAAAAAATATTTATTTTGAGAGAGAGAGAGAGAGAGAGAGAGAGGGAGAGGGAGAGAGAGAGTGCAAGCAGGGGAGGGGCAGAGAGAGAAGGATCTGAAGCAGGCTCTGTGCTGACAGCAGCAAGCCCTATGAAGGGCTGAAACTCACGAACTGTGAGATCATGACCTGAGCCAAAGTCGGACGCTCAACTTACTGAGCCACCCAGGTGCTGCTATCCTAGTAAAGAATCTTTAAACATCTGTGGAGAAGAGATATGATGAACTAATCTGATACTCATGATACTGTATACTATTGACAGATAGCTAACCAGGTAGTTTACTTAAAAAGTAAAATAAGGCTGAGGTCAGACTGACAGAATGAAGGAGTGGGTGTTGAATGCTAAAGGAGCTGGTCTGTTATTCTGTAGTTTTCGATCATAAGAGTGCAGTGATGAAAGGGGTATTTAGGAATTTATAACAGGGTTGTTATATAGCATTCCTTCTTAAACTAAACCCTCAAGCATGGAATGAATCCTTTATGGGTGATGACACTACGTATTCCTAAGTTCACAAAATGGCTTTTCTATGATCCATACAGTGGAAGCTTTTTTTTGTACATGTAAGAGCTGATCGAACCAAGAGATAAATGAATAGAGGTGAAACAAACAAAAATAGAAAGAGAGGGGAAATGGAGAAAAGATGGGCAATTCAAACCACAATATGAAGCAGGTGTGTAGGAAAGGAGGGACCAAATGCTGCAGGCAAAGAACAACCAGAAATGGCCAAAGAACCATTTCTGACTGTGGCCCTCACCCCTTGGAAAAGGTAAATGGTAAATATATAATAGAATAGTCCAAGGTAACCACTCTTACCTTGAGTGATTCTTTGGATTGAGGTATCCTTATACGGAAGGATATTTATTTCCCTCCTCATCACAAAAAAGAGGTACAAAGACTTTTACCTCATGCCAAGAACTACTGCTAATGTATCTTTTTGTCGTCCAGTAAAGTATTCAAGAATTACTAGTTAGTTTTGCTGAAGGAGTATTTGATATTCAAAGGGATTTTTAAAATTTTATTTTTATCTCATGATAACAACATGGGTTTGTTTTCCTTTTAAAATTTCCTTTTTCTATTATCCCAGGGAATTTCTTTCCTTCTTTTCCTCTCCCATTCTTCACTTGTCTACAATCTAATCTCTGCTACCATTCTGTGATTTTGAACATTATTTCTTTAGTCTCTATTTCCACCTTCTAGGTTATCTTGCTTCATTCACATCTCAGAGCTTCTGAAGCCTATTGTTCTGGGCTTACCTTTTTCCTTCCAGTATTCTCTGTAGGACTACTACCCTAAAAATACTCAGAGGCTAGTTTTCCCTAAGGCTTTGTGAAAATGCATCTGATAGAAACAAGGAGAAAGAAATGTCAAATAGGTATGATTCAAAATTGTGTGGAAAAAATACACTCCCATTCCCAATGATTTATTCCTGCTGCGTGAATCTCTTAACCCTAAAAAAAAAAAAAAAAAAAAAAAAAAAAATCTGAAGTAGTATCGTAAAAACTCTGAGCTGCTTTTTGCTTTTCCCTATAATCTGTAACATTCAATTTTGTGCGGTAGAAAATTGATTGCTGTGGTATAACAACAAATACTACCTTTTAAAAGCAAACAATGGCACCATACATGACTCTGTTTAAATAAATAGTGCCAACTTCATTTTACAAAACTGATAGCTGTACATATAGCTAAATAAAGATTTTAGAAATGAATTTTTGTTGACAAGCTGGCAATGAATATTTATTTATAAAGGGAACAAATTTATACAGAGTTCTTAAGAACAAGGATTTTATCTGATACTGATTTTTATCCACTATAGGGGAGAGTAGGATGTCAACGTATTTGTTCAGTAAACAGATGAACTGGAAAAATATAGAATATTTACATTTGAAAAGAGGCCATACATACCATAATTAAAAATGACAACCGGGGTGCCTGGGTGGCTCAGTCGGTTAAGTGTCAGACTTTGGCTCAGGTCATGACCTCACAGTTCATGAGCTGGAGCCCCCACATTGGGCTCTGTGCCGACAGTTTGGAGCCTGGAGCCTGCTTCAGGTTCTGTGTCTCCCACTCTCCCTGTCCCTCCTGTGCTCACACTCTGTCTCTCTGTCTCTCTCTCTCAAAAGTAAATAAACATTAAAAATTTTAAAAAGGGGTGCCTGGGTGGCTCAGTCGGTTAACCAAAGCGTCCAACTTCGGCTCAGGTCATGATCTCATGGTCCGTGAGTTTGAGCCCCGCATCAGGCTCTGGGCTGACAGCTCAGAGCCTGGAGCCTGTTTCAGATTCTGTGTCTCCCTCTTTCTCTGACCCTCCCCTGTTCATGCTCTCTGTCTCAAAAATAAATAAACGTTAAAAAAAATTTAAAAAAGAAAAAAAATGACAACCAACTGAAAACTTCTGATGTTCTAACAAGTTTACAGTGACATTGTGGGGGGGGGGCAGTAGGGGAGAATAACTGAACTATGTATAAAGTTTATAAAGGGATATGTGTTTTTTTGTTATTCAAATTTTGCTGTGGGGCAACTTCCAAAGTCTTGTAATTAATATTTTTGTCAGTAGAGATTATGAATCTCAAATATTGATTGCAGAGTTGGGATTAAGAATATTTCATAGATCCGTCAAAGTAGAAAACAGAGGGGTGTCTGGGTGGCTCAGTTGGTTGAGCGTCCAACTTTGACTCAGGTCATGATCTCATGGTTCATGATTCGAGCCCCACGTCGGGCCTTGTGCTGACAGCTCGGAGCCTGGAGCCTGCTTCAGATTCTGTGTCTCCCTCTCTCTCTGCCCCTCCCCTGCTCATGCTCTGCCTTTCTCTCAAAAGTAAATAAACAAAATGACTAACAAACTGCCTTTTTTCCCCCTCATAAGAATATTCACCTATTTTTATCCTGACAATATTAGAATAATACACTTTTCTTCAAAGACCTAACCTAGTCAGTTTTTCATTACTTTTGTCCTTTTTTTGGTCAGAATTATTTCGTGACATATAAAGGAAAAAGACATCAACCTCTTGTTTGAGGTAGGAACTAATGTAAGTGGTTATGCTGACCATTGCATTGACCAGTTTTAAGGTGTTCAAAGACATATGTATTCAGAGGCCCCAAAACTCTTAACATATAGATGGTGTGACCTTGGACGTCATAAAATATAAAAATTAGTAACATTCATTTCTCAGGTGTGTACTTAAAATGTGTATCACTACTTTATGGTCACATTATGGAATATTTTTGGTCTGGTTAGGAGTAACTGTATTCTTCACGGAGCATAAAAATTCATGAAAGATGTTAAGAATAGAAGATATATGAATAAACTGAACATTTTATCCAAATTTCTAATTATTAGTACATTTTCACAATCAAAGGAATTTTTTTTCTAAATGTTTATTTTTGAGAGAAAGACAGCAAGTGGGGGAGGTGCAGAGAGGGGGACAGAGGACCCAAAATAGGCTCTATGTCTCACAAACTGTGAGATCTTGACATGATCTGAAGTCGGACACTCAACTGACTGAGCCACCCAGGCCCCACCCCCCTACCCCTGTGAAAAATTTTTAATTCTTCAGTTTGATATTATAGTGGAGGAATAGCATTTTATTGAACACTGCTGATTGTTAAAAATACACATTTGCTGGGGTGCCTGGGTGGCTTGGTCGGTTAAGCGTCCGACTTCGGCTCAGGTCATGATCTCACGGTCCGTGAGTTCGAGCCCCGCGTCGGGCTCTGTGCTGACAGCTCAGAGCCTGGAGCCTGTTTCCGATTCTGTGTCTCCCTCTCTCTCTGCCCCTCCCCTGTTCACGCTCTGTCTCTCTCTGTCTCAAAAATAAATAAACGTTAAAAAAAAATACACATTTGCTTACTTTATACCTAGCTTAGTGGAGGAACAAATATACTATTGCTTACAGATACTGCTGATATAACATACTGTTGCTATAGTTATTAAGCTTTTCTTTCCTCTAACAGTAACTGAGGAAGATGAAATGGAGCTCCCCTTCAACAATTTGTCTCACGGATTTGGTTCATGGTGATAATGCACTTTGACTTAACTAATCTCACAAATGAAGTTTTATGTACTGTGTTAAGAAGATGTTTTGGAATATTTTTAAGAGCAGACTTAATGCTTTTGCCCTGATTTATATTTATTTATATATATGCACACATATACACACAATATTTATCACACATATAAATATTAAAATATATATTATATTCTAAAATGTAAGAATATAATAAGAATATAGTATATATAATATTCATAAATAAATGATGTACTCTAACACTTTTGCCTGCACTTGTTGCTTCACACAGTCGTTTGAGGAAAAGAAAAGTTGCTCATAAATCTTGGGTCTTGAGATGTGGTGGTGTAGCAATGTGTTGGCATTGACAGGATACAAAGGTCTCTGAACGCCCACCTACATTTCAGGTTTCAAAGCACGCATGCCAACATCAGCATCTTTTTTGGGGAGTAAAACGATACAAAGAAGTATACTTTTGAGAAAAATTAATCTGGTTACTTCTTTTTAATTTAACATTCTTATCTCTCATTAATAAGAATATCTTACAATTGCAAACGTGTCTTTCTACATGTGTGAGTCTGTGTGTATGTATACGCACGTGTGTTTTACAGGGAGTATAGGGTGTTGGCCAGACAATTCCCAGCAAGAGATGGTGTTCGTTTCTGATGAAGAGGGAAAGCTTCCACCTCAAAACACTGGTATTCTATACCTTGATAAACCTACATTGTCTTTTCTCCTTATTGACACTTATCATCTATTATGGACTAAACAGTATTTCCTTTAGGAAAATTTCCCCTGCTATTCCCAGTCTGTCTGATAATAGTATTCCAAAATGTTGGGTATGTACGTGTGTGTGCCTTTGTGAGGAAATACTTCCTAGCTCATTTAGTTTTACATTATTCCTTTCAAATTTTTTTTTTCAATGTTTATTTATTTTTGGGACAGAGAGAGACAGAGCATGAACGGGGGAGGGGCAGAGAGAGAGGGAGACACAGAATCGGAAACAGGCTCCAGGCTCTGAGCCGTCAGCCCAGAGCCTGACGCAGGGCTCGAACTCACGGACCGCGAGATCGTGACCTGGCTGAAGTCGGACGCTTAACCGACTGCGCCACCCAGGCGCCCCCCTTTCAAATTTTTATAAAACAATTCAAACCGACAAGGAAAATATTCACTAACTGTTAATGCTGAGATTTTTGCTATTATAAAAGTTTCAAATGAGACCCAAGTATACTGTTCTAGATGTGATGTTTCTCTAAATTCAAGTTCCATATATGTAATAGATTACTATGCTTAGGACATGCTTGGTAGAACGAGCTTGCTTTTTCCACACTTCAAGTTCTGCCATCCTACATCTTGATAACTTGATATTTTCTTTTACATATGGAAATGCTATCCATCTTTCATGGATAGTTTTTTTTACGAAGCATTTCCTTGCCATTTCCAATCATAGTACTCACTCCTTTTTCTAAATCTCTTACGTTTAAGCCTACCCTTGCGTGTGTATGTATATTTCTTTCTTCCTACCTAGACTGAAGGGTGTCTGAGGGTGAGGCATGTGGGAGATTCTTTGCAATAGCCATGATATCCAGTACTGCCACACATCTAAATGGGGCGTGGATATATATTTATTGAGTGGATAAATAAACAGCAATTCTCTATAAAAAGCCTTCAACTATCAAATGCTTGTTTCTCCTCAACCCCCAAACAGGAGCAGGAGTAAGTGGGGAAGAAGAGAAGTTTTCTCTGAATGTATTTACTGATTTTGTACTTGATTTGTATTTAAATTTTAATTTGATTTGGATATTTTAGGATATTTAATCTCAGGAGTATGCCTGACATGACTAGATGGTGTTTTTTGTTTTTTTTTTAATAGTGATTACAGTCAACTATTTTGGACAGTTACCAGTCCCCCTTGCAGGTCTGCCAAACTTGCTCAAATATAAGTCAACTCACCTGAGTGAGCACTTATACAAGTAAATACAACCTAGTAGCTGAGAATCTTTTTCCGAGAAGATGCATCCGTGAATATGCCATGAATTTTATTTCTTTCTTCTTTGTCCTTACCGTCAAAAATTTCAAAATAATCAAATCTAAAATAATAAACCAAGAAGGTATTTATTGATGCCTGAAGTCTAAACAGTCTACATTAGGTTCTAGGGAAGATACAAAAGTATAAATACTGGTCTGAGGAACATTCTGAGGAATGTTTGCTGCAAATTATAAAAAAAAAAAAGTTTGATTTAGAACAAAGAACACAAAGGATAAATTTTTATTTATTCAACAAATATTCATTGACTCTGTACTCCCTTCAAAGCACTGGGTGGAATTGAGAAGCATAAGGCTAATGGGTGGGAGACGAAGCCCAGATGCAGAAGTCAGGTCCTGACCCTCACATGCCCGACCATCTACCAGAGAGAGAAAAGGATCATAGAGAGAACTATGAAGAAATAAATGTCCTATGAGAGGACACAGGGCTCTAGGGTTCAGATAGAACAGACGATGTCTGGCTGGGAAGAATCCCAGGAAGTATCAGAGAAGAGGTAGGCACAAACTGAATTCTGAAGGATTGGGGTAACAAGGGTTTGATGATTATCTTTTTTTCCCTTTTATTTTCCTGAATTGCTCACCAAGAAGAAGAGAGTGAACTTCAAATATGTCTACATCAAAAATTCTTGCTGTGTCATGACATACTGATCTGCAGTTACTGACTTCATATACTCTCAGCTTCATAGCAATGATTGTGCACAAAAGCTTAGATCTTCAGAAAAAATACACAGGGATATTAATGCATCCTGCAAGAAATGTAAAGAACTGACATGAGAGAAATGTATGAGTAGACACTACCTCCTCGATTTCTCTTATCTCTTCATTCTCCTTGTCACTACTTTAGTTCAGGCATTCATCATTACTGGATGAAATTATTACAACAGTCTCCTTCACGACAGTATTTCTCTTTGGTCTCTTCTTTCCACCACCACGCACCATATTGCTTCAAGGGTGATCTGTCCAGCACGCAAATATGTTCACCTGTTTATTGCTTGCAGGATAAATCCTTTAAGGTGGCACATCTGCCTATCCTGGTCCTCCATGGACCACACTGCCCTGAAAAGGTCACACATGTGCAGTCTTCTGTGTGTGCTATTCGTTTTGTCAGAAAAACAGCTTCTTTTCACTGTGGGGGGAACTCTGCCATCTTTCAAGAGCTCGTTCTCCAACGTTCCCACTGGATTGTTACCTTTGGTGCCATTACTGGTATGTCTGTCCCCACCACTGGTCTGTAAGTTTCATGAGGGCTAAGGCTGGGTCTCGTTTATTCCAGGGAAGGTACTATCTCCTGGCTTTAACGTTTAATTCTCATAAAATCCTACCATTACAATCAATTCACGGATTTAGACATATCTAGTAAAAGAACATCACCAACAAAACAAAACAAAACAAAACAAAACAACGAAAGAAAACAAAAGCAACTAAAGAAAAGAAGGCTTATCCAAGCAATTATGTAGCAAATGAAGAAAGGGAATCACTCCTTGGAGTAGATAAAAGTGAATTGTAACAAATGGTAGAGTGAAGGCACAGTTTTCAATTCTATTCAATTCTATTAAATTTTATTTTTTTTGTTAACAAGGAGAATAATGTAGTTTTAAACAAATCTCTAGAAAGGATTATTAAACAGAAGATTTGTTAGTATTGAGAAAATGATGTGATGATCAATGGGATTAAGCATGGATATACCAAAAACAAACTGTGCCATGGGTCACTCTATTTCCTTCTCAACGTGGCTATTATAATTACAAATTAAGGGAATAAAGCAGACACATTTGAACTCCTGCATAGTTTATGATGAGGTCTTTTGAAAGTTGTTAAAAAAACTTATTAAGTCAAGGCATAAATTGAGGGTCATACGCAGATTCTCTTTGAATGCCAAGTGCTGTGCCAACCAGTTATATCTCTGAGGTGACCGCATCATTCTTTGTTCATACCCATTAACAGCTTCTTCCTATTCTGGTCAGGAATATATACAATCAAAACTCTTCAAAGTCTTCTTCCTTTATTATTGTCAATGGTACTGGCTCAGTGCCAAAATAAACACAGTAGCCTGGCAGTTATAAATTTGACTTCTATTTATGTAGGGAAGTATAATTTATGACCAATGAGACTGTCAACAGTAGAGTACAAAGGCAAACTGTGCTAAAAAGCCTCACTTTGACTTTATCCTTGTGGGCGAGAGGGAGAATTCCAGGCTGGATGATAACTTAGTTTGGTAGATGTGCAATAAGCTCGGTAGGTAAATTTTAGCAGATTTTGCTGAGTGACCAAATACATCAAGTAGGCACAAAAAAGCTCTTTAGTAGGGTAATGTGTGATTAGTCTATCTTTTTCAACATTTTATCAATGACTTAAATGAAATGGAGACACAGAAGACATGCTTATCCAAGCTGCAGGTAACCTATAAAGCTAGTTTACACACTGGTCAGATGAAGAACATCAAGATCTTACACAGGTCAAACTATAGATTAAAAGAAATAATACAAACTGTTCAGGAAAAGAGAATGACCTACATTTAGTCTCAAAGCATGTAATTTTCACAAGATGGAGGAGAGCAGGCTAACATGTAATGATATAGTGCTTTCTGAATGAAAACTATCAGAAAAAATGAAATATATATCAAAAAAAAATGAAGTACACCCATCACCAGTGCACAGCTTGGTGAGTTTATACAAAGTCAACTAGCTCGAGTAACAACCACCTAGAAGATACAGAATATTGCCAGAACCTCAGAAAATCTCACTTCTTTTTCTTCCCAGTCACAACCAACCATCTCCCCAAATGTAACCACTATTATGACTCCTACTTCTATACAACAGCTTTTCCTGTTTTGTAACTCACATAAATGGAATCATACAGTATATACTCTTGTGTCTTCCTTCAATATCATGTTTGTGAGATTCATATGTATTGGTCATTGTTCCGTTTATTTCACTAATATATGTTATTTTCCATTATACGAATACACCACAATTTATTAATCTATTCTACTAGACATGAAGTTCCCCCACCAGGAATCTTCTGTTTAAATAAAGCTTAAGAAGTAACAGTGCAATGTGACAAAGTGGAAGCAAAGACAAAGTTCACATATTTTCTTTGCCTATGTATTCCTTGGAAAACAAACACATGCACTGATTTGGCTTTCACGATTTGACTTTAAATTCTAAAGCTGTAAAAATGGCACAGAAAATTGAGTATGTTCATACTATATTACTGAAGGTAGATACCCACAGAAAAAGGTACTTGGTTCTTGGATTACACTATTTTCCTGCTTTGCAAAATTTAGCCCAGCTTTTTTGCAAAACTTAGCCTATGTACTTAGCATTACTTGAACCTATATTTAAAGATGCAAATTATTTGCTTATAACTTATGTCAACAGATTGCCTGCATAAAATATAGCCTAGATACTTTATGAAATCAAGAGTATAGTTATTTCAAACAAGATGAAAATAAAAACAAAATTTTTTCTTTAACAAAGATTAATTTCTTGACATTAAATGTCATGCTAATATCTGTGGCACATAATTTTAAGCATTTTAAGATAAACTGCATTATCTTTCACTGTTTTTTTAAAAAACTGTATTACTTTCTATCGTATCTACTAAATGTTTTTATGACAAACATCTTCTTTGAAAAGAATGACCCTACCCTCCAGGTGTATCTAATTCTGTGGAAGAGAATGAGCACACACACACACATGCACACACATACACTCACTCACTCTCTTGCTCGCTCATTTTGAACTTTTCAATACTACAGACAATTAAGAAACAAGACTTCAGCAGTGTTAAAGATGTGACAAGATAAATGAATATTTACTTGTTTTATCAAACTCACTATATGTCAGGTACTACAAAATAAATAAGGTCTTTGCACTCATAGAGCTTAGAGTCTAGTGAAGGTAGGTAGAAAATCAACCAACAAATAAATAAAAATGTCAGACTTTTTTCATGAAAGAAATGATCTGATATGACAGAAAATAAACAGTGTGGAATTATTTATATAAGGTGGTCAGGCAATGCACCTCTCATTAGCTAACACTAAAGATGAGGCCTAAAAATGAGAAGTTGCTGGCCACCTGAAGAAATTGATCACACATGTCCTAGGCAAGGAGATCACCAAATCCTAAGGTTCTGGAGAATAAAAAGGAGGCCAAGTAGGGCTGCAGTGTGGTGGGGCTGGTAAAGAGACCATGAGGGCCTTGTAGGCCAACCTTATTTGAATTTATTCTAAGTATAATGGGAAGCCATTAAAGATTTTAAGCAAGGATCACTGACAGTGCAAGATTAAGGGAATCCTGGAGACTGTTGAACTTCCTCTTCCTACAGATACAAATACTAAATTCCAGAGAGTTTAGTGTCATCAAAGTTACGTGGTTGGAAAGTGTAAACAGCACAGGTTTCTCTAAGGTTTCTTTTCAATAAGAAAAAGGCTAACCTTCAGGCACATGAAAAGGTATTATTACTCATAATAAGAGAAATGCAAATAATTAAATATTCTTTCCTATGTATTGGTGTGCTACATAGCACAGGTGAGGAAGTAGGGTTTTCCCTACAACCCTTAGGTGCAGGTGCATCTCAGTTGTGAGTATAACTTGATATACACTTTGAAAAGAGAGTAGTCTGGGAAAAATCTATTAAAACTATTTAAATCTATTAAATCTATTTGTTCTGTGTGAACTTTTTACTCTGTGTGTGTGTGTGTATGCATTTTTATATCACCTATTTAAAACTATTTTTAAAAATGAAATATTCTGGAGGCACTGGGGTGGCTCAGTGAGTTTAGCATCTGACTCTTGATTTTGGTTCAAGTCATGATCCCAGGGTCGTGGGATTTAGGCCTTTGTCAAGCCCTGTGTTGGGCCTGTGTGGGATTCTCTCTCTCTCCCTCTGCCCCTCTCCCCCACTCGCATGCTTTCTCTCTCTCTCTCTCTCAAAAAAAATGAAATAGTCTGAAGAGGAAAGTTTAGAGTGACATAGGCCTACCTCAAGAAACAAGAAAAATCTCAGTTAAATAATCTGATCTTACATCCAAAGGAATTTGTAAAAGGAGAACAAAGCTCAGTTAGAAGACAGAAAATAATAAAGATCAAGGCAGAAATAAATGAAATAGAGACTAAAAAAATTAGAAAAGATTAATGAAACTAAGAGCTAATTGTATGAGAAGAAAAATAAAATTAATAAACCTTTAGCTAGACTCATCAAGAAAAGAAGAAAGAACTCACGTAAAGTCAGAAATGAGAGGAAACGTTATAACCAATACAATAGAAATACAAAGGACTGTAAGAAAGGTCTACAAAAAATTACACACCAACCAACTGGAAGATCTAGAAGAAATGGATAAATTCTTAGAAATACATCATCTTTTCCAAACTAAATTAAGAAGAAATAGAAAATCTGGAGAGAGTGATAACTAGTGACAAAATTGAGTTGGTAATCAAAAAAATTTCCAACACATGGAAGTCTAGGACTATATGGCTTCAAAGGTGAATTTTACCAAGCATTGAAAGAAAAGTTAATACCTATCTTCAAACTATTCCAAAAATAGAAGATGAAGAAATGTTTTCAAATTTATCCTATGAAGCCAGCACTGCCAAAGTAAAAAAAAAAAAAAAAAATTATAGACCAATATCCCTGATGTTGAACTGAATTCAACAACACCTTAAAAAAATCATTCACCATGGTCAAGTGGGATTTATTCCAGGGATACAAGGATGGTTCAATATCCACATGAATCAATGTGATACACCACATTAACAAAATGAAGGATAAAAATCACACGGTCATCTCACTAGATGTAGAAAAAGTATTTGACAAAATTCAACATCCATTCATGATAAAAACTTTCAATACAATGAGTATAGAGGGAACATATCTCAACATAATAAAGGTCATGTATGACAAACTCAGAACTAACATCATACTCAATGGTGAAAAGCTTAAAGCTTTAAGATCAGGAGCAAGAAAAGGATGTTCACTCTCAGCACTTTTATTCAACAGAGTGCTGGAAGTCCTAGCTACAGCAATCAGACAAGAAATAAAAGGCATCCAGGGGCACCTGGGTGGCTCAGTCAGTTAAGTGTCCAACTTCAGCTCAAGTCATGATCTCTCAGTTTGTGAGTTCAAGCCCCTTGTCGGGCTCTGTGCTGACAGCTCAGAGCCTAGAGCCCTGCTTTAGATTCTGTGTCTCCCTCTCTCTCTGCCCCTCCATGACTCACTCTCTCTCTCTCTCTCTCTCTCTCTCTCACACACACACACACACACACTCTCTCTCTCTCTCTCTCTCTCTCTCAAAGATAAATGAACATTAAGCATTTTTTAAATAAAAAAGTAAAAGAAAAAGAAATAAAAGGCATCCATTTTGGTAAGGAAGAAGTAAAACTGCCACTATTTGTAAATGACATGATACTACATATAGAAAACCCTAAGGACCCGATCAAAAAATTATCAGAACTAATAAATGAATTTAGTAAAGCTGCAGAATACAAAATTAATATACAGAAATCTGTTGCATTTCTATACACTAATAACAAAGTAGCAAAAAGATAAATTAAGAAAACAATCCCATTTATAATCATATCAAAAAGAATAAAATACCTAAAAATAAATTTAACCAAAGAGGTAAAAGACTTGTACTCTGAAAACTGTAAGACACTGATAAAAGAAATTGAAGATGACAGAAACAAATGGAAAGGGATTCAATGCAATCCCTATAAAAAATATGAATAGTATTTTTTACATAATTAGAAACAAAACCCTAAAATTTGTATGGAACCACAAAAGACCCTGAATAGCCAAAGCAATCTTGAGAAAAAAGAACAAAGCTGGTGGTATCACAATCTCAGATTTCAAGATATACTACAAAGCTACAGTAATCAAAACGTTATGGTACTGACACAAAAAGACATAATTATCAATGGAAGAAGACAGAAAGCCCAGAAATAAACCCATGCTTATACAGCCAACTTACCCATGACAATGAAAGCAAGAATATACAATGGGGAAAAAGAAAGTCTCTTCAACAAATGATGTTGGGGGGTGCCTGGGTGGCTCAGTCAGTTAAACATCTAACTTCGGCTTCTCATAGTTCATGGGTTCAAGCCCTGCGTCGGGCTCTGTGCTGACAGCTCAGAGCCTGGAGCCTGCTTCAGGTTCTGTGTCTCCCCCTTTCTTTGCTCCTCCCCCACTCATGCTCTGTTTTTGTCTCTCAAAAATAAGTAAAATTAAAAAAAATAAATGATGTTGGGAAAACTGGACAGCTATGTGCAAAAGAATGAAACTGGACCACTTTTGTATACTACACCCCAAAATAAGTGCAAAATGGATTAAAGACCTAAGTGTGACACCTGAAACCATAAAAATGCTAAAAGACCACACAAGCAGTAGTCTCTTGGACACTGGCCTTAACGTATTTATGATACGTCTCCTAAGGTAAAGGGAAACAAAAGCAAAAATAAACTATTGGGACTACTTCAAAATAAGCAGCTTTTGCACAGTGAAGGAAACCATCAACAAAACAAAAAGGCAACCTAGTAAATGGGAGAAGGTATTTGCAAATGATATACCCAATGAAGGGTTAATATCCAAAATATATAAAGAACTCCTACAACTCAACACCAAAAAAACACACATTAAAAAATGTTTGTTTTAAACATTTGTTTAAAAAACTGATCAAAAAATGGGCAAAAGACTTTGTAGCAACATGGATGGAACTGGAGAGTGTTATGCTAAGTGAAATAAGCCATACAGAGAAAGGCAGATACCATATAGTTTCACTCTTATGTGGATCCTGAGAAACTTAACAGAAGCCCATGGGGGAGGGGAAGGAAAAAAAAAAGAGGTTAGAGTGGGAGAGAGCCAAAGCATAAGAGACTCTAACAAACTGAGGGTGGATGGGGGGTGGGAGGGAGGGGAGGGTGGGTGATGGGCACTGAGGAGGGCACCTTTTGGGATGAGCACTGGGTGTTGTATGGAAACCATTTTGACAATAAACTTCATATATTGAAAAAAAATGGGCAAAAGATATGAATAGACATTTTTCGAAAGACAGATCGTCAACAGAAAAGATGCTCAACATCACTCATCATCAGGGAAATGCAAATGCAAATCAGAATGAGATATCACACCAATAAGAATGGCTACTATCACTCTAAATCGTACACTCTGGTGGAAATGTAAATTGATGCAACCACTGTGGGAAACAATGTGCAGGTTCTTCAAAAAATTAAAAATAGAATGCCATATAATCCAGTAATACCACTACTATTTACCCAAAGAAAATGAAAACATTAATTTGAAAAGATACATGCACCCCTATGTTTACTGCAGCATTACTTACAGTAGCCAAGATATGGAATCAGCCCAAGTGTGTGTGTGTACAGATTACACACACACACACACACACACACACACACACACGTGCACATGCCTAAGGGATATTATAGTAAAGTGAAATAAGTTAGACTGAGAAAGACAATTACTATATGATTTCACTTATATGTGAAATCTTAAAGACAAAACAAATGAATGAATGAACAAATAAAAAACAGAAATGGACTCTTAAACACAGAAAAAACCTGGCAGTTGTCAGAGGGAGGGAGGTGGGCAGATGGGCAAAATAGGTGAAGGAGACTAAGAGGTAAAAACTTCCAGTTATAAAATGCAAGTGAGTGGGCTGAAAAGTACAGCATAAAGAATATATTGGGGTGCCTGGGTGACTCCGTCGGTTAGGCACCTGACTTCAGCTCAGGTCATGATCTCACAGTCTGTGAGTTTGAGCCCTGCGTCGGGCTCTGTGCTGACAGCTCCGAGCCTGGAGCCTGCTTCAGATTGTGTGTGAGTGTCTCTTTCTCTCTAACTCTCCCCTGCTCATCCTTTATCTCTCTCTGTCTCAAAAACAAATAAAAACATTAAAAAAAGAACATAGTCAATAATACTGTAATATCTTTGTATGGTGACAGATGGTAGCTATACTTGTGAGCATTGTGTAACATATATAAATGTTGAATCACTATGTTATACACCTAACATTAATATTACATTGTATATCAGATAAAATTCAATAAAAAAATCAGTCTGTTTTTAAAAGCAAACCACTACAGAAGAGATGATGGGTTTTTTTTTAAGTTTATTAATTTTTGAGGGAGAGAGAGAGATTGTGTGCACGAGTTGAGGAGGGGCAGAGAGATCCCAAGCAGGCTCCACACTGTCAACACAGAGCCCGAATCAGGGCTTGAACCCACAAAATTGTGAGATCATGACCTGAGCTAAAACCAAGAGTCAGACACTTAACTGACTAAGCCACCCAGGTGCCCCAAAGAATTCGTTTTAAGGAAAGAAAGGAAGAAAAAATGTGGAAATGAATAAAATAATGGCAAAAACGTGAAATAAACATATTGCTTTATGTATTATTTCCTTATTGTATAAACTATTGTTTTATATAATCTATAGGGTTAGAGATTAAAATAAATTAGTGGGCATGTACAGGGAGAATATAAATATATATATATCATACATATGTAAATTGATAATTTTGCAAATGCCAAAACAAAAAACCTTATTTAACCTAATTATTCACAAAAACAAAAGCAAAATGGATGTTTTCCATCAAGTACATAAAAGAAGGCAAGGGGTCATCTAAAGTATGGCTGTTGGCAATAAACTGGATTGTTGTGTTTTTAGCAAAGATCACTTCCAGTTTAGCTACTACAGATGTGAAGGGTCAGGGTAGCTGGAATGGATCAGGAGGCCAAATTTCTTTATTTACTTATTTATTTTTATTTATTTATTTAGAGAGAGAGACAATGAGAGTGAGAGAGTGTGGGACAGAGGGACAGAGGCGGAGGAGAGAGAGAGAGAGAGACAGAGAGAGAGAGAGAGAGAGAGAGAGAGAGAGAGAGAATCCCAAGCAGGCTCTGCACTATCAGCACAGAGCCAGATGTGGGGCTTAATCTCACGAGGAGGCCAGGAGTTCTCATCCTGGCCTTGGCACTTATTGGATATGTGATCCTAATCACTTTACTTAAAAGCTTCAGTTTTCTGGGGGCACCTGGGTGGCTCAGTCGGTTAAGTGGCCGACTTCGGCTCAGGTCATGATCTTGAGGTCTGTGAGTTCGAGCCCCGCGTCGGGCTCTGTGCTGACAGCTCAGAGCCTGGAGCCTGTTTCGGATTCTGTGTCTCCCTCTCTCTGACCCTTCCCCGTTCATGCTCTGTCTCTCTCTGTCTCAAAATAAATAAACATTAAAAAAAAAGTTTCAGTTTCCTGCAATAATGAAACCTACCTATCAGAGTGAGAGGATCAAGTACGATAGTGAATGTAAAATTACATAATGTTAGCATAAAATACTAGCCATTAAGAAATACGGTATGATATCTAGTACACAACGTTCCATAACCACCAAGATGTCAGTAGAATTTGAAGCTGAAAAAAAGGCTCAAGGAGAGCTTGCAGAAGGTCATTTAGTCCATTCCCTTGCAGGAGTAATTATTTTGATTTATTTTAGTCCTTATTTAGGCACTTGTAGGAAGATTAGTTTGTTTGACTGGTATAATTATTCATGCTGTTATGATTTATTAACAGATGAGTCTTTTTAAAATAAGAATATGATATTTTGTGAGGCATTACTGTATAATCTTGCATGGAAAATAACCTCCAATCCTCAAATACTGAGAACATATGGAAAGAAAGAAAATGTGAGTTTTGTTGCTCTTTTCGATTATCAGTCTTTCCTTTGGGACACCCATTCTGGAAATTTTTAGTTTCAAAAACTCAGTTTTGGTTCAAAATTGCATATTTCTGTGGGTGAGGTCATTTATTCTAGGGTTTCAATCCTCAAACCTGTATCTCTAGCTTATATCCCTCACTTGAATTCCAGATCTGTAAAGCTGCCTGATGAACATTTCCCAGCCAAATGTCCTATATGTTCCTCCTAGGAAACATGTCCCTACCTGGTTACTCAGATTAGAAACTGGAGAGTCCTCACAGATGTCTCTAATCAGTTAAAAGCGGATACCAATGTTACCGCTAAAACAGTGCTTCTCTAAACAAAAACCAGAATCAGATCTATAGATAAAGACAACAAATTGATGGTTGGTAGAGAGAAGGGGTATAGGGGGCTGGCAAAATGGATGAAGGGGAGGTTAAAATACAGTCTTCTAGGGGTGTCTGGGTGACTCAGTAGGTTAGGCATCTAAGTGCTGATTTGGCTCAGGTCATGATCTCAGGCTTTGTGGGACTGAGCCCCGCGTTGGGTTCTGCACCGACTGTGCGGAGCCTGCTTGGAATTCTCTCTCTCCCTCTCTCTCTCTCTCTGCCTGTCTCCTGCTTGAATGTTCTCTCTCTCTCTCTGTCTCTCTCTCTCTCAAAAATAAATAAATATAAATAAACATTAAAAAAAGTACAGTCTTCCAGGTATGAAATGAGTTAAGTCACAGGAATAAAAGATACAGCATGTAAAAGATAGAATGTAGTCAATGATACTGTAATAGTGGTATATGGTTGGCAGATGGTAGTTACACTTGTGAGCACAGCATAATGAAGCCGAATCACTACGCTGGACACCTGAAACTCATGTAACAGAGCGTATCAATTACACTCGAATAAGAAAATAAAAGAGAATACTGCTTCTCAACCACAGGTGATCTCCCTAGGGCCTCCAGAGGACATCTGACAATATCTGGAGACACTTCCGTCTGTCACAAATTGGGGGGCTCAGAGTGGGGGAGAAAGACTGCTATTGGCATTTAGTGAGAAGAGGCCAGACATGCTGCTATGGATCCTACAATGCAAATGATATCCCTCCGCGAGAATGAGTTATCTTGTCCAAAGTATCAACCATGCTGAAGTAGAGAAATCTTGCTCTATCGTTTCTTGAATGTAAGCTCTTCAAGAAAGAGTCATTTCTGTATGTTCAGTATCTGGACGGTGCATGGTACACGCGTATTTACTGAAGAAAGTAATAAAAAAAAAAAAAAAAGAATTCACATACCATTCCCCTTGTCTTTATCCCCAAAGCTCCGCCTTCCTTGTTTCCTAGCCTGGACTACTGTATTAACCCCTGCTTGTTGTTCTCCTTGTCTACATGGTCCCCGGGGCTGTGTCTTATTGATCTTTATGAATCAAGGCCCAGAAAGCAGTAAGGGCTCAATAAATCTTTGCCTTATTAGCCTTAGCACAGACATTTTAAATAGAAACTAATAAGAACTTATAAGAATTTTTGGCAGGTTTCTGCTAACATACTAATACCATAAGAAAAATGTATCTGATTGCTTAGAATAGTTATACCTGTATGAAGTAGTGTAGCTATCTGATATTAGGTCTATTCTATTCATAATCTTTAAATTTTGCGTGACTCTGTTTCTCCTTATTTTCTATAGAGGCAGACTGCAAAATACTTGTAAGGGCCAAGTGATCACATCTTTCCCCTAACTCAGTGACAAGCCAAAATTACATACTGTGATCTTGGTCAGCTAGGAACTGAGAACATTCCTTTCTCCCTAATTTTCCTTGGACCTGGTTAAGCAAATCTCTAAGAGGCTGCTATCTTAATAAGAGATCCAGATTCAAGTCTAAGGGGAAAAATCAAGGAAACTTGATCATTTGCTAAAAAAGGGTTGATATTTGGCTGGTAGTCTTAAAAATTAACTCAGACCTCCCCATTCTATCCAAACATGAACAAAACAGCATTACATATATAGCCATCCAAACAAGTAATACCTTTCAATAAGGTAAAGAACAATCACAATTTTTTCTTATGTGTAGAATACCATTTTCCCCACCTCATTTCTCAAGTGGATGACAGAAAATAATTTGTTTTAAAATTTACAGACACTTCATCAACACACGCTGTCTGTTCTAGGTCTTGATCTGTTCTCATCAGGGAGTCTTTTCTACAAGGTTAAGAAAATTGCAAATTTGAACTTTCTTCGGGCTTAGTTGTGAAGAAATTTCCCTCTTCACCAGACTATTCCTTCAACACTGCCTTGTTATCTCTGAACTTTCTGAGACTCACAGTGTTTCTCTCAGAGTCCCCAGTGTTAACCTTGTTTTCTGGGACTAGTGGATCCCCGCCCTTTGATGTTGGGATCCTGAAGATTTCATCTTGAAGCCACCCCACCCTTTTCTCTTCAGAAAACCCTCTCGAGGGGAGAGTGTCACTTGTCTAAATTTGGGAACCTTTCTTTGGAAAAACCACCTCTCTCTGGTGAGTTGCCATCTTCCCTTGGCTGTGACAGCAAGAGGGTTCCTCATTTTCCAAACATCCAGTTTCCTTTGTTCACTGAACCTCCTTACAGAAGAACATCCCTTGTGAAGGAATTTACGTCTGCCCATTCCTTCCAGTTATGGTGACGGTAATATCAACAAACACCCACTCCCATGTGGAGTGAGGTCAGAGAGAATGGAACTTCAGACTACGAAGAAACATAGTAAAATACTTGTTTGAGACGCCTACCTCTACGGCAAGACTCTCAAAGGGGTGTGTGAGTAGATATGAGAGAGGCTGAATACACACCAACAACTGAGCTTGGGCAAAGGAGTAGGTGGCTGAGTGGATCCAACCCAAATAGATTAAGATGTCTTGGGCAATAAGCATTTCAAGAAAAACAGTGATAAATTAAAGGTATTTCTCCAAAATCTGGGACTACATCATGTTCTATAAAACTAGAAAGAGGGGGAATCCTCACAAAATAGGACGAAATTGACCTTCCTGTCAGCCAAATGGCTGATTCCCTTTCAGCTTATCGGCAAATTTAATTTTGTTTAGAACAAATAAAGTTGGTGAAAACAAACAAGCAAACAAAATCCAATCCTTCTTAGAGTAATTCTTAAATTGGTGGTAGGACACACAAATGGATACAATGCATACTGTTTTAAAAGTAGGAAGACAATGACCACTGTTTGGATCAATTTTTACTCATCATATGCATCCTGAAATTTCACACATTAACATATACCATGGCATTTTTAAATGGTTTATTACAAAGGAGAAAGGACTAAAAAAGAAAACTTATGAGATACAAGTAATGCTGTAGCCCAGTCATGACACTGAGGATACAAGGCTACTTTGACAGTAATTAACTGTGAAAAGGACCTGTGAAATGGGAAGTAACTTCTCTTGGCTTAGGGTTAACAAAATCCAGAAGTCAAGTTATTTGTGGTTCAACATGGAGTTAATACCTCAGTGTCTTTGAAGTAGGAAGACACTGGAGAAAAGCCCCAGGTGCCTTTTGGAAAAAAAGATCCTTGCCCAAACTGAAAGGCACTTGAAATCTCTTCCTAACATTCTTTTCTCCTTGTATCATCAATTTCATCTGCTTTCCCCCCAAAACTGCTTTAGAGAATGATCTGATATAATTAACTTATACCAGAGTGTAAAATATAAGTGTTCCTTCTCCCAGGAACCTGAGCAATTCAAATCTTCTCTACTGTTGGGGAATGAAAGGATCAGTTTAGAACTGGGTTTGGAGTCCAGTTTAGCTGCTTACTTTCCATGTGACCTCTGGGCCACTTAACCTCAGTGAGCCTCAGTTTTCTAGTCTATAAGCAGGGGTGATGGTAGTAATGAATACAGCCTTTAGGGCAAAGTTCTTTGGATTAAATTAATTCAACAATTTTTACCGAATGCCTATCGAATCTCCAGGCATTGTTATAGCTGCCGGAATATAGGAGTGACATTGAAACAGACAAAGTCCTTGTGCTCAAGAAACTTACGTGCTAAATGAAGAAAGGTAAACAAACTCACGGACAAAGAAATGTATCATGCCAGGATAGAGAAGTGCTATGGAGAAAAATCAAGTATGGTGGTTGCGGTGGGAAAGCTCATGGGGAGATGTCAAGCAAGAGCTTCTCTGAAAAGGTAACATTTGAGCAGACACCTGAAGGGAAAAATGGAGTGAGCCACACGAATTTTAGGCAGAGGAAAACAACGCAGGCAGAAGGAAGAGCAAATGTCAAGGTTCTGTGAAAGCAGTATACTTACAGTACCTGAGTCAAGAGTGATTGTGATTTTTGAAATATGTGTATTCATTTTTGAAAGCGAGAGCGAGCGAGTGAGGGAGGGGCAAAGAGAGTGGGAGACTGAGGATCTAAAGCAGGCTCCGTGTTGACACCAGAGAGCCTGATGTGGGGCTTGAACTCATGAACCATGAGATCATGACCTGAGCCAAAGTCGGACACTTAACCTACAGGGCCACCCAGGTGCCCTGAGTGACAGTGATTTTGAAAAGTATATTGCGATTTTACAAGGTTTTGTGTGCTTTTACTCAGTGAGTTGGGAATCACTGAAAAGCTTTAGGCAAAGAACTGATATATCTGACGGATTATAAAAGGACCATTTGGTATAGGGGTGCACACAGCAGGAGGGATAAGAGAAGCAGGGATACAAGACAGGAGACTTCCACAATAATCTGGGGAAGGGGAGCAACCGATGGTAGTTTGGGCCACAGTGTTTGTTACTAGGGAGAGGTGATGAGAAATGGTTAGAGTCTGGATTTATTTTGAATATTTATCTAAGCCAGTGAGACTGGGCCTGGCTAGGGTGTTTGAGATAGTTACAAAGGACTGCAAAGTTTTTACCTTTGGCCACTAGAAAAATGGAATTCTCTTTACTTGAGATGGGGAAGACGGGAGGAGCCGGTTTGGCAGGAGTGGGATGGGGCTGTGCAATCAATGGTTTGCTTTTGGACCTGTTAGGTTTGAGATGACTGTTGATGTTAAACTGGAGATGCCAAAAAGGCAATTCAATACATATGAAAGCACTTAATTCACAGCCAGGCTTTGTATAAATGTATGAACTCAGGTTAAACAAGTTAATTCATGTTACTCCACAACTTGTGTATTCTATCCCCAAGGCCAGAGCAAATGAGTGGGAAACTGCATTTACATATGTAAACCATGGCTCCTTCTCAAAACCTGACACACCATCAACTTCTTCGAGCAACAGCAAAAACAGAAACAACAATAAAAACAAGTAAATAATAATAACCTAATTCAAATAAAAAGCAAAACTCCTCGTTGAACTTGTTTTAGGTATAGATCTCACTCTGGCTTTCAAATGCTGAATATCATTGCTCCTTACTATAACTAATTAGCTACTTTATTCATGACTAGCCTTGTCCCGTCAATTTAAGGTTAAACTCTAATGAGGATAATAAAATACAGATTTTGAAAACATGATGGATCTAAATTATCTATTTCATTGCCTGAAAGCAGTTAAGACTCTTATTTGATGACGTTTCATTAGTAAGCAATGTTATAGTTAGATTTAAAAAAAACCCATAAAACATAAAATATGCTCTGAAACGATTGCTAAGATTATTTTTAAATATATTGATAAAATTTGTTATGAAAAAAATTACATTAAAAAGCTTTTAGGTATTATTAATATTAAAGAGCTTTCTTTTACTCACACAAATACTTTTATGCATGCACTCAGTTTTTAAAACATTTTAGGCACAGATTTTATGATTCCTTTTTGGAAAATACCTACCGGCAGATACCGTCTTGCCATTACCAAAGAAAACAGTGTTTTCCAGTAAAAGATATGAACACTGACAGCATGTTTGACTTGTGCACAGGCTGCCTGAGACACTAAACTAACAAACATACTTCATTCTACCTACCCACCTACTCTTACATCTGTTTTAAAATGCCCACTTACTTTTTACAAGAATATGCAGATCCACAGGGAGACAGAAAAAAAATCAAATCTGAAAGGGCTACCTCTACGCATTTCTGCTGTAAAAACAAAGATCTGACCTGTTACCTAACATGACTAAGCTGGCACGTATTGTCATCAGAATCTCTGAGACACAATATGTCGCACACAGGGTGTCACAATATTTGCAAAGTGTTTTCAGGAGAAAAAGAGAATACAGAAATAAAACAATATAGAAATAAAACATACCCTATTATTTTGCTTCTGAATTTCTCAAGTATGCTTGTTAATTTTATTTGGTGTATAACTTTCAGGGAAAGATTTTCATATTATTCATCACAAAAAGAGAAAGAGCTGGACAACAGTATATGTGAAAACTTCCACATCTCCCAACTTTTCCTCTATTGGTCTGGCAAAGATCTTAAAAGACTAAGAATCCTCAGAGCTGAGCAGACTGAAGGGAAGTATTGTACTCTTCACTATGTTGATGGCCATGATGTAAACTGATACAATTTTTCTGGAGGGCAATTTGTCAGCCCTTAACAAAATTTTACAGATATAAACCTATCTACTCAGAAGTTCCATGTCAACCCATTTAGCCTCAGGAAATAATTATACAAGTATAGGAAATATGTAACTGTAAGGATATTCATCACATCAATGATTATAACAGAAATACTGGCAACAGCTTAAGTGTCCAACAATAGGAAACTAAATTTGGTATATATATATACAATGGAATACCCTGTAGCCTCAATAATTCTAATGCAACTACGTATTTATTGAGCAATATTAAGTGTTTGGTGAGAACAGAATTATTAGGCAAAAAGTAATTCTAAAAGCAGGAGCAATAGGGCCCAATATTTATTTATATATTTGTGAGTATGCATACAACATATTTATATGCAGAGAACAAAAGTCTCAAAGGAGATATACAAAATGGCATGAATAATTAATTTTTGGGTTAGGATTATAGGTAATTAAAATTTTTTCCTTTTGCTTATTTTCAATTACTTTTTATTCTATAACAAATATGTAGACTTTGTAGAGTAAAGAACATTAAAATATTTACACACTGGACTTATAAAAAAGTGTAGGTTTTGAGCACAGGAGTAATTATCTATAATATGAATAGGAAAATGTAATCCCCAATAAGATAAAAAGCAATTTCTACTTTACAAATAAATAGATATCTGAATTATAACACTGAAATATATGTCTATACTGAAAAAAATACAGTATTAAAAAGCTTTGGGATATACCAGAAATTTATTATGCTTTTCTTTTGGCCATATTATTCTTAGGTAGTTTCATTAAATGGATATTTTCCCATAGAAATAATATTATCATTGATGGCTAAATATTCAACTGAAGACTTGGCATCAGATACCACAGATACAATTAACAAGGTTGTACAAACAAGAATGCTGTAGGTTTAGTAAGACAGCATAAACATATTGATTATACAAAATTAATGCAGTGAAAATCGTACTCAGATGCAGCATTTCCAAATGTAACTAGTACTTGACCTATTTAAAACCAGCATACTAAATTTAATGGACATTAAATACTCAACTAAAAATTGTTTTGCTTGCCTTATTAAAATTTAGATGAATTTTGGAAGAAATGATTGGAATGGCTTGTCTGATTTTGAAAAATCAGCTAGTGGAGTGTGGGATTTTCAAACTAAAGAAGTCCTACTCCCAAAAGTTCCTATGGCTTGAAGAGGCATCCAAATCACTCCACTGACATTTACATGATGTATTTGAGCACTGTAGTATTTATTTTTTCCCACATTTTAAGTGGTAGAGGTTTATTTATTGATATTTTTAAACTGAAAAACATGGCTAAATGGCTTATTATGTCAAAGTATTTATTTTGAGCATGAGGGCATTTAAAGTCCTCACTTAGGATTCCAAGTGTAAGATTTTGGGGAAAAGTCATCTCATGGATCCCATTACGCTATATTCTAATTTTATGGTATGGATATCTGATAACCATCAGGCAGCCAGTCAGATTTATTTGTGAACCTCTGGCCTCACTAACACTTCTCTCTGACACCTACTACTATCTGGGTTCATTCTTCAGAGTATTGGGAAATGGCTCATTAATCAAACTATGTGGCTAAGGCTGATGAAAAAAGAACAAAGGGTGACGGCAACAGAGGAAAAGCACCAAGACAATGCCAAATGCAGACTACTTAGAATAATAGGAGACTAGAAAGGCATGGACATGGTACCTCAAAACTATTAATAATAAAAGTGTTTGTTTTAGCTAACAGCTTTCAAGACACCCACAACCCCCTCCCCCCACCGAAGAGCATACCTGTCTACAAAATCTGGTTTCTAAAACTGATAAATTAGGGGATGATAATTTGCTCTGAAAAACTTCCCACATTTAAGTGTGCATTTAAATTGTGATTTGAGTTACCAAAGTTTGATTTTTCCTTTGTCCTAAGAGATTGTTTAATCAAATTCATTCAGTGGTGGAGCTTAATTTTTTTCTGGTAATATTCTGATAGGTCATAATTCAGCTTTTTTAAAAACAGAAATATTAGCAAATAGTTACTCCCAGGAAAGGGAAGCCCACTGTCTCAGAAGTCGAGCTATTCAAAAGCAGACTGTACAGCTGTGGATCAGATATTCCCCATAAGAATTAACATCTACTTCCCTGTGACACCCTCCTGTTTCTATTTTTGTCCCATCCAGCCATCCAGAGTAAGGTCTAAACCCTAACCCACACCACAGTTCCTGAAACATTTGAGGACAGATACTACATTCCTCCTAGTCCTATTTTTACTAGTGAACATCTCCAGGTTAACAGCGGAAAGTGCATGGTCTGTAAAGTCAGATTTCAGTAAATTCTTGGTTGTCTATTGGAAACCTCTCTAAGCCTCACCTAAGTTTCCTCATCTGTGAAAGGGAACATCTAACCCTTTGTGGGGTGTTTTAGAAAAGAAAGGAGTTGGCACGGCTGATGTTCACTGTAGTGTTTTACCCAACGAAGCAGCTCAGGAATGTGGATGACTCTTTCCCCAGCTTAATCGTGTTTATTCTTCTTAAAATGAAGAGCTTAGAAGTGAATGAAGCCCTCCAGATACAGTGCAACTGGTGCAGAGTTCTGGGGATCATAGACCTGAAAATGTCACCGTAAGGCTTCAGGAACCTTAAGTTCCCAAAGAATTTTAGTCAGCTAAAAGCCCACAAGCTTTATTTACATGAACATGAAGTAGGTCTCTCTTTCCTGTCTTGTATCATGATTTCCTTCTAATTCTCACTGAAATACTACACATGTAGTCATGTTAAATTCTATCCTGTTAGTTTCAGGCCATTCTTTCAGTCCATCCAAGCCTTTCTGGAAACAATTATTTTATCTAACTTATCAGTTCCCCCTTCTAGCTTAAATCTACACATTTCTGTCATGCCAAACGTGGATAAGCCCACAGATTTTCTGAGATGCGTATTTCGGATGCAGAGAACAGCCTGCACCAGACTCACAGGCTGCACAACTCCCTGATCTGAACTTTTCCTCCTCTTCCCTGCTCTGTCCTTCCTCTACTGAACAGGCTGTCCGAGAAAGGTCCTCGTATCACTGGCAGTGCAGGAACTACTCCAGGTGATTTATGGGCTCGGTCCCAGTAGAATGAAAGACATAAGGTTCCCTTCCAGTAAAAGGAGAAAGTAAATATTAGACACACTACTGCTTCATCGCTGAAAACCAACCTAATGCAGGAATGGGTGGTCACCGGTGCCACCAGCTCTGTCAGCTTGGATAAAATGTATTGTGTGATGTAGAAAAGAACATGGGCTTTGGACTCCAACTTCCTGGGTTCAAATACGGACACCACTATTTGCATGCTGTGTAATACTGGGACAGTTACTTAGTTTCTCTGTGCCTTGGTTTCTTCTTTAGTAAAATTATACCTGTTACTTTTGCTTTGATATCCAAGCATCAGTGGAAAAGAAGGAAGGAAGAGAGGGAAAAAAGGGAGTAAAGGTAAGAGGGAGGGAGAGGAATTACAGAAATTCATGGTAAAGGCAGTTTTATTTTCACTTTTTAAAACTGTGCACTCCAACATACATCTCAAGTAAGTTTTATTTCCCTCTGCAATGAGGGGTTAAGTCAGGTCAAATAAGAATTCTATTTTGGTGGCCAATGCACAGAGTCAGTATTTTTAGGGTCTTTTCCTTTTCAAAGTGGAGAATGAATTAAAACCCATCAAATCATCAAATGACTGACTTACAGACAGTAGAAAGGAATGTGAAGAATTCTTTTTTTTTTTTAATTTTTTTTTTTAACGTTTATTTATTTTGGGGACAGAGAGGGACAGAGCATGAATGGGGGAGGGGCAGAGAGAGAGGGAGACACAGAATTGGAAACAGGCTCCAGGCTCTGAGCCATCAGCCCAGAGCCCGACGCGGGGCTCGAACTCACGGACCGCGAGATCGTGACCTGGCTGAAGTCGGACGCTTAATCGACTGAGCCACCCAGGTGCCCCGGAATGTGAAGAATTCTTAAAGTATATAGTTTTGTCTTAAATAAGTGTAAATTTCCTATGTTCATTAATTAGTCATTTACATTAACCCACTATTACAAATACTTCTTTACTAAATTCTCTTGGCATCATTTTTCAGCCTTTGTGGGTCACACTTTCCATTCTAGCGCATGTGTAGTTCATGTGAGCAGCTGAACTTTCAAAACTCAAAACTCCATAGCTGGAGTACCCTAAGTACCCTAAGACTTGAGTAGTGGGACTCCCTCTGCATTTAGTCTGGCTCCTGGGCTCGGTTCTGGCTCCAGCTTCAGGCTGTGTCTGGTTTTCTGGGTTCCAGGGCTGGCACAGGCCCAATCTCACTCACCTAGTTCCACCCATTACATGCTGTTTTATGTTACATTACAACATAAACCACAGAAAGGAGACACTGAGAAAGGATGAGAAAAATCAATGAAATATGAGTGAGGGGCTGGGGTAGGGATATAGCCTATAATTTTTCACATTCTGTTTCCTTTTAAATACAATTAGCCCTGGAAATCTGTCTGTGTTAACAGAATAGACATGCATTCCTAGATATGTATATTTAAGAATATGTATATGTGTATACATATACAACAGTACATATTGCTAAAAATGGATGAATACTTCATACTGACCTTAGGGGGTTTAAACGGATAGTCTGGTGAAAAGGTAATGTCAAGAAAGAACACCCCTCCTTCATAGACAGATCCTGGGGGTCCCAATATAGTTGACCTCCATTCATAAATGTTGTCTCCTTTGGGTCCAGCACTGAAATAAGACATACAAATGAAATGTGCTTAGAGATTATGTACACCCTGAAATTAAAAAAAAATTCTATTTTGGTAACAATAAATTGAGCAATTGCAATAAAACACAACAAGTAGGATAATTCTATATGATGGTTCACTTGTCAGTATCATCAATATTCTATAAAGAAAAGATGTTGGTATTACTTAATAAAACAGAATCAGGAAGATTCTGTTTTGCCATCCACAATCCTGTACCTATTGAACAAAAGATTCCTAGGACCAAAGACCAGAGGTAGAAGCACAAATGTTTAATAAAGCATGAAATTATTTGTGAGGTCTTAAAAAAGATGATTTGGTCATAGAGTGAAAGAGACAAATTTTTGAAGACAGAAGGGCCACTAGAGAAAATAAAGTCTAATAAAAAATAGTCTAATCCGTCTGTTAACAACTGAGAATACAAATGAGGTTCATAGAGATCAGTAAATGTTCATCATCCATAAAATTCAGCTCAAGTATCATATCCCACGTGAATCTTCCTCTTTTCTCTTTTCCCGCCAAAGAATCTCTGCTCCCTTGGCCCTCATGTATCATGAATAGTGTGGCCTGTAGAAAACAAGATGTATTTCATTTTATAACAATGTTTTTAATTAAAAAATGTTTTAAAGTAAGTTCTAGGCCCAACGTAGGGCTTGAACTCACAACCCCGAGATCCAGAGTTGCATGCCCTACCAACTGAGCCAGACAGGCACCCCCATAACTGTATTTTTAAAGTGTTTACTTTTTCTGCCACTCCCTAGAAGTTCCTTGAGGAATAGATTTTTGCCCCGTCTTAAGGTCTAGTAAGTACATTTTGTTTGATGATGATGCATTAATAGGAAAGCAAGTGAAGCCACATGGCGACTAGCGGTAAACATCTGTCTCTGACTCTCAGAGAAACTCGCTGAGGAAACTAATGCCCACATGAGTCACATGAATTGCAATCTCTCAGGTGAACAAAAGGACAAAATGAGATTATAATTCAGCTTTTCAGTGTTCTTTTTGCTACATCAAGCTAATACCTACATCTAATAGCCACAAATTCCCCTCATGTCCAGTAGCAAACCCTTTGGGGAGGATTTTATTGTCAACAAAGATTTAGTTACTACTCTTTCTTATTTTGAAATTAGTTTAGATCTACAAAAACTTCATTGTTGAGCAGTGTAGCACAAAAGCATGCATCTTAATTAAGTTGGGATATGCACTGGAAATGCAAGGATAGTTTAATAATAGAAAATCATTAATGTAATTTACCTAAGATATTAAAGTTGGAAAAAAAAGGGATAATCTCAATGGGTGCAGGAAAAGCACTCAATAGGCTTTAATAATAGCCATTTAAGACAAAGAAACTTTTTAGCAAAAGTGGAATAGACAGAAACTTCTTTAACCTGATAAAGAATATCTACCAAAAACCTCACAGCAACTAAGATATTCAGTGGCAAAATACCAAAAGTATACCCTTTAAAAATTGAGGAACAAGATAAGGTCACCCACTACATATACTTCTAATCAATACTGTATTAGAGATCATATCCATCAAGGTATGGAAGACACAGGGAAGGAAAAAACAAAAGGTATGGATTGAGATGGAAAAAATAAAACTGTGAGCATCTGCAGTATTTATGTACACAAAAAAATCTATACACAATTTATTAAACTTAATAAAAGAGTTTATAAAGTGGCTAGATATAAGATCAATATGAAAAGCCAACTGAATTTCAACACACTAACAACATTAGAAAATATATTTTAAAATATCTTGTAATAGTATTAGAAACACACACACACAAAACCTATGAATAAGTTTCATAAAAATATGTAAGATTTTTTGAAGAGAATTAAATAAATGGAGAGTTTATGAGTAGGGAGATCCAGCATCCTACAGATGTCAATTTTCCCCATATTGATCCAATGCTATTCCAATCAAAAGTGTAACAGTTATTTAAAAAATGAAACTTGATGGGGAGGCTCGGATGGTTAAGCATCCAACTCCTGATTTTGGCTGAGGTAATGATCTCATGGTTTGTGGGATTGAGCCCTGCATTGGGTTCTGAACTGATAATGCGGAGCCTGCTTGGGGTTCCCTCTCTCTCTCTCTCTCAAAATAAATAAAAATAAACTTATGAAAAAAATAAACATGACAACTTGGTTCTAAGATGTGTTTAGAAGCTCAGAGAAAATCATCAAACTTTTCTGCACACTTACAGGAATCTGATATATGTCAGAAGTGATGGGGCTCAGCAAACAGTTTTTGTATACGACAAACAGAAAAACTGGATTTCTACTTCAATATATACACAAACCCTTGTTGTAGATGGATTAAGCACTTCAATGCAAAAGTCAGAAGTTTAAGCGGTTGCCTAAAGAAAATGGCAAGCCACAAACTAAGAAAAGACATTTGGATCATAGAAAATTGATCAAATTCTAGTGTCCAGTATACGGATTCCTGTGAATCAAAAAGAAAAAGACTAGCAATAACTTAGAAAAGACATAAATAGGCATTTCCAAAAAAGAGGAAACATGAATGGCCAATAATCATATGAAAAATATTCAATTTCATTAAATTATGGAAATGAAAATTTCAAATTACAGTTCAATATTATTTTACACTATATACAGGCAAAAATAAAAGCGTGACAAAAGCAACTGTTGATGAGGATGTGGAAAAACAAGAACTCCTATACATTGCTGAAGAGTGCTCAATCACTTTGTATAAGAACGTGGACTTTAGGTTGAATCTATATACTCCTGTGTTACAACATTTCAATTGCATTCCTAGGTACATACCACAGAGAAATTTTTACACATGTGCGCCAGAAGACATATACAAGAGTGTTCATGGAAACACTATTTGTAAGAGCAAAACTGGAAACAACACAGATGTCCATTGACAGAAAAAGGAATAAATTCATCCAAAGGAATACTACATAGAGTGAAAATATACTGATTAACATGGAAAATCTTAAAAATATCAGATCGAATAAAAAAAGCAAGTCTAAAGAAATATATACAATATGATATAGCATTTTCATCGAGTTTAAAAATAACCAAACAAGAAAATTTATTGTTGAGGACACATACATATGTGGTATGGCAAGAAAATGAAAGAGAACAAAGCTCAAAAGAGTAGTTTCTTGTGTAGAATCAGATGGTAGAGGAGAAGCATCTAGGAGCTGCAATGGTTCTGATGATGGTCTACTTTTCAGTATGTATGGTGGATTCAGGAGTTACCTGTTTCATTACTAGGTCTCATAATTTACTTACGTGTTAGATATGTTCTTAGATATGTACCAAGTTTTTGTATTAAGAACAAGTGTGCCAAAAAAGTCTATCAAAATCATACATGAAGAAAGTAAGATGCGGCATATGTGCAGTGTGATCCTATTACATAAACTAGAAGTATAAAACAGCATTTTATATATTGTTCGTGGACACACATATATGTCCAAGTCTTTAAAGAAATGAACTAAAAAAGACGGACCTAAATTCATGACAGTGGATGTGCAGGGAACGGGAGAGAGGTGTAGGGTGATTGATGGGATAGTTCTGAAAATGGGGAATGAAGAAGAGTTTAATCAAACAATTTTTTTAATGTTTATTTTTGAGAGAGAGAGAGAGACATAGAGTCTGAGTGGGGGAGGGGCAGAGAAAGAGGGAGACACAGAATCCGAAGCACACTGTGATTTGGTGTGTGAGCTGTCAGCACAGAGCCCGACGCGGGGCTCAAACTCATGAACCATGAAATCGTGATCTGAGCCGAAGTTGGACACTTAACCGACTGAGCGAGCCACCCAGACTCCCTGAAGCAGAGTTCAATTTTGTCTCTAGTTTCGATCTCTCTTATTTAAAAAGGATGAAGTAAAAAAATAAAATCAGATCACAGTGTATTGCAAAGTGCTGAAATATGTTGAGAAGCAGGGCACGCACCCCTGCCGCATCCTCTTTACCTACCTCTCCTGAAGCTGACAGTGAGGTACAGACAGAATGTACCGAGGCCAGATGACAATAAAGCTTTGGCAACAACAGCTCCTTGTTGCCAGACAAGCTCACTCATTCAGATGAATAATGCACATGGTTACGCCTTGAGCTATAATTAGACTCAATATGAATAGATAAGTTTATCAGAAGGAAGAACTTAAAAGTAGAGTAAATTATAGGTTTGTAGTTACAACATTACTTCAAGGAGGATGAAGAAATTTAGTTGAAAAAACACACACAGAACACAGCTATGAAACAATGTGCGTAGACATGTTTCCACAATACCAAGACGCAATTTCTCTGAGTCATTTGAGAAATTTTAAGATGATCTTCCAAGAATGGTCATCACAGTTAATTATATAATTTGGGCTGAGGAGGAACCAAATAGTGCCACCAAGGAAGGGACTCAGAAGCAGAAGTCAGGAGACGTCTCACAAAAGCAGCCGCTGTCTATAAATAATTTACATTTAATTAGCGCACATTTTAGGTTTTATTTGGTTCTTAGTCAGAATACCAAATTTTATTGGTTCTTTGAAGTCAGTCAGCTGTCTGTGCAGTTATCAACAATGGATTAAATAATACAGCTAACATCATTCTCAGTTGGTTTATACCGTCCAAATGTGCCTTTTTAAAGAAAGTACTAGTAGTAATAAACTATATTGAACACAGGGTGGTGTTTCAGAATGCATCTAAGACTTCTATCACTTCTCGGATACATACAGATTAAGTTTTAGCAGGCTGGCCTCCTCTGTGATCTGAGAAGTGGCATTTGCGCACTCCCTCCAAGCCCAAAGCTTATAGTAATGGTTCCTGAATTACACAGCCCTCTGTCCCACTCCCATTTTGTGCTTGTTTTTCTGTTTTTTTAACTTTTATTTATTTTTGAGAGACACAGAGAGACAGAGTGTGAGCGGGGGAGGGGTGGAGAGAGGGAGACACAGAATCCGAAGCAGGCTCCAGGCTCTGAGCTGTGAGCCCAGAGCCTGATGTGGAGCTCAAACTCAGGAACCGTGATTTATGACCTGAGCCGAAGTCAGATGCTTAACTGACTGGGCCACCGAGGCGCCCGTTTGTTTGTTTGTTTTTTGAAATTTTTTAATGTTTATTTTTGAGAGAGAGAGAGAGAGAGAGAGAGAGAGAGAGAAAGGCAGACAGAGTGTGAGCAGAGGAGGGGCAGAAAGAGAGAGAGAGAGAGGGAGACACAGAATCCAAAGCAGGCTCTAGGATCTGAGCTGTCAGCAGAGAGCCTGATGATGGTTGGGTGGGGGGGGGGGGGGTTCAGATCATGACCTGAGCCAAAATTTGGACACTTAACTGACTGAACCACCCAGGTGCCCATTTTTTGCTTTTTGAGAGAGAGCATACGCAGGTGTGCACGTGTGGGGCAGGGGCAGAGGGAGAGAGAATCTTAAACAGGCTCCATGCCCACTGTGGAGCCTGACACGGGGTTCAAGCCCATGGCCGTGAGATCATGACCTGAGCCAAAATCAAGAGCTGGATGCTGAACCTACTAAGCCACCCAGGTGCCCCAACCCACTCCCATTTTGATATGCCCCAGCTGAGAAACCCTGGGATAAAAGTCCAGAAGTGTGTCGTACAATATGGTAGCCATGTAGCTATTGAGCATTTGAAATGCAGCTAGTTTAAATTCAGATACGCTATAAACTATAAAATACATTCCAAATTTCAATGACAATGTAAAGGAAGGTAAAATACATCATTACTTTTTTGTTAATGACTTGTGGACATGATAATATTTGAGATACACTGGGCTAAAAATATATTAAAACTAACTTTACCTATTTTTATTTTTTTAATGTGGTTACTAGAATATTTAAAATTATATAAGTGGCTCATATTATATTTCTATTTGACAACAGTGTTCTAGAGCAGCGCTAATAAAACTTTGTGTGATAATGAAATGTTTTTGTGCTTATTCTTATCCACCATCGTAATCACTAGCCTCACATGGCCATTAGGCACTTGATAGGGATCTAGTGAAAACGAGGAAGTGGATTTTCTTTTCTTTTTTTTTTTTTTTTTAACGTTTATTTATTTTTGAGACAGAGAGAGAGACAGAGCATGAACGGGGGAGGAGCAGAGAGAGAGGGAGACACAGAATGGGAAGAAGGCTCCAGGCTCTGAGCCATCAGCCCAGAGCCCGATGCGGGGCTCGAACTCACAGACCGTGAGATTGTGAGATCGTGACCTGAGCTGAAGTCGGACGCTTAACCGACTGAGCCACCCAGGCGCCCCGGAAGTGGATTTTCAATTTCACTTGATTATAATGAATTTAAATCTAGCCCATGTAGCTGGTGGTCATATATATACTGGACAGTACAGACTTAGAAACTCCAGTAGTCCCTACTGGCCAAACTGTTTTTTTAATATGTCAGAATGACTTGGATTTACATAAAACAGAAGAAAGGACTTTTACATACTTGGATCAAAAAAGTGAGAAGCAGAAGCTGCAGACCGTTTTATATTTTTAGCGATCAGTTCTTCCTTAAGTTGATCAAATAAAAGCTGGTGTCAGAGGACATATGCACTACAGAGTGATGGTGAAGAACATGAATGGGCCTGAGTCAGACTTGCTTGTTGGAATTCCACTCCTACCTGTATACACCCTGGGTAAATACGTACTCTCCTTATATACTCTTTCTATCTGTCTGTTTCCTCATCTGCAAAATGGGGCAATACAGCACTAACTTTGTGGGACAACTGTGAAGTTTTATCAGAGATGTACTCCCGGAGCTTGGAAAATGGGGCCTGTAAAAGCCCAAATAATAAGCCTCCAAATGATAGCTGCTATTCTAGTCGTTATGCTCTGTGCATGACACAGAAATTCACCAACACACTCAAAAGATTAACTGCCTGATTTTGTAAGAAGGGTCTCAACATCCCAGGACTAGAAAACAGGCTGCCAAGACTCACCACCATGACCCTGCAACCTAATCTTAGGATACATATTCCAATAGGGCAGAACTTTGGAAACCATCAGAAATCCAAGCTGCCACTTCCAGGAAATCCAATTTTTCACCGAACGGAACGTTTATTTCACATCATGATTTTTAGGTATGAGGTTATTTGCAATGTTTTCCCACTTGCAGTATTTGTAATGATTACTACCCTTAACTTTATTTTCAGATTTTATTTTTTTAGAGAAAAAACATAAACACAGCTAACAGAATTATATTTCAAAATAAAATGCAATTAGACAAATCTACTAAAATGCAAGTATCAGTTAGCAAAGTACAAATTAGTTGAATAACCAAAGTTGCCACATGGACAATTTCTGTCAGAGGATCAACACTGTAAACTGTTCAGCTTTCTGTGCTGCTGCCTACAGAGGATGAGCCCTTTTGTACATGCAAAATATAACACATCTACAATAAAAATGCTGAAAAGGACTAAGCGCTGTCTTTATTTAAGATCATAAGTTGTTTTAAATACATCTGAATGTTTTCAATGTGCTGTGCCCCAGCTGTGACTCTCAGACCAAGAAATTTTGGCTGTGTCTGCTGCCTTTTCATTTAACACTGACTCTGAGATAGAGAAAGAGTAAGGAAGCCCAGGCAACATAGGAATTCTGGCTCCGTGGGACAAGGAACTTGCCTTTGTAGAGAATCTCTGATATGCCCACACAAACCTGAAGTTGATGGGGATTGAATGGGGAAGAGGGGACAGCACAAGGGATTTCTCAAGAGCTCTGGAAATCTCTTATATGTCAGATTCCACATAGACGAATTCATCCCTTCCAGTGGCGAGCACACTGTTGACAGGCAAATGACCTGCTGCCCATACGTCCGAAGTCCCTCTAAGAGTAAACAGCTGTAGGAATACTGAGCTGCTTGTTTAAAACACAGTAACACACGTTTCTTTAATGTCAAACTGGAAGGAAAGAATAGGCCTATCCCTTAAAAGAAAATATGAGAGCAAGGCTCAGACGAGTTACAGATAAGGAAGGTAGGAAAGGCAGCTGAAGAGGGGAAATACCATCAAACTGTATGAATGATATGAATGAATGAAAAGAGAAAAAAACATGTGGGAGTGGGGGATTTAAGGGGGAAATGTTTTCACACTGTTCTCAAGGCCATGAGCTGACCTATTTGTTGCTAAATCCAACAGTGCCTTTTGTTTTCATTTTACGAAAACTGTAGCTTCTACTCCCTGATTCCTAAAAAGCTCCCTTCCCCAGGTATCTCTCCAAGAGACACTCTCTGCTTTAGTGTACTTCTCCAATTCTTTTGTCCTCTCCAAAGACATCTCTTCAGTGTCTGCTTCCTGAGGGGTTCTACTCTGTTTCCTTGTTTTTTTCATCTTCCTTCTAGGTATCTCGTCATCAAACGCTGATGGAACCTCTAATCTGGGGAGGAACCCAAGAGTCACCCTTGATTGTGCTTCCTCCTTCTCTTCTCTAAATTACCCAAAGCCTGTACAATCTAAGTAATCTGTCTACTGGTTGCATTAGCTCTTACTTACATGACGGCACCAGCATCCTGTTTCCCTGCCTCCAATCTTGCTTTCCTCCAATCCATCCATCAAACTGCTGCTGATAGGGCAATTTCCAGAAAATCCTTTAAATGGGATCCTCTGCTTGCCTGCTTTCTCTGGCTTCTTAATATTTTCAAGATCAAACCCAAATTTTCTTTCAAAAACACCCGGCTCCAGCTGACCTTTCTGGCCTCATCTCCTGCCACTCCCTTTCCCTCCAGCTCCATTCTCCGGTCATATTGGACTTAGTTATAAAACCTTCAAGACAGCTGGGCTTTTTTTTTTTTGCCTCCTGGATTCGGATAAGATGCTCTGTAGGTCTGACCATTCTCTTCGTCCCATAGGCCTCAACTTAGCTACATTCTCCTCAGTGACATCTTCCTTCCCCTCAAAGGCTAAGTACTCTTTAGGAAGTGGTAACATTCTATGCAAAAACAGCATTATAAAAAGTTATTTTGGGGACCTTTAATACTGGGGAAAGAAGAAATATTTAGCAACAGCATTATCTGGGTCACAGGAAAAAAAAAAGAACTCATTCTGATAGTGAAAAACATCCCCTATGGCTAAAAGGGTGTTGAGAAAACAGGCCAGGATTGTAGCTCTTGAGAACACAGATGAAGAACGGTATTTCATCAACTCCTGAGGTTTCCTATATTTGTTTATAAATTTTTTTTGAATACCTGTAACACCAAAGCCCACCACAACATCTTAGGAAGTTACAATATAATAGTGGTGACAGAAAAGATCCATTTCGTTCACTAGGCTTGAATGGGTGATATTTTCTCCTTCATACATTTTCTTTCTAGTTCTTAGTGGTCTGGTCCTTATTTATGAAGTATTCCAAGAAAAAGAATTATTTTATACTTTCTGTCAATGAGTGCTTAATAAATGCGAGGATCTCTGTCCTCAATCACACTTCCCAGATTTGAAATGTGAAGAATAAGAAAAAAATGACTTCACTTGACTGTAGATATCTTTTATCAAATCTTACCTTAAAGTCACTACCGTCATCTATTTGTATCCTTTGTTAGTGGGTCAAAACTCAGTAGAAAGGAAGAAACTAGAGAAAAAGAGGTTTTTAAATGAAACAATAACTACTACTTAATAATCACAATACTTCCTTTTCCCAGGGAAGGTAGTAGCTAAGTAAGTTAGTATGCTTAGTGAGTAGAACTAGTCTTCTGAAAGTTACTGAAGAAGGCAGACTCTGAGGTCATGACACCTTAGACTTCTTCTTTCTGTGTTACGCGTATGTGTGTGTTTGTGTCTATTTAAATGTTCCCAATGTGTGATATATTGCAAGGAGCATACAACTTTGCAAAAGACTTAAAATTTAAAGACATAACTGTACAAAATAATGAATAGGGAGAAAGAGAGAAATTGGGAAACAGGAAGGAAGACCATGGGGAAAAACTGCATATTGTTCCTTTTCCTCCTAAGCTGCATTTTGATAAGACACATTATCTTTGTAAGGACAAAGATAAGTCACAGCCAAAAAGAACCAAATCTTATTTTGTATATGTGGGTTGTTAGAAATAAGGTTATAATTATAAAGACTTGGGAGACCATCTAGTTCAGCTTTTTCAAAACACAGAAGAAGCAGAAGCATTAGAACAGGACTAGAATTCTACTGAATCAGACAATCAGGCATAAAATCAACAAGAATTACTTAAAATACTGAATTATATAATCCTTTAGTTAGTTGAAAGACTCTAGAAATAAGTTAATTGAGTTATCTGCAGATTTTTTTCTCTTCCTTTTCAACACACCCTCTTCCCCATAGAAAAATTACGGACTTCAGTAGCAATTCTTAGCATGCATTTGCAAGGGTGAGAACCTGAAAAATGAAAAAGCTCTCACTGAAAATCTCTTCTATCCAAAGCCTTCATTTAAAAAAAATTTTTAAATGTTTATTTATTTTTGAGAGAGAGACAGAGCACAAGTGGGGGATGGGCAGAGAGAGACAGGGAGATACAGAATCTGAAGCACGCCCCAGGCTCTGAGCTATCAGCACAGAGGAGGACACGGGGCTTGAACTCATGAGCTGTGAGATCGTGACCTGAGCCAAAGGTGGATGCTCAACCAACTAAGCCACTCAGGCACCCCCAAAGCTTTCATTTTAAAAGTGATATAATTAAGGGGCACCTGGGTGGCTCAGTCAGTTAAGCATCTGACTTCAGCTCAGGTCACGATCTCACAATTCGTAGGATCGAGCCCGGCATCGGGCTCTGCACTGACAGCTCGGAGCCTGGAGCCGGCTTCGGATTCTGTGTCTCCTTCTTCCCCGCTTGCGCTCTGTGTCTGTCTCTCAAAAATAAATAAACATTAAAAAAAAACTTAAAAAAAATCTTAAAAAAAAAGTGATATAATTAAGGTTCTGCGAAGTGAAATGCTTTGCTCAAGACCACACGCACAGCAGAAAACCAGAGTGCTCTGATCCTAAGGAGAGGCTCTTACCATTTCACAACTGCTATCAATTTAGATATGAAGACTCAACTGCAGAAACTACATGGTTACCATTATGATGGACTGCCCTGTGTAAGAGAAGAGACCAGAGATCAAGACTAACACCTGGGTTTCCTTTCACCTTTTTATCCTGGGCATGTTTCAAGGACTAGATTCAGGTTTGGTAAAAAGCCATTTTTATTTTAGCTACCAAGTTCTTCTTTTTTTCAGCTTTTTAAACTAGAAATACTGATTTTATGCTACTCTCTTCATTTCTTCAGCAAACGGATGACTTCTTGCAACACTGCTTTCACTGCCCACCTCCCAACTTGACTCTGTGCCTTTTCTCCATTCTATATTGAGAGACGAAAGTGCTCAAGGTACTCAAGACTTCCAGAACGAGCCTCTCTTACCTGTACTGTAAGAGCCATTTCGGCATGTGAGTTAGCCAATGTAGCAGGTCATGTTTCTTTATTATTTAAAACGTTCCCCCACACATGTGTTAGACAGGAAGGCTATAGAACTTTAACGTGCCTACTGATCTTATCTGAAGGTTAAATAAGCTTTTGACAAAAGTGCAAGCCTCTGATGCTCCTACATAGTTTGAGGAAGTCAAATCCTTCTTCTTTTTTTTTTATTTCTCAAAAAAGTTACCACTCACAGACAACAGAATATAAGCTTTCCTGGTATCATTCCAAATGTAGCTTTGTTGTTTTCTGACATGTTTTTTATTTTGTTTTTAATGTTTATTTATTTTTGAGAGAGAGAGAGAGAGAGAGAGAGAGAGAGACAGACATAGTGTGAGTGGGGGAGGGGCAGAGAGAAAGGGAGACACAGAATGTGAAGCAGGTTCCAGGCTCTGAGCTGTCAGCACAGAGCCCAAAGCAGGGCTTGAATTCATGAGCTGTGAGATGATGACCTGAGCTGAAGTCAGATGCTTAACCGACTGAGCCACCAGGCTTGAACTCTTGAACTGTGTCGGACGCTTAACCAACTGAGCCACCCAGGAGCCCTGTGGAGCCCGTTTTCTAACATTTATAATACAGTATTGAAGTAAAAATTCCATTTGAAAGTTGAGATGGGGTAGGGGCATCTGGATGGCTCAGCCAGTTAAACGTCCAACTCTTGATTTTGAGTCAGGTCATGAGAGCTCATGGTTCATGAGTTCAAGCCAGGCATCATGCTCTGTGCTGACAGCACGGAGCCTACTTGAGATTCTCTGTCTCCCTCTTTCTGCACCCTCCTCGTGCTCTCCCTCTCTTTCTCTCTCTAAAAAAAAAACATTAAAAAAAGGAAGTTGAGATGTGGCAGATCTTAGGGACAGTGAGCTATTTTATAAAGATTTATTTATTTGTATACAAAGTTATTATCAAGGCAATTTCTTTCCCAAGTGGATTAAATACCTCCAATATACTCAATACACTTTCTACTGGCTGGGAACATCTTTGGTTCTTGGACCGGAAAATGGTAAACAACAATTTCTTCATACAGCTATCTGATTTCTTCCAGAAAAGGCTGGCTGTGGTATCCTACAACCTGCATTTTTCTTTGTATTCCTGACATCGCTCTGTGGCTCCAAGACCCACCAACAGGGTTCTCTTTCAATAGGTCAAATAGAAGGCCAATGGCAAAAGTAAACTGCACACACAGATATACAATAAATGTTGAAAAATAATACACAAGCATCTTAAGTAAAACACTAGTCTACTGGTATAGTTGCAGATCAAGACAACCAGGGGTCTGAATCCTGGTTCTGCCATTAAATATGAATTACAGCAAGTTATGTAATCTCTTATTGTCTCAGTTCCCTCATTTTTGGAAGAGTGGCTCCCTCATAGAGTTGATGTGAACATTAGATGAGTTAATATATGTAAACAGCTTAGAATAGTATCTGGCCCATAATAAGGGTTATGTAAATTTATGCCATTGATATTATCAGCCATAGTCCAAATGAGGGACTAGTCATCAGGCAAATCAGGGTCCTGAAGCTCACCTCATCCTTTATTCCTGGACCCAAGACATGGAAATAGGAAGGGTTTCTCTTTAGGGGGTCTAACTTCCCTTTTCTGTACTTGGTGTATGACACCTTGTATGCTAACATCTCTCTCTGTCCACCATATGTCTTCCCGTTAAATACTGAGCTCATGACAGAAAGTGACAAGTTGACTGCTTAGTCCCATCTTTTCTGGTTTATAATTCAGTAAAGAATAGCTTCAGTTTCTCATGTTCCATCCTGTAACAACATGTGAGACTCTACCAAGCCAGAATTCTCAGATGCTGTAGACTAGTGGCTTTAATACTCATTTTCTCAGCTCCACAATACACACACATTACCACTTCGACAACAACAAAATGACCAATACATAGATACACTTTTTCCCCAAGGTCAGGAGAAGAAAGGCTAAATGTCAGCCTTGTAGATGGAGGTGTCAGGTGGCTAAAATAGACTCTATTGTAAATAATAATCCTGTGTTAAAAGACATTGACTGTCAACAAAAGATGGCATTTAGCAGACTTAATTCAAAATTTTCCTGTGATTACACTTCAGGAGATCAAGGTCTCCACAAGACCAAAATACTGGCTATTGGGTGCTGAGACTTATTTTCAAGTTTCCTACCTTTTTTCCTCAGTGCCTATTATGTGTAGAGCATTGTGTTATGATCTGAGCGAGATTTAAAAGAAACAAAAACAAACAAACTGAACAGTCCTGATCCCTAATGGGCTTCCTAACTGGGCAACATGGGAGAAGGAAGATGTATGTGTTCCATGGGACTCATAATTAAGATGATACGGGAGCCCCGCAAAAAGAGTGATTTGATTTTCAGCATTTCCAGGTGGGTGGGCTTTCCTACACCACAGCACTCCCAGGTCTTGTGTCAGCAGTGATCCAAGAAGAAACATCAGACTCTCTCAGCCAGGGTAAGCATGTGGTTTGAAAATATCCCACAGGTGGTTCTGACATAAACCACACCTTTTCTAGGAAAAGACTTCATTAAAAAAAGGTGGCAACCAAACTGGCTTGGAAAGATGAAGAAGATTTCAACAGGTACAGGAAGATGGGGCATAACAGGTTAAATAAAGGCACTGTGTAGAAATAAAGCAGGGAGGAGGAAAGTGAGTTCTCTGTTGGGAGAACAGCAAATATGCCAGCTGGCTGAGGTTAGATAATGTAGGGCTTCAAATGCCATGATAGGAATTGGAAATGTATTCTGGAGACCTGTGGTTTTCAAATTTGTTGCTTCCAGGAGCAGCGGCACTCCAATGAGGTCTTTTGGGATCACTAATCTCTCTGCTCCCTCCCTACCTGAGATTCAATTACAGAAACTGCACTTCTGTCTACACACACACACACACACACACACACACACACACGTATAGATTCAGCACATGATTTCTTTGAATAAAGGGAGGCCAGTGCTGAACTGCTTCTGGAAAAGAAAGAAAGAAAGAAAAGAAAAGAAAGAAAAGAAAAGAAGAAAGAAAAGAAAAGAAAAGAAAAAGAGAGAAAGAAAGAAAAAAGGGAGGAAGGAGGAAGGAAGAAAGAAAAGAAAAGAAGAAAGAAAAGAAAAAGAAAAGAAAAGAAAAGAAAAGGAAAGAAAGAAAGAAAGGAAGGAAGGAAGAAAGAAAGAAAGAAAGAAAGAAAGAAAGAAAGAAAGAATGAAAGAAAAGCCCAGGTCCCATCCCAGAGTATTTCAATCAGAATTTAATGAACACCTAGGGTTGAGAACTGCTATCAGACTATGGAGTCACTGAGGGCCTCAAAGTGTGGTCCAGAGAACAACAGTATTATGCAAACCTATTGAATCAGAATTTAAAAAGATCTCTGGATGACTGATATGTATATTAAAGGCTGAGAGGCGCTGAAGGAAGGTTCCATGTGATATAATTTACTGATCATCTTCTATATGTCAGACATGATGCTAGGTACTTTTTGTACTTCTGTGAGCCTTGGTTTCCTTATCTTACCTGTAAAAGGAAACTTTACATTGTGGGGGCTTTATTAAGAATTAGATAAAAAGTTTCAAGTACAGTGCTTGGCAAAGAATGTTTTAAAAATGGCAATTGTTACCATTAATACATATTCCTTCAAATGACTGCCTTTGTACAAAATTACCGTTATCTGAAACTGAGGCTCAAAGAAGTCCAATGGCTGGGCAAAAATTACACTGTAAATGGTGGAACTGAGCTTCAAACCTAGGAACGTGTCATTCAAAAGCTCATCTTCCTTCCCATACAGCTCTCTGGCATCAAGGCTTAGTGTAGACTGGAAGCGACACAAACAGAAGACAAGGCGGCCCTGATGAACTAAGAGGTGCTAGCATCAGCGCCCACATTTCTGCATCAGAGATGAGAACTGGCCAAAATTACAGGCACGTACCAACAAAAGGCAGATGTGAGTTATGTGAATCCCAACATCATGGAAACATTCAGCAACTTAGCTAATATTTGTATAGCATTTGGTTAGTATTTAACAATATTTAGTCTCTAGATAGGTTTACAGAGTTCACAAACAACTTTTGTATGTATCATAGTCTTTAACCTTCACAACTAGGTAAAATGGGATTATTATTCTAAAATGAAATCACTCCATTTTTTTCTCCTTTTTAAGGGCCTTTATTTAATAGCACAAACCTGGATTTCTTAACACCTTATAGAGGCTTTCATGTCAGGCCTTGTGTTTAAGAAAAATCCAGATTCTCAATGACATGCACAGAGTTCATCTCCTACCCTTCTTTCTTCCTTCAGCCCATCGGCGAAGGTCAGAAGTAGATGGGTTTTTGGTCAAAGGAAACATGACCAGGGCAGGTAGCACAGGTCTGGCGATCTTGTTTGCTCCAGTGAAGGAATGAAAGGTACCTGACTGAACTCTGGGGGTTCTTGGCAGAAGTGGTGCTCCAGCTGGAGGCGAGTTTTTTTTTTTTTTTTTATTTTTTTTAACGTTTTAAAATTTATTTTTGAGACAGGGAGAGACAGAGCATGAACAGGGGAGGGTCAGAGAGAGGGAGACACAGAATGTGAAGCAGGCTCCAGGCTCTGAGCTGTCAGCACAGAGCCCGACGCGGGGCTCGAACTCATAAACTGCGAGATCATGACCTGAGCCGGAGTCAGACGCCCAACCGACTGAGCCACCCAGGCGCCCCTGAATATTTGACTTTAAAATAGAGTCATTTACCCAATTGAATACTACCAGACATTCCAATCACTAAACTAATTTTATTGCTCTGATCCACAACCTCCAGCTATCTTTTGATTTCAATTTAGCTTCTCAGTAGGCATGCCTATAGGGAGAGAATGTACTTCTCAAAGGACATGAATGCCCAGGCCCCTGGGCACTGATAGTCCTCATCACAAATATAAACATCACTCTTTTTCTTAAAAAAAATTTTTTTTAACGTTTATTTATTTTTGAGACAGAGACAGAGCATGAACGGGGGAGGGTCAGAGAGAGGGAGACACAGAATCCGAAACAGGCTCCAGGCTCCGAGCTGTCAGCACAGAGCCCGACACGGGGCTCAAACTCACGGACCGCGAGATCATGACCTGAGCCGAAGTCGGCCGCTTAACCGACTGAGCCACCCAGGCGCCCCTGGAGGCGAGTTTTTAAGAGACCAGTCCCACAAACACCTTAGGGGAGAAGAGAGAATGAGCAACCAAACAGAAGACTAAGACGTTGCTTCCTGGCTTTTGGTGTATTCATAAAATCTGAGTTATGTCCCCTACCTTGCACATCATTTGTGCCAATATTTCTATGAGGCATCCTTAGGAGTCTACAAAATTCCTGACTCCATAGCTATAAAGAATACACGTTTTAAAAAGGGAAGCGCATGAATGGATCTAGAAACATTTTGCAGGGATGGAGCTATGACGGCACTTTCGTACCGCCTAGTTGACCAGGCACAGCCCATTATGCCCTTGCTTTCATCAGAGATTTTGTAGTCTGCCCTTGTAAAACATTTATAGAAGTGACTTCCAGCACTCAACTTAGTGATTTAATATTATACAAAGTTCATTAGTCATGGTATCTACATCAATTCTCTACAGACGCTATTATTACCTCTCAGGTTTCAGCCATTGCGTTCTCTCTTTGTAAGCAAAACAAACACAGATTTTATTGAAGATTTGCAATTTAAGAACCACCAATTTGTAGCATCCCTTAATAACTCCTGTCAATGTAGGCCGTCTTTGAAGGATTCAGTGGTTTTTGCTTTTGGCAGTGCTACAGTGGTGGAAATAACTTACGCTGCCCGTGCCCATCGTACAGTGTCTGCTAACACGCAGGGTTGCTGGCTGCCAAGCAGATTTAATTTACCCACTTCTCAGCTTGCATTAACCTTTGAATAATAAAGCACAGCTGAGGCTGCTGTAAGAAACAAACCGAGGAATGAATAATTAAAAGCACCTTCTCAGCCTTGGAAAGACCAATCCCTAACCATTAGGGGAGATTTAATTGTGACTGAACCAAGCATTAAAGAGGCTAATTGTATTCTTTATAAACTGAAACAAATGCTAAGGACATAGTGTGACTACAATATCTGTAGTATATGAAAAGCAAAGCTCTGAAAGCGCCCCATAATCAGTTCAGATGAAAAAAAGGGAGAGGAGATGGATTCTAAAGAAAAACAATTACTTTTAAAGATGGGCACTCTTGCTGTCTACATGCAGACCAAATTGCTACTACTTATAAGAAGCTATTATTCACGTAACACAGGTGGACTGGCTAGAATAGCATCTGAAGGGATAGAAATGTTAAAGCTGAAACAAAAGGTTGAGAATAGAATAGATTACAGGAAAACCCTATCTCCTTTGAATCTGTCAAGTGCTTATGCCAGCTGGGATTCTTCTTTGCTTTTGATGGATTTAATTTTCCTCTGGGAACCCAAATCTAATGTAGCTGTCATATTTATGTGTTAAGATCACTAAACAGTCATTGATATTTTATATACTTGCTAATACGTTGTTAATGCCTAATACTATATTCAAACCAAAGAGTAACCTCTTTATCTGAATGGTTGGAAACTATTATCTGTTTCTAGACCTCTGGCAAAGGGCGGGACATCCCCCTAAATCAAAGAGGGCAGTTCCCCCTCATTAGTGACTTTAAAGTATGTGTTTTTAATACTTCAAATTAGGAAGCTTTTCTTGTACTTAAGTTTATTTTGCTAAATTTAAGGTCTTTTTCTCTACCTCTGTTCATAAAGCCATTATTGTCAATGCCCTTCTCATAGTAACCTTTCAATTACTAGGAGGTAGGCAGGTAAAAATTGTTTTTCTGTACTAAGCAATTTTATGGCTTTTAAAATGGCTTTAGTTTTCACTTTTATGCTTCTTTTAATTCTCTGAATGAACTTCTCTAATTTCTGATATATCTAACTTAGAGATGACTCTTTGTATAGAGTAGGTAAAAGATGATCAAAAGATGCTCACAACTGGATTTGCCATTTTAGTACAGACCAGCTTCTCATTTGGGAGAACAAGAATACTACTTTTTTGTTATATTCTTAATATTATCCTGTATCACATCAATTTTTGATACATGAAAAGTAACTGCTGGTTTATTAACTGCTGGGACTAAACATCTTAACAGTCCTATTTGTAATTAATCACCACTGGAAACAGTTCTCATTACTCCTGTTTCTTTTGAACATCACTATACCCGTGCCAACACCTTCCAGCTGTCAGGTACTTGTTTAAATTTCCTTTGGTGTTCAGTCTATTGTATTCTTCTCACAGTTAGCCATTTTGTAACACTTGGTTTCACTCCAGCCCCAGCAAAATAAATGATCCCTACCCCTGGTTTCCCATAGGCCATGACTTCTGTCTCCGTTACAGCACTTATACTAGGTAATTTTGCCGCCTGCCTTTAGTGGAATGGAGTCTCGTGGGGGCAGGCATTATGTCTTACTCATCTTTATACCCTAGTCAGCTGCCATGGTGTCTGGAACACAGCAGATACTCAATGTTTTTTGATTCAACGTGAATTCACAAAGAATTGGCACTTGTAACAGTGCCAACTGAGGAGGGAGTAGATACTGAATAAACATAGGATTAGCTTTTGGGGGGGATTATTTTATTTTAAACCTTTTAATTTTAAAAGTTATAAATTTATAGAAACATTGCAAAGATGGTATAGAGTCCTCATATACCCTATAGCCAGTTTCCTCTATTATTAACATTTTACAGTAGTATGGTACATTTGTCACAGTTAATGAGCCAATACAGGTATGTTACTATTATTAGAGTCCTTAGTTTATTGAGATTTCCTTAGTTTTTTATCTAATATCCGTTTTTTGTTTCAGGATTCCATTCAGGATACCATATTATTTAGTAGTTGTGCCTTTTCATAATGCTCCATTCTTTAAAAACATTTTTTTTAATGTTTATTTATTTTTGAGGGAGACAGACAGACAGAGTGTGAGCAGAGGAGGGGCAGAAAGAGAGGGAGACACAGAATCTGAAGCAGGCTCCAGGCTCTGAGCTGTTAGCACAGAGCCCGAAGCAGGGCTCGAATTCATGAGCCGTGAGATGATGGCCTGAGCTGAAGTCAGACGCTTAACCGACTGAGCCACCAGGCGCCCCAATGCTCCATTCTTTTTTAAAAAACACAGTCATACCTCATTTTATTATACCTTGTTTTATTGCACTTTGCAGATACTACGTTTAAATTTAAGGTTTGTGGTGACTCTGAGTCACAAGTCTGTCAGCACCATTTTTTTCCAATAGCATGTGCACACTTTGTGTCTCTAAGTCACGCCTTGGTAATTCTCACAATATATCAAACTTTCCTATTATTATTATATTTGTTACAGTGATCAGTGTTCTTTGATGTTACTATTGTAACTGTTTTGAGGCACCATGACCACACCCATATGAGACAACAAATTCAATTGATAAATACTGTGTGTGTTGTGATTGGTCTACTGAATGGCCATTCCCTGCCTCTCTCCCTCGCCTTTGGCCTCCCTATTCCCTGAGACACAACAGTGATAAAATCAGGCCAATTAATAACCCTACGATGGCCTCTACGTGTTCACATGAAAGGAAGAGTTACATGTTCCTTTAAAAGCTGGAAATGATTAAGCTTAGTGAGGAAGGCATGTCAAAAGCTGAGATAGGCTGAAAGCCAGGCTTCTTGCAGAAAACAGCCAAGTTGTAAATACAAAAAAAAGTTTTTAAAGGAAATTGAAAGTGCTGGTCCGGTCAACACATGAATGATGACAAAGCAAAACAGCTTCATTGCTAATATGGAGAAAGTTTTAGTGGTCCAGAAAGCAGATTAAAGTGGCCACAACCTTCCATTAAGCCAAAGCCTAATCCAGAGCAAGGCCCTAACTGTCTTCAATGAGAGAAGGGAGAAGGCTGCAGAAGAAAAGTTGATTGCTAGCAGAGGTTTGTGTACAAGGTGTAAGGAAAGAGGCCAACTCCATAACATGAAAGTGTTAAGTGAAGCAGCAAGTTGTTCACGCAGAAGCTGCAGCAAGTGATCCAGAAGGTCTAGCTCAGATGATTAACGAAGATGGCTATACTAACAACAGATTTTCAATGTAGAACAAACAGCCTTACACTAGAAGATGCCATCTTGGACTTTCATAGCTGGAGAGGAAAAGTAAATGCCCACCTTCAAAGATTCATAGGACAGGCTGACTCTTTTGTCAGTGGCTAATGCAGTTGGTGACTTTAAGTTAAAGCCAAAATTCACTGACCATTCCAAAAATCCTAGGGCTCTCATGAATTATGTTAAATCTACTCTGCCTGTGCTCTATAAATGGAACAACAAAGCCTGGATGAGAGCTCATCTATTTACAACATGTTTTACTGAGTATTTTAAGTCTACTGCTGAGACCTACTATTTGGGAAAAAACAATTCCTTTCAAAATATTATTGTTCATTGACAATGCACCTGGTCACATAAGAGCTCTGATGGAGATTTCCAACAAGATTAATGTTACTTTCATTACTGGTAACACAACATCCATTCTGTAACTCATGAATCAAGGAATCATTTTGACTTTCAAGTCTTATTATTTAAGAAACATATTTTGTGGGGCGCCTGGATGGCTTAGTTGCTTAAGTATCTGACTTCTGCTCAGGTCATACTCTCATGGTTCATGAGTTTGAGCCCCATATCGGGCTCTCTGCTGTCAGCACAGAGCCTGCTTCGGATCCTCTGTCCCCCTTTCTCTGTGCCCCTTCCACCTTGCTCTCTTTTTCTTTCTCAAAAAAGTACATTTTGTAAGGTTACAGTTACCATAGATAATGATTCCTCTGAGGGATCTGGGCAAAGTACATTGAGAACTTTCTGGAAAGAATTCACCATTCTAGATGCCATTAAGAATATTCATGATTCATGGGAAGAGGTCAAATGTCAACATGAACAAGATGACCGTCATGGATGACTTTGAGGGGTTCAAGACTTCAGTGGAGGAAGTAACTGCAGATATGGTGGACACAGCAAGAGAACTAGAATTAGAAGTGGAGCCTGAAGGTGCGACTGAATTGCGATAATCTCATGATAAAACTTTTAACAGATAATGAGTTACTTCTTATGGGTAAGCAAAGAAAGTAGTTTCTTGACATGAGTTTACTCCTGGTGAAGATGGTGGGAACACTGTTGAAATGGTAACAAAGGATTTAGAGCATCACACATAAACTTAGTTGATAAGCAGCAGCAGCGTTTGAGGGGATTGACTCCAATTTTGAAAGAAATTCTGTGGGTAAAATGCTATCAGCCAGCAATGCATGCTGCAGAGAAATTGTTCCTGAAAGGAAGAGTCAATTAATGTAGCAAACTTCATTGTCTTATTTTAAGAAATTGCCAAGTCACCCTAACCTTCAGTAACCGGCATCCCCATCAGTCAGCGGCCATCAACATCAAGGCAAGACCCTCCACCAGCAAAAAGATCAACTTGCTGAATGTGCAGATGATGGTTAGCATTTTTTAAGCAATAAAGTATCTTTTAGTTAAGGTATATACATCCGGGTTTCTTTTTCAGATATAATGTTACTGCTTACTTTTTTTTTTTTTTTTTTTTTTTTTAGTAAGTATTTTGCATTATTTATTTATTTTTTTTTTCAACATTTATTTTTGGGACAGAGAGAGACAGAGCATGAACGGGGGAGGGGCAGAGAGAGAGGGAGACACAGAATCGGAAACAGGCTCCAGGCTCTGAGCCATCAGCCCAGAGCCCGACGCGGGGCTCGAACTCACGGACCGAGAGATCGTGACCTGGCTGAAGTCGGACGCCCAACCGACTGCGCCACCCAGGCGCCCCAACTGCTTACTTAATAGACTACAATACAGTGTAAACATAACTTGTATATGCACTGGGAAATTTAGAAATTAATTTGACTCACTCTATTGTATTATTGGCTTATTGCAGTGGTCTGAAACCAAACCCAGAGTATCTTGGAGCTATGCTTGTAATAAAAACTTAAGTAGAGAAACTGAGAGAGGTGTTATGGAATACTTGGTACTATCTTTGCAACTCTTCTGTAAATTTAAAGTTATTCCAAAATAAAAAGTTAACTTGTGCTTGCTTCAGCAGCAGATGCATGAAGACTGGAACCATATAGAGAAAATGTGCATGGCCGCTGCACAAGGATGACACATGAGGTCATGAAGCCTTCTGTATTAAAAAAAATAAAAATAAAAACTGACACTGAAAACGATAAAAGCAATATCTTGAGTTTCCTTAAAAAAATTTCTATGTACAGGGGCGCCTAGGTGGCTTGGTCGGTTAAGCGTCCGACTTCGGCTCAGGTCATGATCTCACAGTCCATGAGTTCGAGCCCCGCATCGGGCTCTGGGCTGACAGCTCAGAGCCTGGAGCCTGTTTCAGATTCTGTGTCTCCCTCTCTCTCTGCCCCTCCCCTGTTCATGCTCTTTCTCTGTCTCAAAAATAAATAAACATTAAAAAAAATTTTAAAAAAAATTTCTATGTACAAATGTTCAGCTTGCACATGTTTAAATTTTAAATGTAAGTCTATGATGACTCATCTCTCTATATGGAAGTTTTCCCCAAATAGTGCCAAATGCTTTACTTTAGCTACATTCTAGTTTCATTAATCACCCTGGTAATATGACAGTGCTCATGAAAAATATTAATATCAACATTTAAAATTACTTGCATTCTGGGGAGGAGAGGCATAGGAAGAGGTGATGGTGGGGATACTTCAACTGGATCTGCTCTGTAACTCAAGTTTAAGTGTATCAATTCAGTATGCTTGATCTTTTGCTCCCCAGACCCTCAACCTCTCCGTGTATATTATGTTACTTAGTATATTAACATGTATATTAACATACTTAGTATGTTACTAAGCTCAGTGAAAATGGATATACAGTAAAAGAAAAATTAGCTGGCATGCCAATGACTACTTTCCAGTGTATGAGATCATGATATATAAGGAATCCAAAGTACCTTCTCAAAGCCATCTCCCCTTTATCCAAAGACTATGGATAGGCTGTGTCATTCAAGATTTTGTTTGAAGCAAATATGCCAATCGAATACTCCACAGCGATGATACAAATTCCTCCGAAATAGTTAAGATATGCTCAATGGTCACTTATCAGTTTGGTAGGCTTCCACACTCCAAACTGACCAGATATCCATCCCTGTAACTTCCTGTAAGCAAGAGTGGAGGCAGTACCAGAGCTCCAGTGGAACAACTGATAGCTAGTGAAGCCACTTCTTAACATTGTAGTCCCAAACTTTCCTTGTTAGATCTATCAAATGTCTATCCATGAAGATATAAAGGAGGTCAGTATGGAATGGAAGCTGGTAACAATAAAAGTATTTGAGCAACAGTTGTTCCCTCATACCTTCACATTTGACCATATGTGTGTATGTATGTATGTGTGTGTGTGTGTGTGTGTGTGTGTATACATGCATAGAGAGAGAGAGACAGAGAGAGAGAGGGAGAGAGAAGGCAGTGGGAGATAAAAGAAACATAAAAAATTAGGAGTAAAAGATAGGTTTGAGACCAATAAAATGTGACAGGGTAGATTTACAATTTACAATTCTTAAAAAATTTTTTTTTGTTTATTTCTGAGAGAGAGAGAGAGAAAGTGAGCGAGCACGGGGCAGAGAGAGAGGGAGACACAGAATCTGAAGCAGGCTCCAGGCTCTGAGCTGTCAGCACAGGGCCCGATGCGGGGCTCGAACTCATGAACCATGAGATCATGACCTGAGGCAAAGTCGGACGCTTAATCAACTGAGCCACCCAGGTGCCCCTATTATTCTATTTTTAAAAGCTGGAAGAATTGAATTCTCTTGTCCTACTCCAGTTCAAGCCCTGATAAATATAAAATCCAATTTTGTTTAAATAAAATAAATTGTGTAACATACAAAAGCAGAGCAGCTATTCAACAACAACTACCTGAAAAAGTGGAGCAGGATTGTGGGGTGGAGGCAAAAAAAAATAATGATTGAAAACTACCCGGCTGTAGGATTCTTATATTATTGAATGGACACCAAAACAGAGAACGTCAGCTTTATGTTCCTCAAAGGTAATATAACTATCAAACTGCTAAATATTAAGAGGACAACTATTAGGCTATTTTGCAGGCATGTAGGACTTCCTTGAACTGCCCTCCAGCAAACAGTCAGAGGTTTTTTGTCCCAAGTGAGTCACTTTCTCACTCTTGCTTCTGACTCCAACAACCTGCTTGGGGCACAGTCTGTGCTTGGGGCACAGTCTACTCCACATCGATACGTGTAATTTTTCTTACATTGGATGATGAATATTCTTCATTTACAGAGGGTTTTATTTTTTAAATCCGAGGAATGAGATCTTCATGAATATAAAAGAATAACTATACTATAAAACTCTTCTCCTTTTCTTTTTCCCAAAAAGGCTGTGGTAGATCAAAATATACAATCTGCAAACTGTCATCTACAATCTCAGTTTACCACAGAGTAACTAAAACATCTCCAACAGATTTGATTTACATTTAGTTTAGTGTACCATGATTTCCTCTTTAAAAAAGTATTTTACTCTCTATTAACATGAGGAAAAGCTCAAAGTACGTCAAATAAAAAGGGAAAAATGATGTAAAATTGAATCAATTTACTTGTTTATTTATTCACGCATTCAACAAACATATTCTAAGCTCCATCTATGTGTTGGTCACATAGGTAATGTGTATTTAGCACTGAACAAATCCAAACTCCTTAAGTTCACGGACTTTATATCCTGGTGAGGAGAAGATAACACTAAGCAAATAAAAGTAAATACACAGTTTGTCTAACAAGAACTATGGTGAACAATAAAAAAAAGGGTTGGTAAAGGCAGTGATTCCAAATTATTTTTAAAAACAAAACAAAAACTAGACCACGTATGTGGAACATTTAGGTATTACTTTATGACATTTATCAACTTCTGTAAGTTGTATTTTTCCACTCCAAAAACAATCATGTAAAAGCTCCTAAAAATATATTAGCACACGACAGTCTGTTTTCTCTGTGAAGTGTAATATTATTTGAACGTTCACAGCTGGCTAGGGATTTGTAAAATATCAAAAGAAAGGGCCCCAATTCATGTCAGATTTCTATTTTAGGCTAACAATTTATTCACTGCAAATACAATTACACTGTTTATGACCAGAGCATGCTAAATATTCACGATGTAATTTTTTAAATTATAATTTTGTTAATGATTACACCTCTTCAGCTGAACATTAAAATAAAGACAGTCTTTTTTATTTTTATTTTTTTTAATTAAAAAAAAAATTTTAACGTTTATTTTATTTTTGAGACAGAGAGAGACAGAGCATGAACGGGGGAGGGTCAGAGAGAGGGAGACACAGAATCTGAAACAGGCTCCAGGCTCTGAGCTGTCAGCACAGAGCCCGACGCGGGGCTCGAACTCACGGACCGCGAGATCATGACCTGAGCCGAAGTCGGACGCTCAACGGACTGAGCCACCCAGGCGCCCCGATAATGTCTTTTTTAAATAAGATTTTTCTTTTTCTTTCTTTTTTTATTATTTTCAGAGTGAGAGCATGTGTGAGAGCAAGTAGCAGAGGGGCAGAGAGAGAGAGGAAGGGAGAGAGAATCCCAAGCACTAAAAGTACAGAGCCTGACACAGGGCTCAAACTCACAAACCGTAAGATCATGACCTGAGCCAAAATCAAGAGTCAGATGCTTAACTGACTGAGCCACCGAGGCACCCAAGACAGAAAATGTTTTTAGCAAAAGAAACAATAAGGAATTTAACCCAAATTCCAGAGTGAAATTATAAACTCTGGAAGTTATCCGTTAATGTCAGAACATTCCAATTTGGTTATTCCTATAACTTTGTGTACAATGCAGGTAGCAGCAACTCAGAGTACACATGGATGTATTATAACAAGGAATAGCTTGTTAAACATTGAACATAGTAGAATAAAAATCAAATGGTTTAGATTCATTAAATTTAAGTTGTGGGTCAATATCTTTTAGGAGTTTTCTACTAATTTCATAAATCTTATGGTATATCAAGTATAATAATTACATTCAATGTCTTTGCTCAAAGAAACACTGTCAGTATTAAGAAAATAACTGAGCTGTCAAAACACCAACATTATTTTTTAAATTTCAAAAACAGCAACAAACAAGAACCTCAGGGACAGGTCATAAGCCCCCTGGGTAGCAGACAGAAAAGCAAACCAATATTGATAAAAATATGTTGGATAAAGGAACAAAAATCCACTTTACAAAGAAAATTTGTTTGCTGGGTTATTTAGGGAATGCAAACAACAATATGGAAAGGAAAGGAAGAGGCATGCGAGCTTCAAATACTATAAAATAGTTGATAACTCATATAGTGAATGGGAATCCTTGGGTACCCCACGCTTCTGATTTGGTTGGTAGTAGTCCATTTCTAAAGCCTCCAAACTCACCACAGACAAAACAACCTCTAATTTTAAATTTAGACTCTTATGTAGATGGCAAATGACAGATCAACTCATGCATGTTTAAAAAGACTCAGTTTGGGGCACCTGGGTGGCTCAGTCGGTTAAGCGGCCGACTTCGGCTCAGGTCATGATCTCGCGGTCCAAGAGTTCGAGCCCCGCGTCGGGCTCTGTGCTGACAGCTCAGAGCCTGGAGCCTGTTTCAGATTCTGTGTCTCCCTCTCTCTGACCCTCCCCCGTTCATGCTCTGCCTCTCTCTGTCTCAAAAATAAATAAACGTTAAAAAAAAAAATAAAAAAAAAAAAAAGACTCAGTTTGTTGTAGACACATTAAAAGTATCCACAGACTTACTTCTAATGCCCAGCTTGCCCACTCAGCGACCTTGTATGGCAATTAAGGTAAGTAGCAGTTGAGAAGGGTCTATGTTTTGGTAGTAATGATATTATCACATATAAGCATATTTCTCTTCGAGTAAACATACATAAATGTGTTCTTCCTTTTATTAAAACAGTCTCAATGCCAGGAAAAAAATGAAAGACCTTCTACGTTTGTAAACTTGGCTCTCATGGATTTCAAGACAGTTGCATTTTTAACTGAAAAATCCAGCACAAAACAATTGAGATCTGTTTCCGTTTCATGGTTAATCATGCTTTAAAAATAAACTCCTGAAAAAGTTCAAACTCATATCTTGGCAGGTTCCTGCTTCTCCATAAACCCTAACTGATTTAAGTTTTGAGTTACTGATTTGAATTTTAAAGAATTAATTTTATCCAATTAAACTATGCCATATATTAACAATGAAGTTACAAATACAGAACAAGAGAAATATATTAAGAACTGAAATGTTGCTGAAGGACTTCACTTAGAAAAATGGTTTCAGACACAGAAGCTCTGAGAATGCTTACTCTCAGGGAGTAGGAACAGTGAAACTAGAAGCATACCAAGAACAGGAAACTCTAGATGAGATCCTGATAGGTTTGATGGGCATTTGTGATACTGTAACGGAGATATCAAGAGGGCTTGAAAAATATCAGTTCTCTGAGCAAAGCAGTGATGAGTACATAAAAATATACCTACCTGTGATGATAAAGTAAAGGCAAGAAAACAAAGATAATTATCACACTACTCCTAAGAAGGAATGTTATGGGAAGGAGAGACCAGAGGCTGATATGGGCCAGAAAGGGACCAAACAGTGAGAAAGACACTGAGCAGAGAACCCAGATTCAATCTCAAAATGGGTGGTCACCAAGATGATGAAAGAGAATACCCCAAAAATACATACACTCAGTAGTGTTAGGGAGATTTTAAGTGTTATCACTCCCCCTTTTTTAACTTGTTGCCAGCATTCATGAACATTAAAATTCTGTTTCTCTGCGTATAAGTAACAAAGGTAGATTTAGAAGCTATTTGTATCAGTGTTAGGATAATTAACAATGATGTTAACTGGAATTTTAGGCATTACATCTAGAAAACAAAAAATAGTAAGATAATGTTTTGCATTCCCAAGTTGCCTACCAGATAAATTTGTGGGCCTTCTGGGGTTTAGCCACTTGTTCTTAGGCAACATTTAAGTACAAATGTATTTTTATAATAAAGGTCATTGGATTTTTTTTCTCATTTATTCATTATAATTAATTCAAAGTCACTGTAACCAGATGTAAAGATAAGAATTACACACACAACCTTCAGAAAGAAGGAAAAAGAAAATCTCTTCCCAGTCTCTAAAGGAAAAAAAGAAAACTCAGAAAACTTTCCTAGGAGTTATCACAGAATTACTGAAGGTAAGGTTCTTTTCAAACATTTAAAACTTTGGGAAATCTGTGTTTCCTTAACTCAGTATGCTGGAAAAGGGCTATTCTGTTTATTGCAAAGGTTCAAGAGAGTTTGTATATTTAATTTTTCAGGGGGCTAAAATCTCACCAATGAGATAAGGATATGGTATGGATCCCAAAAGCTAGTTGTATCCTAGCTTTAGTTCCACTGCAGTGAACTTATTATTATAACTAAGTAGGGTATATTAATTCATCCAAAGAAAATGCAGATGCTAGATCCTGGGGGCATGGTGGTAAGGCACAGCTGCTCTTCTTGAGTTCTACCATTTAAGGGGAGAAGACAGACAAGTTAAGGGACAATTACAGTGTATTATGATGAATGTGGTCTGTATTAGGAATAAGTACAGAGTGCTTATGGAAGTAAAGAGGAAAAGCTCCTCAACCAAGCTGTGAGAGAGGAGATCTGAAAGATTCAAGGAAGTTACCCACGAGTAGGGGAGAGTGGAAGAAAGGGCGGGGAAAGAAAAGGCAGGTAGGGGAAGAGCACAGGCCAGGAGGCAACAGAGAAGAGGGTTTCTTTCAGAAAACTAGGCACCATGCAGTGCTGTGGCAAAGGGTGAGGCAGGAAAGGTAAGCAGGGCCAGATCAAGAAAGCACCTTGTATGCAGTACTAGAATGGATTTGTCCTGAGGACAGTGGAATCACAAATAAGTTTCAGAAAGAGAAGTGAACATGAACATATTTTCATTTTAGAAACATCAGTCTGACAGCAGTGAGGAAGGGGCTGAGACTGGGGACATGAGACCAGTTAGGAGGCTTTATGGTATTCAGGTAGAAGATGATGGTGGTAATGAAGTCTGAATTCTGGAGCCGAGACACAAAAGGAGCATGTTGAATCTGAAGGACCCGTAGGATGTCCAGATGCAGATGCCCAGCCAGCTATGAAATTTAGGTGAAACAGCTGCTGCAGAATAGATTTGTGAGAAAGCAGTAAACAGTGCACCTTCAGAGGCCCAGGAGTACAACACGTTATATGAGAACAGTGCACCTTCAGAGGCCCAGGAGTACAACACGTTATATTCTCAGCAGTGAGAATGGTGAGAAATTAAAAGGGTGTTCTAATGAGAAACAGTCACTGACATTTAAAAGTATGGGCATTAGATGAGGTGACTGAGAAAGAGCAACCAAATAAGGAAACTCCAGAGCGCATGGCATCACAGAGGCCAAGAGAGAGGAAAGCACTTGAAGGGGGATAAAGAAGTCAACTGTAACATACTGCAGAACGGGAGAGAAAATGACATTGAGAATGGTCCATGAGTTTGAGTAAAAACTGATGTTCCTGACTTTGGGAAGAACAGTTTAAGTGAGACTACTGGCATTGTGGATTGTGGATTAAGGAATGCACAATATAAGAGATTAAAAGAAAGACAATGTGTTTCTCTTTCTGGAAGTCTGGATGGGAAGGGGCAGAAAGGAATGTGGCCTGAAGAGGAGGCCAGAGGGGGCGGAATACGAAGTAGGCAGGCAAGAGGGATGATGAAATCACTGACAGAAGCACTGAAACCTCTTCTACTGTGATAGGAAGGTAGGAGAAGAGGAGGAAGGAAGACGGGAGACTGAGGTTTTAGCACAATGTTAGTACCACACATGTGGAAACAGCAGTTTGAGCCTAGACTGCCACCTTGGTTGTGTCATCATGGGTAAATCTGACTGTATAAATCAAAACTTTTCTGGTCCTCAGTTCACTCTCAAAGATGAGGATATGGTGCATTAGATACCCTCTAAAGCCCCTTCAGTAATAAAGTCCATAATAACAGGTCATAATCACATGAGGGTTTTTGCTTGTTTTTGTGATAGAATACTATAAAAAATGAACTAATATGTACAGAAATGGACTTACTTATGTCTGATATCTACACAGGCCCCTTGGGGAAGAGAACTCTGAATCAAATTTACATTGTAAAGTAAAAACCAGAATCACTGTGGCTCAGGCATGTAATAGAAATGTTCAGTCTGGCCCAGTGTGCCCAACCAGAAAACTGAAGCCAGGCTGGTGCTTCTTTTGACCCCTGGAGATAATCAGTAAAGACCATGTAAAGCATTCAGAAAAACTAAAGTTCTTTCTACTAAAGTATTTGAATAAAATCAAATTAAGAGATCACTTCCAGTATAAAATTTTAAAATTTCCTTTTTATCATTTTCATTTAAATACAACAAAAGTTTATTTCTAGCTCAAGCCATTTTCAACATATGTTGACAGAATGGGGAAAAGGCCCTCTGTTCCTACGAATTTAGAGACTCCATATCCTTCCATTTAAATCGGAAGTTCTAGGGGCCCCTGGGTGGCTCAGTCGGTTAAGCTGCTGACTTGATTTCAGCTCAGGTCATGATCTCACAGTCTTGAGACTGAGCCCCTCATCAGACTCCTGCTTAAGATTCTCTCTCTCTTCCTCTGTCCCTCTCCTCTGCCTGTGCATGCACTCTCTCTCAAAATAAATAAATAAATAAATTTTAAATCAGAAGTTCTTAACCTCTTTTTTGCTCAAGGACTCATCTGGCAGTCTGCTGAAGCATATGGACCTCTTCTCAGAATGCTTTCAAATGCATCACATAAAATGCATAGTATTACAAAGGAAACATTATATTGAAACGTGGTTGCCAAAAATTTGGTGTCACAAATGTGCTTCCTTATTAGATTCAATGACAAAATTTAATCCAATCTGGTAAATCTAATAATTATTTCTGTAATCTTGAAGCAGTGAGGCACAGATACTATTTTGAGATATTTGGAATAACAGTAACATGATTTCTATTGGTATCACAAAATACTGTGCAAGAGCCTTTGCATCCAGCTGGCCAACTGGTGACGAGAACGTAGATGGTGTCCAGAAGTACTCTGTATTTCTGCCATCCCACCTCAGGGGCCAGAACTGAGGCACGTGGACCACTACCTAGTGCTAGGAAACAGCATCTCACCAGCTCTTACTCTGATGTCTCTCCAGTTGTTGTGTTTTTTGGGGGAATGTGGGAAGGGCTCTTGTCTGAAACTCATTCTCTAGTAGATTCTCCAGGAAGAGAATTCTTGGAGTAATCATAATCATTTGTCTGTGGTAGTTATACCTGAAGGGAAGTTTGGCTGGATAGAAAATTGGTTGCTCATGTGGGCACCTGGGTGGCTCAGTTGGTGAAGTGACGAACTTTGGCTCAGGTCATAATCTCATGGTCCTTGAGTTGGAACCCCGCACTGGGCTCTGTGCTAACAGCTCAGAACTTGGAGCTGGTTCAGATTCTCTGTGTCTCCCTCTCTCTGCCCACTCCCGCCTCCCCCCCTCTTTGCCAACCCCCCCACCGGCTTGTGCTGTGTCTCTCTCTCTCTCAAAAATAAACATTAAAGGGGCGCCTGGGTGGCTCAGTCGGTTGAGCGTCCGACTTCGGCTCAGGTCACGATCTCACGGTTCGTGAGTTCGAGCCCCGCGTCAGGCTCTGGGCTGATGGCTCAGAGCCTGGAGCCTGCTTCCGATTCTGTGTCTCCCTCTCTCTCTGCCCCTCCCCCATTCATGCTCTGTCTCTGTCTCAAAAATAAATAAACATTAAAAAAAATTTAAAAAAAAAATAAAAATAAACATTAAAAAAAATTTTTTTTTTTAAGGAAAATCGGTTGCTCATGTTTTCCATCCTTGAGTATTTTAAATATGGAACACTTCACGGATTTTTCTTGAATCAACTAATTTTTCAATCTTTCAAATTCTGATTTATGTTTTCTTTTCTATCCTTTAGCATTAAAATTTTTTTTTACTTTGTTTTAAAATAATTATTCTGCAGACTTTTGGGGGTATGTTTTCATTCCATTTCATTATTTTATTCTTTATTTTTTTCCTTAAAAATATCTTTGCTTAATTTTGTCTGTTTTTTTTTTTTTTTTTTTTTTTTAATGCAATGACCTTTTCTGTACTTTGAAAAGAAGAGTCCAGGATAGTTTTTCCAACTTCATGATTCTAGAACTCTCTCTAGATTTCACAAACTGATTTTTTTAAAAATGGCCTTCCACTTTGTGGGACTGCCTATGTTGTCATCACCTGCTTTATGTATTTATATCTGTTTACTTATTTAACTTACTCATTTACTTACCATTCTTTTTCATTTATATTTAAGCTTATAAAAAGAATTAAAAGCATTTTTTATGGTTTGCCATTTTTAACAGCTTTCTATATATTTTTTATTGAAGTATAGTTGACACACAATGTTACATTAGTTTCAGGTGTGCAACAGTGATTTCACAACTCTATATGTTATGCTAGCCACACAACACTATTGCAATACCATTGACTATGTTCCCTATGGTGTATCTTCAACCTCGTGACTTATTTATTCCATAACTAGAAGCCCGTAACTCCCACTCTCCACCCATTTTGCCCATCCTCCCACCCCACTCCCAGCAACCACCAGTTTGTTCTCTGTATTTGAGTCTATTTATTTATGCTTTTACTGTTTGTTTTTTTCCAATTCCATACATATGTGTATGTGTGTGTATCTATCTATCTATCTATCTCACATCTTTTTTATTCATCAAAGGACACTTGGGGTGCTTCCATATTTTGGTTATTGTAAATAATGCTATAATAAATACAGGGGTGCATGTATCTTATCAGATTAGTGTTTTCATTTTCTTTGGTAAATATATAGTAGTAGAATTACTGGATCTATGGTATTTCTATTTTTAAATTCCTGAGGAACCCCATACTGTTTTCCACAATGGCACACCAATTGATATTGTCACCAACAGTGCACAAGGATTCCCTTTTCTCTACATCCTTGCCAACACTGGTTATTTCTTGCCTTTTTTGATGTTAGCTTTTCTGATACCTATCAGATACCTATCATTAAGGTGATATCTTATTGTGTCATTGTGCTATCACCTGCTTTTTATCTGGACTTTTTCTTTCTTCTCCCCTCTTGTCCTGTTCTGCTCAATTTGGATTCTACTTTAAGCAGCTTTTCTCAGTGAGAGGATCTGTTTTGGAAGGGAGCTTTGGTTTGCTTGTTTTGAGAGTACGTAAGAACCAGAATGATCCAGCACCATTAGACTGAATTGCTTCCCAGTCCCCTTGTATTCACCAATGGATTAGGTCTTGCAAAAATACCCATCCAATCTCTCCCATCTACTCTGACTGGCTTAATGTCTTTCCAGAGAGTAGTTCCTGGCAATTTGAGGGATTTCCATTTCTCAGGGATATAAACTGCCCTGCTTCCTTTCCTCTGCTTCCTCCCACACAGTTACCGGTCCCATATGAATCTTGTAGCTGTTCGTAGTTGGTCCTTACCTGCTAGTATTTGGGGGTTGGTGGGGATACCTAATTTGGATGTAGTTGCTATACACAGGTTTTGATTTTGATATCCTAGTTGCTCTACCTGTTTTTGTGAAGAAATTAAAGAACAATGCCACTGCTACCAGTATCTTTCAGGAATCTTCTTCTTGAAGTTTGTGTTTTTTAATTTAAAATAATTACTGTTCAAAGTCTACTTCAGAATAATATGAATTGGGGCTATCAGTCATTTAACAAAAAGTTAGTAAAACATCAGTGATTTTCAAACTGTAGTACTTGGAATCACGAGAGATTTATGTATGTGTATATGCATGCCTCCGTGGGTCCATGTACTTCTGCTTTCCTTCCTTCACCCCACTTTGAACAGAGGGGATTCACTATAGATCCTGTACTTGAAGAATCAATTACATGGTTAAAACTGTTTGAATACTACTGTTCAAGAGTCATTTTTAAAAATTAGTATTGAAAATCTAAATAAAGTGAACTGACATTCATAAACAGATTTAGTATTCAGAAAGATAATTTGAGCCAAGAACTACAAACAGAATTCAAGCAAAAAAAAAAAAAAAGTATCTTTTAATAATCCCTCATGTTTTTCAAAGGTTTAAGTATATTTTTATTATATTCCTTTGTTAACAGTTTTTTTTTTTTTTTCAACGTTTATTTATTTTGGGGACAGAGAGAGACAGAGCATGAACGGGGGAGGGGCAGAGAGAGAGGGAGACACAGAATCGGAAACAGGCTCCAGGCTCTGAGCCATCAGCCCAGAGCCTGACGCAGGGCTCGAACTCACGGACCGCGAGATCGTGACCTGGCTGAAGTCGGACGCTTAACCGACTGCGCCACCCAGGAGCCCCTCCTTTGTTAACAGTTTTTACTGGTTTTATGTTTCTCCAATTTACTACCTGCTTTCTGAATATCCACTGTGGTACCAAATATAGTTCTTAAGTTGTCCAACTATTAAAGCAAATGTAAAAATTTAAACTTACATATGCTTAATCATGAAAATGATCAACCAAATTCAATTTTTCCATTTTGTCTTATCTACTTAAAATTTCAATTTCTTTAGAGGTGTTGTGAATAAAATGCTTAACAGAACAAATTTAGAAAAAATAAAAACAGAACTTTAAATATGAGTGTTTGTGGAGAAAAACATGATTCCTTGAGGGTCAAACATTCTGATATATACTATAGTATATCACAAACCCATGAAATTGGACCTCATGGACCTACCTGTCAGCCCCCTGGAACCAAATCAGGATCAATAATAATAATCTTCTGGTAAGCAAAGATTTCATTTCCCTAGATGGTGAGATCCCCCAGAAGCAAGGAGGGTAGTGCCATTTTGGAATTCTAGCAACCGGAAAAGAAAGAGTAGGGCACAGCAACAACAACCCCTTTGGAAATCTACAAGGCCCAATTTTAAGATCTATTTGGGGGATTCTAATGTATTATTTGAGAACTGGCTGCATACCAGATAAACACAAGGCACTGTACATCCTTATTCAGAAACTTGCCAGACTGAGACAATATTCAAGGTTTGTGTGTATAGAAAAGTTGTGAAAATGAAGGAAAAGAAAACTGATTTTGTCTTTATTTTAGAAATCAGAGGCCTTCAGGTAAAACAGACACACACACACAGACACACATACACACACACACACACATTGACAACAGATTACATTTTTCTCTGTAATAGGCAGAGTCCTTTACTGAAAAATAGACTGAATCAATGTTACATTCTCTTGGAACCTGTTTAATCATGTATAATATTAAGCAAAAGTCAAACCAGATATATATATTATAAAATATAGCGCTTCTTTTTCCAGTGAATTACCTGTCAACTTGACAGGTTCAACTCTGCTTTATTACTAAGGTACTACATCATACTAAGAGTACAATACACAAAAGCTCTTACTGGGCAGAATGGAATGTCAAAATCCATGGAGAATATGTCACAGATGTCCACTGACAGACTATAAAGGTAAAGCCATAATGTGAACATTTTACTACTGCCTAATGTAATTTACATGTATCTATTTTTTTGCTACAATTGTTTCTTTTAGGTTAAGTTAGGAATCTCTGATGAGCTTAAAAATCCTTTACCCATTATCTTCTCTCTGAGGTAAGTGACACAGAATATTAAAACTCAAGAGATTCTGGTGCTCTTCCAACTCAAGTCCCTCATTTTACAATGAAGTCAATGTAGATCCATCGAGGTTAATTTAAAAATAAACACACTTAGTATGTGCCCACAATATTCCAGGCACCATCACACACGTCTTCCAATTTAATCCTAATAGCTTTGTGAGACGGATTTCATCACCCTCAATTTAGAGATGAGGAAATCAAGAGACACATGACTTCACCAAAAGCACATACACAGTTAGTTCCAGAGCCAAGATTAAATCTTCAGAGTCCAAGTCTATTTTAATTTTTTATTAGTTGTCTGGTTTGGTTCCCAACTCTCCTCCATCCCTCTGATTTCACATCTAATGTTAAGTGACTTGCTCAAGGTCATGCAACTAGAGTAATAAAATTTGAATCCAGGTCTTCTGACATCAGAGATTTAGCATATTTCCTGTTCTCTTTTCCACTGCATTCCCATTACTGAAAAAGTTATGTATATCTCCCCCCATTTAAGTAGACTTCAACTTTAGACTTTGACCACTTCCTAGTGACTGCAATGAGAAAGGTACCATGGTAGATGCTCGGTGTATTGTAACCATGCCTCAACTAAATGTATCAGAGTGTGTCATGTTCTTACTTTATGGCCACTACCTTCTCTTCTTCTCCATGGATCTGCATCAGTGTCTTTTTGTTTGTTTTTGGAATTAAGCCAAACAACTGTGTGTAACTTGGAAAAAATATACGATGCAGTCTTTTTTGCCCGTAATACTTACCATTTATTTGTAGAAATTAAGATCTGAATAGAGAAGTAGAGAAAAAAAACCCTGCTAAATTGTGTGCTATTAACTGGAAGTCCAGCTGAAACAGTAGTAAAGAATGAAATAAAAAGGGCAAATGACAAGTAGGATTGACAAGAAAGGTTGGGCTGAGGGATGGCAGAAGACATGGCTTGAAAACAGACACTAAGCGCGTAGCAAAATCCAGAGTGGTCTCTGTGGAGCCAGAGTAAGGGGGCTGTGTAAGAGAAGATCAAGGAAAGAAGGCTGCCACAAGTGTGTGGTGAGGCTTTGAATAGTAGGCTTACACGATCAGGACTGATGCAGTCACTTTTGATTGCTGAAAATAAAACTAACAGTTACCATCTATTTACTCTGTCCCTATGCTGCACTAAACCCTTCAGAGTATTTCACATTAATCTTGATTGTAACTCCATGAAGTAAAGATTATTAGGCTCATTTTCAGTTGGTATAACTGTGGCTTGGTCAGGCAACTTGCTCAAAAAGTCCCAGGAAAAGTAAGTAGAAGCTCAGTATTCTAAACCATGTCATATGGATTCCAAAATTCATACTATTTTGGACAGTTATTTTTCTATTAAAACCAACAGATAAAACAAAAAAAAAAAAACACTTTCCCATAGCACAAATCTTTGGCTTCAATTTAAACTATATTCCAGTATAACCACAAAGGGAAAAACATACTGAAAAGATAAAAAGCCAAGAAAAGAAAAACCTTTAAGCTTGAGGTTTCTCATGCAGCCAAATTCAAAATATATAAACACATGTAATAAAGTGTGTTTTATGGGCAACAGTCACTTTAAAACCCCAATGGAGCATATATTTCATATTTCACAGAGCCCTTACATATTCCTTTTAGCCAATTTCACTTAATGAATATCTTATTTTTTCAGGTAAAAACTGCTTTGAAATTTTATCTCAGACTTCTCCGTAGTTAGATCTCATCTAAATAACCAAGAAAAATAATCACTGTTCTGCGTTCATTTTGCAAACACATAGTAACTCTATGAAGTTTCTCCCTAATGTGAAGGAGAAGGCAGATAAAAAATGCACTGTTATAAGAGAAATAAATAAGACTCAGAGATTAACTATTATTTTGCAACAGGACAAAATATTTCTGCAAAGAGTAGTTTGCTATGATGCAAAGAATAAGCTATTCGAAGTTATCATTACAGACCGTCACATAGGCAAGGATCATCAAGACTCTGTTATACAGGATACTATACTGTAGAAAACTAGCTGTGAGCTAATTGTGCATATAACGGACCAATCTTCTCCACATATCATTTATATGTGTACCTATCTATCTCTACTCAGGTACCAACTGTAGTATCCTTCATTTAACATCTTCTTTAAAACATTTTTTAAAGAAGCAAATGACTATTTTAAGCCCTTTAAAAAAATAAAATACCTAGTTCAGCCTCAATTAAAAAGCCATGAAATCACAGCTCTGATGTACTATATGCTTTTCCCAATATAAATTAAAATTAATAGCTCTGATGTAAAAGTTACAAACTTTTCCTAATATAAATTAAAATTAATAAAAATAATATAAATTAGAATGAAATAATAAATACAAATAATATAAGTAATTATAAATTTTAAAATGTTATTCTGTAGTACCTATAATCATTCTGCACACCTCAGGAGTAAAGCATCGTACTTTGGGAGCCACCTGAATAGGAACTCTCCTCATGCAGGAACAGTTAAAAAAAGTATTCTATTACTGTGCCAACTGTTGTGGGTATTTGCCCAGCTCTAGAGAATGTGTGCCTATACTCATAAATGCACACTATGCTCTGAGACTAGAAACTCAGTCAAAACAGAAATTTTGTAAAAAGTGAGGCATACCACACAACTCCCAGTTAAACATTTTTCCTTTGATAGCTACTGCGCAAGAGAGCGTTTGTAGGCATTCGAGGAAAATGGCTTAAGCAATTCTTTAAATATGTCACAATACTTGTCATGAGTTAAGGAAAAATGCCAGTTGTGCTAGAGCTGAAGTCTGAAGGGTGAATGGGGTTTGGAAATACAAAAGTACAGAGAGAGTCCTACAGACCTGGCCTGGGGAACAGCAAAAGTGAAGATTCCTTCCACCTACATTTCTGTTCTGGCTACAGGATTTCCGGTTCAGCCACTGCATAACCACTGGTAGTCTCTGAGAAGCCAGAGGGGTCATCCACTTCACCTTTTTTTTTTTTTTTTTTAAGATTTTTTTTTAATGTTTATTTATTTTTGAGAGAGAGACAGAATGCGAGTGGGGAAGAGCAGAGAGAGAGGAAGACACAGAATCCCAAGCAGGCTCCAGGCTCCAAGCTGTCAGCACAGAGTCGGATGCGGGGCTTGAACTCCAACCAGAACTGTGAGATCATGACCTGAGCCAAAGTTGGACATTTAACTGACTGAGCCTCCCAGGCACCCCCATCCACTTCATCTTCATCTGAACTTGTCAGATACTCTTAGATTTAGCAAGAGCTAATGGGACCTTCTGTGGGGAAAAGTTACGATAACTAAAACTATTTCACGACCGTAGTCTTTTAGAAATTAATGACCTTTGGTGTCTTTAATATGAGATGAACTATACTATGCCTAGTGTGACTCAAACTGCCAATTGCAGGGGCAAGTAGAGCTGTCTGGATTCTAGAACCACACGGACTAGAGTTCTATCTTCGCTGCCACTCATTAGCTGCGTGACCTTGGAAAATTCATTAAGCAGTTCTGTTTCAGTTCCTTCAATGGTGATAACGTTACCTACATCATAGGACTGCTGTAAGGATTAAATGATATGACATGTAGAAATAATAGCTGAAGAGTAAAATCATGATGTAGAATAACAGTAAGAAGTCAATAAATTTGCTATCAGTTATGTTAAGTAGCATCCCCTTTAATGAGACAAAAATGAAATTGAAAACTTAAGCATCAATGAAAGTTCAGTTTACAGCACACTTGCTTTTCAGAGGATATTAGTTAGGCAAATTATTTTCTGAGATACAGATGTGCAGCCTTAGAGACTATATTGCTAATTGCATCATTTGTATTTAAGACTTCACATACATTTTAAAAACACTTGGTAATTAATGAAGCATTTTCTCACATTTTATGTCATTTGATTCCCAGCACAAAGCCTAAGAACTAAGTTGTACAAGTATTATTCACGTTCTGTAGATGAGGAAACTAAAGTTCAGAATGGCTATTTAATAATCCCACAATTATAGGAACTGGAGAAGTACTTTCTTACCACACCAACTCTGTCTCTCATAACTTCTACTTGTTTCACACTTTAGGATAAAGAAATGGGTATGACAGGGGCACGGGCACTTGGGTGGCTCAGTTGGTTAAGCATGCAACTTTGGCTCGGGTCACGATATCACATTTCACAGGTTCGGGCCACGCGTCAGGCTCTGTGCTGACAACTCAGAGCCTGGAGCCTGCTTTGGATTCTGTGTCTGCCTCTCTCTCTCTGCCCCTTCTCCACTTAATGCTCTCCCTTTTGCAAATAAATAAACATTAAAAAATTAGATAAAAAAAGAAATGGGTATTACATAATTAAATTCTGATTTAAGATTACTGCTTATTTGCTTTGCCTTGGATAAGCAGAACTGACAGAGTACTCGTTGGCACAATAAAATTTCACATATCTCATTAAGTTCTAGAAAAGTATCCTGTGTTTCAAGGGCCCTAAAAATAAATGTAAAACTTTATGTCAACAGTTGATGTTACTGGCTCCTTGGAATAAAGTAGTAAGTACATTTAAATAATTTGACAATAAATTTCATATATTGAAAAAAAAAAAGAAAATAAATAAATAATGAATTAAACACCGATCTACCATAAATGATAACAAAATACTTTTTTTTTTCCAACGTTTATTTATTTTTGGGACAGAGAGAGACAAAGCATGAACGGGGGAGGGGCAGAGAGAGAGGGAGACACAGAACCGGAAACAGGCTCCAGGCTCTGAGCCATCAGCCCAGAGCCTGACGCGGGGCTCGAACTCCCGGACCGCGAGATCGTGACCTGGCTGAAGTCGGACGCTTAACCGACTGCGCCACCCAGGCGCCCCGATAACAAAATACTTTGACAATACTGTTGACTTTGCAGATCCTTCAAAGATCAACTTCATGTCTAGAAGACTGTTCACTTCTGCTGCTACCAGCTAAGATTCTCTGCCATAGTTGCTGACTTTCTGCTACATAAATCTAAGCCAGGGCTTTATGGCCATTAGAGGAATGAAACAGCCACAAAAGTGTTATGCAAACATGCTATTTTAAAATCAAGTCCAATGTCACAGTTCATATATTTGGTACATTCTAATTTATCAAGAACATTATCTTTAAAATATTAAATAAAAATTAAAATAAAATTACTATTAGTTTAATGAAAAGCCAATGGCTAGCATGAATCCCTCTATTTCTTTTCAGTTAAAAGCAGAGGGCCATTCTATATTGCCAATAAATGACAATCACTAAACACGAAAGGAGTTTATAACTGTATTGGAATAAACTTAAAATGGGTTTAATCTGAAGCAAAATGATGTAGTCAATGGTTACTACATTACGTTGGGTAATAAAGACAAATAATGTGCAGTTTACTTATGTACTATTTTTAAAAAGTCAGAAAAAAATTTTAAAGAAGAAGAGAGAGTTACTCAGATCCAGAAGCCACTCTGAGGCCCTCTCTGCAGACATCTGGCCATCTAGGGACCCAGGAGGTCAGGCAATCTCAAGTCACTGGCAAGAGAGTCTCACGGCCTAATGTTCCATACCATCATGTTATGACTACCCCTGCTTACTAGGAATGTATGGTAAAACTTGAGTCTTAGATCTTTCATGGCTTACAGTAAGGCAATATCCTCTCTGATGTGAGAAGTTAAACAGATTTGGGCTTCTAGGTGACAGGCTCAGGTTCTCCTTCCTAATCCCAAATTTCCTACAATTCTGCCAATTAATACCATTTAAACAGTAAACATTCCTAGGGTGGGGTCACTAGTCATATCTGGTTAGTATGATATGGTTTAGCTGATTATCATCTCTTCTCTCTTAGCATCCTTAAGAGCGTGTACACTGAAGGAATTATGGGAAAAAGACTGAGAATTAATTTTGATCAAGATGCCTTTATAAGAAAAGGCAGGTCTTTCAGTAATGGAATACTGGGAAATGCAACATTTATTGACCCCATTTATTGAGTATACTGGGTCTCCCCTGTAGATAACCTTAACCATCTAACGTGCAATAAGAATAATTTATTATAATATCACTACTGCTAACACTTCTGTAGTGTCTACTATGTGCTAGGCACTGTTATATATACTTTACTACACTTCTATATACTTTACTTATACTATACTTTATATGTAATTTACATCCCAGTTTTAGAGACATGGGAACTGAGGCACACAGAGATTAAGTGCTTTTCCCAAGCTCACACTGCCCAAGTGGTTCCAGAGTCTTTGGTTGTAACAGCTACCTTATTGCTATAAAAGAACTCTTCTATGAGATAGAGAGATGATCAGGTGTGAGGGATGCAAAAGACGAAGTGGGAGAGTATCAAAATCAGTTTTTCCACATTGATTCTTGACCTAAATTTGTCTGGTCCTTTCCTTGACCTAGAGTGCCCAGATATCACTTAACACTTGTCCTGTCCCTAATCCCACTCACTTCCTCCTGCCTGCCTAGATCAGTATGTGCCTAGTAAATAGGAGTAGGGGAAGACCAGGGAAGTTTTCTTTAATTTTTTAAAAAGTTTATTTATTTACTCTGGGTGGGGAGGGGCAGAGAGAGAGGGAGAGAGAGAGAATCCCTAGCAGGTTCCACACTGTCAGTGCAGAGCCCAACGTGGGGCTGGAACTCATCAACCACAAGATCATGACCTGAGCTGAGATCAAGAGTCGGATGCTTAACTGACTGAGCCACCCACATGCTCCATGAAAGTTTTCTGAGCTGGGGTGGAAAAACCTGAGAACTCAGGATTGGTCATGCACAGAAAACAGAAGTATGAGAAGCTGTAGTCTTTCATCACGCATTATCATATATATGCCGGTGCAGACAGATAAAAACTAACAGAGAAGAGTCATTGGTCTTTTAAAGTAAAATGAAGAATCTCTGGAATTTGTTTCCACCTGATGAGAATTAGCATTTTAATACTGTGTCCTGCTGAAGACTGGCAGCTTGAAAGTACTAGTTCACCTCTAAAACAGTAACAGTGGGGCGGGGGCGCCTGGGGGGCTCAGTCAGCGAAGCATCTGACTTCGGCTCAGGTCATGATCTCGCGGTCCCTGGGTTCGAGACCTGCGTCGGCTCTGTGTTGACAGCTCAGAGCATGAAGCCTGCTTCGGATTCTGTGTCTCCCTCTCTCTCTGCCCCTCCCCTGCTCGCACACTCTATGTCAAGAATAAATAAACACTGAAAAAAAATTAAAAAAAAAATGGTAGCAGATATTCTTGATAATAGTTACATCCTGGTAACAAAGGCATATATTCACACACAATTTTTAGCAATGTTAAAACAGGAAGCATATAAAGTAGAGAAAGTGTTAGACAATGAAGACCTCAAGTTAAAGTCAATACCATCCAGTGACAGCATCAGGGAGATATTTTTGAATTACGCTGTATAGCAATATAATATTTCATACTGAATGATGTTAATCTTGTATTATTAAAAATGAAAAACATGTTATAATGTATTCCAAATAAATCCCTTAGTGGGATATTTATGACAAATCACTTCAGTTCACTCCCAAGTTTACAACATAGCCAGAACTGGATGGAATTACAGTTTGTTATAATTTCAGAAAACCCTACAGAGTAGATGAAAATCACATTTAATATAAATGTCACATCATATAGTGATATTACTCTTGAAATAACAGTTTTACTGGAGTAGTGTGTTTTCAGAATATGCAATGTAATCAAGACATTTCAAGTAGAAATATGTTAACTTCATATTTAAAATGTAACAAATGTGCAACAGCATTATCATGGGAAGGAGACAGTATTCTAACACCAGAAATATCTGTCTTGGAGATTTGATCATCACACACACACACACACACACACACAAGCTTTTGTGACTTATTATATCAACTAAAATAAATAATAAATGCAAGTTGTGACATTTTACTTACATTAAAAATCCTTTAAAAAGGAAATCATACTGGAGCCTAGGTGGCTCAGTTGGTTAAGTGTTTGACTCTTGATTTCGGCTCAGGTCGTGGTCTCATGGTTGGGGGACGGAGCCCTGGACTGGGCTCTGCACTGACAGCGGGGAGCCTTCTTGAGATTCTTTCTCCCTCCCTCTCTCTACGCCCCTCCCCCAAGCACGTGAGTGCTTTCTCTCTCTCAAAATAAATAAATCAACTTTTAGAAACAAAATCATACTAATGGTAACTAGAAAATCATTCAGAGTACTATGATCTGTGAGTAGATGGTTACTTAACTATTATGAATTTATAATTTCCTAGTATCAATATATAAAAATTCTTAGTTCTTATTTTCCAAATATCTTTGGATCAAGAATCAAGAACAGGATTCCTCTAGCAACTGCAGCACAGCTTTGAGACCTTATATTCATTTACTGGTCAGTTTCAATTTAATAAACTAAAGACAACAATACTTGAATCAAAACGACCTAGCAAACTTAAGCTGTGACAAAACGGTGCAAAGATCACACCAAGTGTTAATAACACTTACTTCTCGGCTGCCCTCAAGGTACTATCACTAGCAACCTGTGGGTTTGAGGTTATAATAGTGGTGCTAGATTTACATGGGGTCATCTGAACAGTTTTCCAGCCCTTCTGAGTATGGCACACTTTTTTTTTAGTTTATTTATTCATTTTTGAGGGAGAGAGAGAGCACAGAAGCAGGGGAGAGGGGCAGAGAGAGAGAATGTGAAGCAGGCTCCAGCTCCAAGCTGTCAGCACAGAGCCTGATAGATGTAGGGCTCAAACTCATGAACTGCGAGATCGTGACCTGAGCCAAAGTCAGCGCTCAACCGACTGAGCCACCCAGGTGTCCCATGGCACACAGAAGAAAGCAGTCTTGGGCCAACTATACGGTTGATGCCTTTGAAACTGTCTACTAGAGGCAGCAGACTGCTATAGAAATATGTGAAATTTAGTGCCTGTACAATGGTTTGTTTCCTCCTTTTACCAATTACTGCTGTGAGAGCCTCAGTCTCCTTATGTATAAAATGGAAATAACAAAACATATTTTGATGGTTTTCTGTAAAAATTAGGAGTACTTTGTGAATTACAAAACAGTTTAAGAATTTCCAGTACTGGGGGTCCTGGCTGGCTAGTTCATGCCACTCCTGTTCTCGGGGTTGTGAGTTCAAGCCCCACATGGGTATAGAGATTACTTAAAAAAAAAAAAAAATATATATATATATATATATATATATATATATATATATATATATATAAAGATAATTAAAAGAATTTCCAGTACCTAAAACAGTAGGCTATGTTCATACAGACACAGATACATGGCCAAAAGATGAAATAAATGTAATGACTGCTTGAAATCCATACAGTAATTTAGTAATAAGAACTTAATTTTGTTCATGTTTCTGCTTCTTGGATGTCCCTGACCACTTTCAATTTCTCCCACCTTAGCATGTCCAAATCGTTACTATCCTTTAAGACCAAGCTCAAAAATTACTTCTAAGGACATTCCCATGACAATCCAGATGGAAATAATCTCTCCTTTCTGTTATTACCAAAGTAGTTTAGCCGGTCTTCATCCACCTTATATTACAGGTATTTATATACATATTTTATCTCCTCTAATTATATATCAACAGACGGTGTAATACTATGCTATCAAACACATTTCACTGATCCTAATACTAACAGTAATAATAATAACAAGAAGCAGCAACAGCATTATGTGCTCCCAGCTATAGAGGGCTTATTACACGCCAATAATCCTAGATTTTTGAGAGTCTTCCATTTAACCCATATGGTAGGTACCAGCATCACCTTATATATACACGTGAAAACAGGAACAGGGGTGCAGGAGAGCTGAGATTTGAGCCTGAGTGCTAAGGTAAACTACCTCGGAAGTGTTCTGTATAGTAGGCCAAAAAGTCATGATTTCCACAAGGTCAATGAGGTAATTAATTATTTAACAGAGACTTGAAGCCAGGTCTTCTAAATTCAGTTCTAGTGTTCTTGTATCTTTGGCTTTCACACTAACTCCAACTTTGTGCCTAAGGACTTCTGGGGGGCAGCTCAATGGCTCAAAGCGCCACCGAGTCACATCTAGTCCAAATCATAAAAATAACCCCAGAAGGGTCATCCACTGAGTTGTTGCTTAGTGGTACCATGTATTAGAGAGCCAGCTCAGTCACTGAACTTCCTTGCCAAGGATTCTTCATCTGGAAAACAGAGATAAGCAGTTGACCACTACCTAGTAAATTCATAGGATTTGAAATCAAGGGGGAAAAACCCTTTTAATTATTCAGAATAAAACTTTTCAGCACAAAGTATATTTTATGTTTTTTTTTTTCTTTTCCTTTTCAGTGTTTAAAACGAACACAAATATTCGAATTCATTATATAGAAAGTATACCGAGAAAAGGGGGCTTCATCCTGGTCTGTGGTTCTTACAGATCACAGAAGTTTTGAGGAATAATGTAATTAAAATAGGCAAAATACCTCTCTCTACAATAGTTGGTGGACCTTTTCCAGAAACTTCCCTCATAACTTGAAATGGCATGAGGCTTGGCTAATTTGCTCACAGGATGAATTTGTGTGGCAGACCTCAGGGCGATAGAATGGTTATTGCAGAGGTCATGGGGGTGTTTATATAGCTCCCCTATTATAAACCAGCAATTCCTTGTTTTTTCTCCTCATAGCTTGGTTAGTTTAAATGTTGTCTCATAATGTGTCTGCATTTGTAAACATTTTATGGTTCTCACTTATCTTCTCATGATTAGAAGCTGGAAAACAACTAAAAGTTACTAATTAAGCAGACTTTAATGATTATTGAGCTAATTTGGGGTGTAATTCTACTATGTGTATCGGTTACAAGTTCTGCTATTATCTTTCATCTTTCTTAGCCACATCTGCCATGTCCGACATCGTAAGCAGAATACTTATGAATTATAAAAAAAAATCACTTTGTTCTACTAGTTAACAAAAAACTAAACAATGAAAAAGAAATTTCAAGAACAATACTCTCAGGAGTCAAGGCTGGACCTTCTGAAATTTCTCATGGGTAGATTTGCATATTTAAAAAAAAGCATTTGTCAGGCTTTGAAAACATAATAGAAGTCAGTAATTTGTGAGCACAGAATATCTGTGTTTACTTTATCAATATTATTATTTTGCAGGTGGTTGTAACCAGTTTTATTGATGGGGAGGGAGCTGGGGGAGCAGAGAGGGTTTAGGACTCATCTAGTATACAAGGTAAGCTGGAGGTCAAGAGAGAGGTCATCAGGGGGATCTGCATTTAGTTTAAATGTGTGTGGCCCCATAATTAAGGCAGAAAACTGATTTTGAAGGGAGATCTAGTTCAAACTACATATGCAAAAAATGAGACTCTGAATTATCAAATCACAATGTACATAAAATATAGGCAATTCATGATTATCTTTTTGATTTATTGATATTTACTTTGTTTGGTAGACACAAAGTACACTTCCTATTGACAATTAAGTTAGGTATTGACAGGGGAGGTAGTTAACTTGCTTAATTATAGCTGTTAATAGTTCTGCTCTCTCTACTTTGCATGCTGTGAAGCTTGTGTAAACCTAACTTTCAGGCCTTCTCCCAGAAACAGGAGAGGGCAAAACCCGTATTAAGCTGTTCTAGGCAGGTATAGTCCTCAGTATGGCAGAAAGATAGGACAATCCTAATGCGTTCTTTGGAATCAAATCCGCACACTTGGAGTCAGTGACTTTGAGACTCTCTGACACACCCATAAATGAGCAGAGCACATTTTAAGCCAGCAGATAAAAAACATTTCCAATATTTTCTATGCAGTGTCCAGAATATGAGTTCAGCTGCAGCTAAATAAGTGCATTGTACAGCAACTTAAAAGAAAGTAGTATTTTATTTTAGTGTTTGCATTTGTATGCAGTTTTAAGTTTGGCATCTTAAGACTTACACAAAGTTCAAATACAGCTTTAAAAGAGTTATTCTACGTGTATATGCACAGCATTATTTTGCATCCATCCATCACTCACACAGAGAGCTGTTAGATTATCCTTTCTGGTTTGTGAGGTGACAGTCTTTGTCCTATAAGGAAAGCCCATGTGAATGCTCACTCTCATTACATCTTGCTAATTTCCTCTAGCCCACAACTCTGTTGTTTTAGGCTTTCTGGCAATTGATTTGATAATTTCTGTCTTGAAGTTTTTTATGAGACTAACAAAGACACAAGGGAGAACATGAGACTTAAATCAGATTTCAGAGGGCAGATGGAAAGCACTCAGACCTGAGAGTCCTATGAAGGTCAACCTAGCTCTCAGGTTTTAAAATAGGGACTCCCTTCATGGGCGGAACCACTTCAAATAAGCCATTCTTTTTCAAAGCTTCCCTTCTCCTAAAATAATAGACTCTTTCTAATAGAGATTCTGCTATACACTAATAACTAATAAACATAAGGTATGAGAGAAGGAAGTTATAATATTAAGTACTATAAAATTTTTTAAAATCAGTTATAAAGTATTAAAAGCAATCAAAGAACAGCTAATGAGTATCTAAAAAAATATTCTTATAAAAAATCCAAGGAGAACTAAATTGAGAAAAGTAAAACATGTCTCTATCTTATTCTTCCCTTTAAGTTCTAGTAGCTTTTAATTCTAACAAAAACCTGAATTTATAATTTTATGCAATTTGCAAATATCTCTGAATTTCTGTCTCCCTGCTACGAAACTAAAGAGTACAGAAAATTGTACTTTTAGGTTATTTTATAGCAGACATCCTAGCTATTTATTCTTAGGTGTTCATCTTCTTTAAAAAGTAGCCAGTAACTCTGTAATGAGCTCAGGAAGGGGTTCCTACCTATCCAAGGTATTAACATCTTAACACATAAGAGATACTTCCTGGGCCAATGTGCAAATACATCCTGAAAAGAAAGCTGTAATATTTTGCCCTAGAAAGTTCTGTTGATTGCAAAGGATTAGGAAAATCTATAATGATCTATAGATTTCATCATAGATATGATGAAATCTATAGATTTCACCTATAATGAAAAATTTATTTATTGTTTCCTTTACAATGTACTTTTTATATGTAACATCTTGATTTATACTTTATTAGGATCTTCAATGATTCCCTTTCCAAACTGAGAAAAGCATATAAAGAGATTTTTTTAATTTTTTTTTTATTAAAAAAATTTTTTTTAAATGTTTATTTCTGAGACAGAGACAGGGCATGAGTGGGGGAGGGGCAGAGAGAGAGAGGGAGACACCGAATCAGAAGCAGGCTCCAAGCTCTGAGCTGTGAGCACAGGGCCCGAAGTGGGGCCAAACTCACAAACCATGAGATCATGACCTGAGCCAAAGTCGGTCGCTCAACCGACTGAGCCACCCAGGAACCCCATAAAGAGATTTTTTTAAATCCCCTAAGTATATAGTTCTATGTATCTAAGTTCTAGTCTTCTAAAATTTGAACCATTTTTACATGAGAAGGGGATATATAGAAAGAGAAAATGTGCCAAAACTTTAGTCTTGGTTTTTCTTTTGTTAATACTTTAGATACTTGTTCTAACTCTTTAAACCAGATTCATACCAACTCTCTTTTTAAAAATAGGTTAACAATATAAAGCATGTTCTCTTTTTGCTCACTATGGAAAGCAGAAACAAACTGAGAGCTTGAGAACGTATTGTTTCCAACAGAAACGGATGAATTAAAAAGTCTGTGTTCATTTTAACAAAAATTCATTAGTTTTAATAACATGTTGAAAATACCACAACCAGATTGATTTAACTGACACATTTAAAATGTACATGATAAAGCAGGATACTCTATACCAAAGGTAGCAGTTACTAGTTACAGAAAGATCCAAACTTAGACACTTAAGTCTTACGTATACTCCAGTTCCTTTCCCAATGGGAAATGGTACAAAATTATTTTACTTATCATTTCTTCTGTACAGTAGTTACTTTTCTAAATATGCTATTTTAAAAAAATGGGACATATGGTTTAGGCAGTACAAGTGCACTTATGGGGAAAACAGGACGAAATATCAGAAAGATGGCTTGTTCTGGGAAATCCAGGATGTATAGTTGTTACTTGAATAAAGGGGTATGCTATGTGCTGTAGAGAACAGAACCCATTGGCATGAAAAGAATTTAAGACTATCTGTTGGATCATAGGCATTTGGGATAAATTATGATCCTCTAAAAGTTTTCTTCCTCCTTACTGTCCTTACCAGATCTCTAGTTATACACTGCCTTTTAAAAAATGACAGCAATAATGTCATTTTCCCCTTAGACCCATCTGTGACCAACACAGAATTGCATAGTAGCAATTCAACCACCTAAGATAACATGAATTGCCTGGCCTAATAAAGATTATAACTAGATCAAGACAGGGTGTCAATCTAAACCAATAATCTAAAGCTAAATTTTAATTGGTCAATGAGTACTAAAATGTGTAATTCCCTTATTTTGCAAACATGACTTTGCCCTGAAATTTCTACAGTATGACAAAAGCTTCACAGTGATTTGAAAAATATATATTCTTAGCAAGAAAGCACTGTCTTCCAAATCCAAATAATTTGTCAGAGTCAACAGAGGAGTGCCAATCAGTTCACAAGTGTATACAATAACAGAAAAAGAATGATTCTATAAGAATTGCACCTGTTTATGATTTGAATTCCCTTAAAGCATTGCAATTCTGTCTCTTACTGACAAAGGCATGACCTTAAATACTTGTCATTGAATGTGTTAATCCATCAATGGGTATATAATATTTAAACAATGAGTGGACAAACCAATATATTCCATTTGCAACAATTTCTGAACTATGCAACAACTCCATCTTTTTTCTTCCCTGTTTTTAGCAAAATACTTCCCAAACTTCACAAAAACACCTCAAAGAAATGTTGATAATTCACCATCAACCTTTCCTATATTTCAGTTTTAACAATTACATATCCATAATTTAATGTCCAGGAAGAATAACATTACAGGCATATGGTAAAAGAAAACACTCTAATAGGCATATGGTAAAACAACACTGAAATAATTTCGCAAAATAATATGCCATATATTACTCTAAGTTCCTTAAAAACTTACTCTCATTAAAACTTTGCCTTTATGACATGACCAGCCACATCCATCTCCCCTTACTCTTATGCAGTGCTCACTTTTTTCATTCTTAGTCACTACCTTAAGGAAGTACAAATAAATTTTTTAAAACCCCACTAACATAGATGCTTCTTGTCAAGAGAATATGAACATATTCCTCACTCAACAAAATAATTAACCACTGTATGAAATAAAGTCTGAATCACTGTTACAGAAATAAAGCATACTTCCGTATCTTTCAAGGTGTAAAAGTAATTTATCACCATGGTATTACTTTATTTTGGATTTCTTATACTGGAAAGTTTGTACTGCTACACTGACAGCAGAAAATCTGTATCTTCCATGGCAGAATCAAGACTCCTAAAAAGGTACCATAGTGTTGGGGCACCTGGGTGGCTTAGTCGGTTAAGTGTCTGACTCTGGTTTTGGCTTAGGTCACGATCTCCCGGTTTGTGGGTTGGAGCCCCATATCGGGCTCAGCACTGCTGGTGCGGAGCCTGCTTCGGATTCCTCTCTCTGTCTCTGTCTCTGTCTCTCAAAAGTAAATAAACTTAAAAAAAAAAAAAAAGTAACATAAGTGTGGTTAAAAGCACTGACTTGCTGGGTTCAAATCCTGGTACTGCCACTAAGTAACTCTGGCTGAATTATTCTTTATTCGATGCCTCAGCTTTCTAATTTTTAAAATTATAACAGCACTTCTCAGGGATATTTTGAAGATGACATGTAGTGATACTTATGTAAGTACTACTAATTACTGAGCTGGTAATTCTTATTTTGCACAGATACAAATGGATACCACGACAAAATGTGATGAAACGATTTTTAAAAATAAACTTCAGTGGCACCTGGGTAGCTGAGTCAGTTAAGCATCTGATTCTTGATTTTGGCTCAAGTGATCTCACCTCAGATTCTTGATTTTGGCTCAGTCTTGTGAGACTGAGCCCCATGCCGGGCTCTTTGCTGGGTGTGAAACCTGCTTGGGATTTTCTCTCTCCTTCTCTCTCTGCCCCTCCCCTCCCCCTCAAAATAAATAGATAAACTTAAAAAACATTAGTGAGCTTCAAAAAATTTTAGAATCATTTTAGATTTACAGAAATATTACAAAGACAGTACAGAGAGTTCCCATACATCCCCCGCTCCCCACAATTTCTCTTATTAGCATCTTATGACGTAAGCAATTTTTAATGATTGCCCAATAGTGGAAGGACATCTACCCTCAGTAGTAAACCTAAAAATATAGTTAATCTGTAATTTCAATAACCTATCTACCAGATCCAAACTTTGAAACATATTAAGTACTGCATTATAATGAATAAATGCTGAATTTAGTGTTTTGGTAATAGCACTGCATGCACTATACTAATGTAGGATATTTTATTGTCTCATTAAAAAGGAATAATAAAATGGAAAAGTTATTTTAATGTGTATAATTACTTCTACATATATAGTGAAGTTCCAAATTAAAACATGTAAAGAAGCAAATAAAGCTAGGATATTTAAATTGATATTACTTTGTAATTTTAAGGTTGAATAAATTTTCTTAATATCATTAAGTAATTAAAACTACAGAAGGGCAATATGGGTGAATAAGTTTCAAAGTAAGAATTTTTAATTTAAGTATTTTCTTACTTTTAGAGAATTATATTTACAATAATATAAAACAAGGAATAATTTTCTGGGTTATTAAAGAAAGAGAGGTAAAGGGGTACATTTGTAGAAATATTCAAAAAGGCTGGACACCTGAGGCACACAGCATTCAATGTACGCATTCACTGTTCATTTTAGTAGCCACTAGTCATATGTGGAGAATTAAATTTAAATTAATTAAAATGAGATAAATCTGGAAATTAAATTCTTCATTTGCACTATATTTCAAGTACTCAGCAGCAGTATGTGGTTGGTGGTTAGTGTATTGGCAAGGGCATACAGAGAACATTCCCACCACTGCAGAAAGTTCTGTTCAACAGTATTGCTTGTTCTACACAAGGAACCAAGTGTTTCACTAATCACACCTGAGTCTTAACCAATAGTCTTAATCTCTTATCCAAACAAGTTCTTTTGATTACACTTGGAAAAACGAAGCAGAACAGTAAAAAGAGGCTTATATCTCCTTTACTGAATGTTTAAGAGAAACAGGAAGAGGTTCTGGCCATTTCTCACGGACAAATGGCCACCAAGAAATGGAAAACTTGCTGAGGTCCTCAAAGCCATTGCTGTACTCACGTGGTAGGGTAGCAGTGGGCCAGGTGGCCAGGAGGACTCCTCTTCAGGGGTACATTTCCTCACTAGGGGAGGGGTCCCCATGTGGGGCCTTCGCACTGGTGGGACCTTCCCCATTACGGGGCTGGGGTTCCTGCCAGTGAAAAATGGGAAATTTCATTGTTAGCCAACTTTGAATCTTTCCCTTTTTGAGATATTAAAAACACTGCTTACTGGATTATTTAGTTAATTCAAAACAGGGTAATATGAGATAAACTCTTAGAACTGGTTAACCATGATGAGTGACGGATTCTACCTGCCCCTCAGTCTCCCAGGACACGACCTGCAGCATTATTGAAACTATCAGAATCTTAGATCTAGTCACATAATGAGAAGATTAGACTGAACCAGATAACGGGTTTTCCCAATCAATGTTAAAAACTGTCTTTTAATTACCAGTAATGGGCAGTGGTGAAAAGAGAAAATATAATCATATGTAACAAAAACCTTACAAAGTTCCACAGCTCCTCATTTTCACCCCATCCAAACTTTACAAATTAGAGTTGAAAACGGGAAGCAAATGTTTGAATTCCATCCACTTACTTCTCCTGACCATTCTATGATTTGGTATTACTAAATGGTGATAAATGGCCAAGGGTGATTAATGGTCTTTGAAATGGTCAAGAGAAACTGGGATCTGTTGAGGTTTTTTTTTCAAACAAATTTTAAGAAATCCATGTAAGCAGTTTGTAAAGATCTACAAATGTGGCTAACAATAAAAATCCCCCATGAATGCTTTCATTCAACAAATGCTTTCTATTTGTTCAAGATGAGCGCTTTCATTGTTTTAATCACAACATACACAACTGCAACAAAATATTTTTGCTGACATTTCAAACTCTGTAATATTATTACTCCAAATTTGTCCAGTTTAAATTATTTTTGCCAGTGTGTTTTATAATGGCATACCTTTGGGCAGTAAGGTAAGGGGCCCAATTCAACAGAACACAATGGATTCTTCGGGAAGATAACATCACACTTCTATAAAGCACTGAAAAGAAGGGAAAATGCAAGTTTGTGGTGAACTCTGAGAAGATGCAGGAGGAAGTAAATGCATGGAGTTGTGCACTGAAAGATTTTCCCAAAGGTACCAGACCCTGGTTCTGCCAGACTTAGTTTCCTAATCTCTTGAGTTGCAACTTTTGCCTCTAATCCCTTATAATTACCTGGGCTCCCAGACAACAATTTAGAGATCAGGTTATTAAAAATTGCACTTCTCTGTCTATAACTACACGGAGTCCCCCGCTCATGCTCTGTCTTACTCTCTCTCAAAAATAAATAAACATTAAAAAAAAATTTTAAAAAAGGCGGGGGGGGGGCGCCTGGGTGGCTCAGTCGGTTGGGCATCCGACTTCAGCTCAGGTCATGTTCTCACGGTTCGTTGTTCGAGCCCCGTGTTGGGCTCTCTGCTGACAGCTCAGAGCCTGGAGCATGCTTCCGATTCTGTGTCTCCCTCTCTCTGGCATCCCCTGCTCATGGTCTGTCTCACTCCCTCTCAAAAATAAACAAACATTAAAAAAAAATTTACAACTAGACAGAGGATGGGGGATGGAGAAAGGAAGGAGAAGCAGGAAGAGATATTTTATTAAAAAATTGGATGATACATTTGAATATAAATGATAAACCTTGAAATTTGTAACAGAAATGCATTTCAGATAGTTAGAAAGTATCTGGAATCCAATGACATAATATTACCCGTAAGTCTGAATACTTTCCATAAGAAGAACTACTATCATTCTTAATTAGTTTTCTATCAGAATCTTATGGTAGGCCATGCAAAAAAATATTAATTTCGTAAACTATTCCTAAGTGAATTCAAAATCTTAATTACAGTGGATAAACTAAGTTTACCTAAGCTGTTGTGAGACAAAGTGAGGTTGTAAAAATTTAAATTTTGACACATCTGTATGAAAAATAGTTCTAGACTATATGGTCAAACAGAAACACTGTCAAAGACATAAATATTAAGATCTATATTAAATAGCAAAGGCAGGCATGCCTTTCAAGAGTTGATCAAAGTTCCCAGGAGGGGGACTGAAATGCTTCATGACTAGAGCTTCATTCTGGAAAGATTATGAGGTCACTGACCCAGACAGATTCAATCAAATTAAATTCTGCTGGACTTCCTGTCTACCCAGAAACACCCTAATATTCACAGATAAGAACTTCTTCACAATGGCTTATCTATTCGGAAAAAATGACTTCCCTAAAAAGAATGATTTTTAAAAACAGAAACTTACTGTTCCGAATATTGATTTAATATTCACTTTGCTATATAATCAGTTTTTCTGTAACCTTTCTTCAAGTTATAAGATTCAAGAACAGAACAGCAATGTCTAAAAACTACATATAACGCTCTGTTTCTCAATTCTAAGATAAAAATTATAAAACATATTACCACAAGGATAGCTGAAGCTGCCACGTGTGGTGGTGGTGGTGATTTCCCACACCCCAAAGGCATCTGGCGGAGAGGGGTTCTCCTCACCACACCTCATATCCAGTGCACGGCTGCTCTGGAATGTCTCCTTCTACTCCACGCAAGATGCCATATATGTTAATGGAGGCCCTGAAGACAACTGTATAATACCCTATTTCATTCACTATAAAATGATGATGCACTATTATTTTATGAACCATTAAGAAAAAAATTGCCAAATTAAACTATAACTAAGTGATTTCTTAAAACATAAAAATTATTTTACACTTACTGAATGGGCTCTCATGATAAGTACAATGGTGATATATGATAATTATCACTGGAGCACAAATAAAAAGACTATGTGAGCAAAAAATTATTACTAAAGCTTCTTTACATTCAGATTTCCAATCTTCTGCACCACTTTTCAGCTCAGAGATGACAGTTTTCCCACAAAATACAGTCTTGTGTACCATTAGGAGCATTGTTGGTGCAGTGTATCTTGACATGTTGCTCCACTTCTGCTTCTGGAATTTTCTTCCAAGGTGCAGACTTTTTTTGCAAGTGTTTTTGTGAATGCACAGGCACTAACAACTAAGTCACAACAGCCAGCTGGCCAAAAGCAAAGATAAAAGAAGTGTTAAAATATGAGAGGGGTGGGAGAAGAAAAGGCTTCCTGGAATTGCTGAGCAAGAGTAACAGTTCTCCCAAAGTCCGTAAATGCTTCTCTTTCACTTTCTGTCATCCATCCGACAATTCACTCCCCAAATAGTTATTAATCTCCTAATATATAAGGCAGATACTAAGCTAGGGCTAGAGCAGTGTACAAAGCAGGTAATGATATTACCCTCAAGGAACTTATGAGCAGGTTAGCATACAAAATTTATACGAAACTACAATTGTTGTAATATTATAAAAATGAAGCACATGGTGAAAAGTAATATATGACTAATTTGACCCTGTCAAGGAGGACAGACAGTACCTAAGGAAAGAGAGGAGAGAGAAATATGTCAGGCAGAGAAAAGAGCAAGTGTAAGGCAGGAGAGAGCAAGGAACTTTTTTCACATGGGTAATAGTACTGGGAAAAGGAAAACTCCAGACTTTTTGAGGACTATCACATTAGAGTTCCAAACTATACCCATATAGGGGCATCTGAAATGCCACTATATTCCTCTGATTAGAATGCAGGTGTATGGAGGCTAGGTAATTCCTCAAGTGTTGGCTCGGGTCCAATGGGATCTATAGACCTCCCATGGAGTTATTTCTTGACTTCAAGTGTGTAACTGGGAAACCCTCACGCTGGCTCTCTGACATTGGGATAAGTGTCATTTTTGTAAGAAGAGCGGAGCAAACCCTTGAAACTTTCCCCTACAACTCCATCTTCAGTCTAGATACAGTAAATCAAAAGCAATACCGTATACTGGGAAGATGTGCAGAGATTAGCAGCACTATCAGAGACATACAGATGCAGGAGTGGTGGTCCTTAATTATATACCCTTTCTATACTTATAATGACCCTGCAGAAAAAAAACAGATGATGGATCATTGTAACCTTAAACTGGTGGGAAGTCCCAATAGTGGCTGTCATGCTAAGTATGACATTATACAGCTTCTGGCATTTGGTATTCAGCTATTTATGGAGTGAGTACTTTCTTCTCAGAGCCCATAGAAGGGTGGATCAAAAGCAGATTCCTGGTACAGACAGGATACTACCCTGCCCCAGGGCAACGGTAACTGTCCTGATCTCCCTCAACATTTGGTCTGCACGGACCTGGATCATCTTCACATTCCACAGAATGTGACTCTAATCCATTATATTGATGACACCATACTAACTGGATCTGTAAAGCAAGAAATGGAAAAGAGTCCTGGTTGACCTAGTAAAACGCACACCAGACACCTCACAAAAAATAGGAGATACCGCACACTGCGTATGTTTTTAAGAACTCAAGGGCTCTGAGACATGCTAAGAACATCCTCTATCAGGTAAAAAACATCTCGCTTTTCTCAGCACCTACTGCTAAGAAAAAGGTAGACCTCACTGGGTTCTGGAGACAATATATTCCATATTTCATAACACTGCTTTGACTCGTTTATCAGAGACGCAGTGGCTGCCTGTTCCAAGAGTGAGCCAGAACTATGCAAAAGACTATGTAGCAGGTCCAGGCTGTGGTGCATCTGTGCCAGTGGATCTGAGGGTGCAGGACCTGTCCCTGATAGAAAAGGTGTCTGTGGAGTCTCTTGCAAGTGCCAAAAGAGAAGCCACAGTGCAGAACCCTGGGGTTCTGTGGCAGAAAACAGAGGGCCCTAATGGAATTTTTATGCCTGACCATGGGTCAACAAACGACCCCGTGACTGGAAGTACTCACTGAGACATAAAGTTAGATGGGCACAGAAACAACCTGCTATATGATGGAAAGGACTTATTTGGATTAGGCCCAAGTATACTCAGAAAGCATGAGTAAATTACATTTCCAGGTAACCCAGACTCCCAGGTGATAAATGTCTCTTTCTTTCATGACCAACTGACAGAAAGAAAAAGAATTCGACAATGGACTACCGCTACAATGCAGTCTTATTCAGGAGTGGACATAAACGACTGTGGCAGAGGAAGTCTGGCCGGGGAGAACAGCTGGAGCAGTGCATTTGGTCATCCATTTCAAATGGAGGGACAAACGGCCTCAACCACACACATCTTGACTCGTGGGCCGTAGCCAATGGCTCAACTGCTGATCGGGGCCTAGAAAACAGCAGTGAAAGACAATATGATAAGGAGGTCTGGGAAAGATGGACTGGACACAAATGAGGTGCAGTTTTGTATCTCACATTCGTGCCCACCAGGAAGCATCTACCAAAATGTCAATGTGTATTGTCAAAGGTCAACAAAAGGTGAACAGGATGAGTCATTCTATGGGTGTCAGCCAGCCTCCCAGTTAGGTCACCAAAGAGTTGACACAACGAGCCCATGAATAAAATGGCTATGGTGCTTCTGCTCACCAATGTTGAAAAAAGTTATTGCTACTGCTAAATGCTTTAACCTGCCAGCAACAGATATAGTGTCAAGCTCTCAATGTGCCACAATTACTCAAGACCAGTCAATCACTGGGTGTAAGACTGAGAACATGGGAAGGGGCAATGATTTATTTTACTAAAATTAATACCTTCTCTGGATATGAGTTTTGTTTCTAGCTCCCAATACTTTTGCTACCACCACTATCCCAAGGCTTATAAAATACCTGATCTATCAATATGATATCCCACAAAACCCTACTTTAGGCCAAGGACCCATTTTATAACAAAGAAATGTGACAATGGGTACATAACCTTAGAATCCACTGTTCTAACCATGACTCTACCCACAGAGAAATAGCTGGCCTTACAGGCAGGTAGAATAGCCTATTAAAAAGTCAGGGGTACCTGGGTGGCTCAGCAGGTTAAGCATCTGACTTCGGCTCAGATCATGATCTCACGGTTCGTGGGTTCGAGCCTCGCGTCGGGCTCTGTGCTAACAGCTCAGAGCCTGGAGCCTGCTTTGGATTCTGTGTGTGTCTCCCTCTCTCTCTGACCCTCCCCACCTTGGGCTCTGTCTCTGTCTCTCAAAGAAAAAAAAAAAGTAAGAAACAAAGAATCAACTGTTAAAAAATAAAAGTCAGCTAAAGAGAAATCTTAAAGATAACTCCCAACTCCAGATGTGGCATATACGTGAAGCAATGCTTTCAATGTATGGTCTGTTACCAACAGCTAGAATACTTAGGTCTGGGAACCAAAGGATGAAAGTAGGGTTAGCTTCTGTCATCATCATCCCCAGTGGACCCACTTGCAGAATTTGTGTTTCCCTTCCATGAAACTTCAGTATTTGCTAAGTTAGAAGTCCTGATACCCAGGCTGGTTTGGGGAGGTAACTGTTTCATCCAGAGGACACAAAAGAGTTACATTAAATGTAAATCTCTGACTACCTTCTGGTCACTGTGGGCTTCTCATGTCTGTATACCCGTAGAAAAAAAGGGAGTCAGTCTACTTTTGGGGATACTCAACACTGATCGTTATGAGAAGCAAAGACTATGGCTACGAAGTGAGGGAGGGAGAAATATGTCCAGAACTTGGGGGATTTCATCAGAAATCTCTTGGTGCTTCCATGGCCAGTGGTAACAGTCAATGGGAAATTCCAGCATGACTCAATAAGAAAAAGGCAACTAAGGGCTCAGACATTTGAGGGAAGTCTGGGTCACTTCAGCAGGCAAGGAACTCAAATCAGGCAAAAACTTTTGCCACTGATGAAGAAAATGTAGACCGGGTAAAAGGAGGAGATGATGAGTATCACTTACAGTTTCAGGGTCAGTTGCAGCAGTAGGGACTGTAGTAGTTAGTTTCTCTTAGCTCTCTTGCCTTAAGTCTTTTGCCATAGGATTAAAGCAAGGCTTCACCTTAAAAGGGACTCAGTTACTGATTGCACTTGTATCTCTGATCTCAGGGAGGCAGTGAGGCCCCATAGCATAGTATGGAAGCTAGGTATAATTTAGGGCACGAGTGATCTGAGTGGTAAAAGGGGTATATTACACTGGACACCTTGTCTGTACCACTTTAGATTCTCTCAATTTCACTTGCGTCTTATTTCAGCTTTCATCAGTACGAACTTCACAAAGGTATAATGTGCCAGCACCTTGCCTCATGTCTGTGGGCAGCTCTTGCCTCTCACTCCAAGGCATCTTTGTTGACATTGATCCCCACTTGCAAGTGGATCGCCACTTGCACATCACCCCATTAACTACTGGGGGACTTGGGGAAGTTAATATATCGTGGGGAAAATCTTGACCAGTAAGAACTAGTGGAAAAACTCTTCCTCCTTTCTCCTCTCACAATGCACAATCTTAAGACAGTTTACCTTATTTCTCAGGGGTATGGTCCTCCAGGATTGGGCAGTGCCAGGCAACTCAACAGCTTATCCACGTATTGACTCTCCCTGCTACCAAACTACATTCTTCTTGCCCCTCTACTTGCTGAGATTATAGCCCCTAACAAAGTAACAGCACATTAGTCCCCTGCTTCAGATTCTTCTTTCTGAGGAAGCTAAGACAAACCTCAGAGTATGTGGTGTCTTTATGATGTCCAAGCGGTCATTCCTCTAGTGCTCAGAGGTGGTAAGTGAAACCACAGGCAGAGATGAGATCACTCAGAGAGGGAGAGAGAGTGAGAGAAGAGGACCTAACAACTGACGAATGAATGGCCATGAGGAAGATAATGGCTAGAAAAGATGACTGGCGACGGGCAGGAGAGGTGGGTGGAAACCTAGAAAGTATTGTTACTGTAAGGGAGTTTAGCAGGGCACACAGATAATACACATCCAAGGAGCTGTTGCTTTCTTATTACTAAATTTGGTTAGATTTTGATTGCTGTGGATATTTGATATGATGCATTGTCAAAGAAAATTAAGTAATATGCAAATAGAAGTGTGGTGGAGGAAGTTTTTTCAAACCACATTCCTCTGAGGGGAAACCCCAGGCAAACTGAGCAAGAGTGATGTAATTTGTAACCAGTAACCAGACCTTCTCCTTTGTGCCTCCCTGGAGGGCAAACTGGTGGTAGATGCAGACTGATGAGAGAATGATCTGGTGGCTAAGCTATTAATTTATGAATTGTTGCCTTTTAAAGATCTCTTTGGATAAAAAAAAAAAAAGCTCAGATATCAAAAAATAAAAGAAAAAAGGCTCATAAAACATGCTTTTGTAAGGAGATATTTAAAAAAAAAACACAGAAAGCTTAGCACCCTGAGTAAGGCAACTTCAGTTTAGTAAACTCAAAACTATTTCACAGCAAATCTTTCTTCCTTACATTCAGGAGGGCACAAGCGTTCATAAAAATGCTCTATATACCTTTACAAACACTTAGGATCCGAAAATAAATCTTCCTTAATACTGAGAATTTACCACTTAGGCTAAAAAGTATAGAATACTGTTATAAGAAGCTACATAATCTTTACAGATTTTTAAAGATTGATTGTATATACCTATCATTTATAGAATTTTTTTTATTTTTTATTTTTAAATGTTTATTTATTTTGAGAAAGAGCGAGAGCGGAGGGGGGAGCGGGGGAGGGGAAATCAGGTCGCGAGAGAATCCCAAGCAGGCTCTGTGCTCTCAGCACAGAGCCTGATGCAGGGCTTGAACTCACAAACCATGAGATAATGACTTGAGCTGAAATCAAGAGTTGGACATTGAACTGACTGAGCCACCCAGGTGCCCCCATAATTGAACTTTTTACAATTTATAGAAATGTTTTGGCATTCTTCTTTAGTTCATTCAAACTTCTTTCAGTTTATTAAGTTCAGTGTAAAAAAAAAAAGAATCATTCTGCCTGACTTCACTCTGATTTCCTGTCTGTTTCATTCAGTATTACTAGTCTCATTGATATTAAAGTCTAAGGAGTGTAATGATACTCCAGATTTTATTAAAATACACTTATGTTGTTCTTTGAACTTCCAGACAGGTTTTATTCTCACAGCATGCATTACATAGGTCACATTTAAATCTAAAGTTGTAATTAACAATGTAAAAGTGAGAGAACTAAAATCTAAATTTCTAACAATAGGAACACTGGGGAGCTTCAATTTAAATCACAAATCAGTGCTTTATAATAACATTTTTTAAGTTTTTAAATAAATATGAAATGTTCTTGAACATAAGTGTCACAGTAATTATAAATATAAGTGTTTCAGAGGACCCAAGTGGAGAGTTTCATATTCTGTCACCGCCTTTGGTAATTAAAAAACATGACATATTTAAAATCTTTAGTTCGTAATAGTGCCTCAAGCATTGTACAGTTAACAACTGCCTTTCAAAAATAATAGCATAAAGCTACTACAATGAACACATTATAACTTCAAAATATGACAGAATCGATGATACCTGTTGGCAATGTCGGGAGACCTGCTCTGGCCACACAAGCGTTCCAATCAAGCTAGTGGGCTCCTCTAATAAGATCTGCTTCTTTGCAGGAACCCCACCGTTTGTCTCCTTCCTCAGAGACAGTGGCATCAAGCTTTCCTTCCCCAATTTTCTGATTCATGCTCAAGTACATGGATGGTATTCCAACAATTCTAATTCAATGACAGACACAACAGCTGCCTGCCAACACCAGAGTGGATTTAGTTTTCATGTGATGCCTTAGAATACCTAACTGATGCAATACCAGGTGAAATGACTTCAGAGATTTTTTAAAAGTTGGCCTTAAAACCCCAGCATTTGTACCCTACAGCTCAGTACCCAAACAATCCATTCTCTCTACAATTCTAAGTAAAATGTCAGCAGCTAGGGTTTTTTTTTTTTTTTTAAATAGCCTTTAGGTGTTTCAAATTTCCTGTGCTTGTTTCAGCAGACTTCTGACCTGCCTAACAATAAGCAAGTCGCTTAGGATTTAAATACCCAGCTATACTGCTGGGAGTCAATAAGAGCCAGATCTAGGAAGAGCAGGAAAGGAACTCGGAGGGGACAAAGTGGTAGGAAATGTCTTCTGAACACTCCCTTCCCATTTAAAAAAATCTAAGTCAAGCAATAACTCAACTCTTTATAGTTCCTTAAAACCTGAACACTATTCTCCGGACAGTAAAATTTATAAGTAGTATACAAATCAACTAGACTGAAATGTTTACGTTGATCTTTTTTTTTAATCCTTTATCTCAGTATCTTGCCTGATGGCTCTATATTTCAAAGCTTTGACAGAATTGTTTGATTGGTATGATCTGTGACTACTTCCTTTGTAACAAAAAATAACGTTTTCTCCTTTAAAAATTTTTATTATTTTTTTTTAAGTAAGCTCTACCCCCAACACGAGGCTTGAACTCATGACCAAGAGTTGCTCGCTCTACCAACCAAGCCAGCCACGTGCCCCCAGTTTTCTCTTTTGATGCTAAAATATTTCTGTTCGCAAAGCATGATCCTTGGTTTGTTCAGACTTTGAGGCGCAAATGTTATAGATAATGCAGGTCATTATTTTGCATCTTATTAAATATTCATTTTAAAAAACTGTAAGAATTTCTAGTATTAATAAATATAACTTTCCTGGTTCCACTGGAGGCTCATTCAGACAGACTGTTGAGATCAGGTAGGTTTCATGGCCATGGAAACTTGGATTGTGCATGTTAAACACGAACTGGGCTAATCACTGAGAGAGCTACGGTACTTGAGTTATACATCTGGATTACGGGATGGGGTGGGCAATATAATGCATTTTGGATGAAAGTGTTACTCTACTAAAACACAGTAAAATTATGTGTATCTTCCCCTTTTTCAAAAGGTGGTGTCACATGATGGGGGCTTCAAACTGCTTGAGAGGAGGGGTAGGGACAGCTGTTAAGAGGCTAGGATACAGAATGTTCATTTTAAGAGTAAAATTCAATCCTGATCTCCTGAGATTCCCTCTCATGATCTCTGGGACGTTAGAGGCTTTGGGCAGCTAGCCAACACTAGGGGTCACTGAAAATTCTAATTTCATCCCCCAGATCTACCTTCATTTATCCAAATGTTTATCCATGAGAATCCCGAGCATAATTCCAGGGTTCAGATCCAGAAGGGAGAGGTCCCTCTGGGCACAATACCTCCTGGCTAGGACATACACTCTGTATCCCTTTAGTTCTTAGATTCCTGGCATTTGCCAAGTAACAATATATGATAACGAGTCAGTAAGGAATTCAGTTTCATGGCTTCCTTCTACAGTGTACCCGAGGGGACAGGGTCTCCTGTTTCCCATAGAGGTATCCTATAAACACAACAGCCTATTTCTTTTTTTTTTTTTAATCACATACAAAAAATAAAACATCTCATAAACTCAATGTCAAGAAATAGAAAATATTTCTTTTGATCAACCTATTTATAAGTGTTATTGAGTTCGTATTTCAAATCTCATACTCTGGTTTCTTTGTTGACAAAAATAATCTCACAATTATTGGAGGAAAAATCTAACAATATTCACATTTTCCTTAAAATGAAGACAAAAATAGCCAGCCAGTATATGGTAAGTATTCAAACATACTTGCAAGAAGTTACAAACCATACAAAAACACTGAGATGTGGTTGTTTGAAAATCTGTACCTCTGGTGGTAACTGTGACAACATAAACCTACAGTCATTCTGATTCTTTTATGGTTTCACTCTGAGCACAGATGAAACCAAATATTTCAATTTATGAACTATGTTAAATTTCTCCTTTCCATTTACATGTGGTATGGGCCACATGGGACAGTATCTAACTTCATAAGTATTTCAAGAATATATCACGTTTGTGATATGTAAAATACAATGAAAAGGAAAATTTTAACACTTTAAATATTACTCAAGTAAAGAGAACATGACTAAGAGCTGAATGACTGCCTGTCACCAACTGCCTATCACTCTCTGCTACAAAATTTACTTAGCACCAACTAATGAAAGACCACAATTGTACAACTACTGAAAGTGTTTGACACATCAAGTTGAAGAGATCTGTCCCTTTTAACTCGAACCTTTCCATACTTAGATTCAAGGAATTTGTAATACCAGAGAAAAGACAGAAACATATTATCTAAGTACTACTTCTGCTGATCAATGTTCAAACCTCCCACAGGCTCCTAAATGTCTACAGAATGAGGCCCATGTTCTGGCAGTGGTACCCTAAATCCTCCATAACTTGGGAGGCCTCACGTCAGTTTTATTTCCTCTTGTTCTGGAACGAGGGAACCTGTTCTCTAGACAATGTGAATTCCCGAACCTTAATGACTCTGTACCTCTACCTGTGTACTTTTTCTTCTTTCCCCCTTTCCTCTTCCTTCTCTCTTTTTCTTTCCTTGCTTTCTTTTTTTACAACCAACCTGGGGCCTGAATTCATGGCCCCAAGATCAAGAGTCGCATGCTTTACCAATTGAGCTGGCCAGGCGTCCCTCTACTTAAGTTCTTGCTGAAGCCTGCAGGGAACACCTTTCTTGCTTCTCTCCACTCATTCAAATCCCATTGGAATCAATCTTAGATGCTTTAAAGGAACCTATATGGTTCAGGTTTGTGCTCCCACAGTCGTAGCTCAGGGACTGGCATGAAATGAAGTTCTTTAAATTTCTGTTGAATTAAACAGACTCTATAATTAACTTAGGACTCTATTCACAGTCTGCCCCTCATTGCTCCAACTGGGCCATTTCAGTAACTGATCTTTAGAATCACTGTGCTCATACTGCATCCACTGCCCATAGTGACATACAGTTACGCTTGTTGCTTTCATGGCATGTCTCTGAGTTTCTCTTACATTGATCAATTACAACATTTATGGATTATACTACTTCTTTTACCCTTAGTGGTAACGATGATGATTAGAAATGGACCGTGTTTACTGAGTGCTCACTACATGCCAGGGACTCTTAAAATTATAATTAGCACTTTACATGTGCTATTGCATTTAGTTCTCAATCTATCAAAACATTCCCATTTTACAGATTACCAAACTGTGGCAGAGAAATTAAGTATCTCAGAAAAATCACATAAGTGCTAAGAGGATGACCTGGGAGGCGCTATGCATGAAGAGTCATAAGGGTAGTTTTTGGTAGCATGGTCAAAGAAGTCCTCTCCTTATAAATAACACTTGGGAAGAGAGCTTACAGAGAAAGAGATAGCCGTGAAGGAAGAGTGTTTCAGGGCAAGGAACAGCAAGGAGAAAGGTCTCAAGATGGGAAAAACCTGGTATAGTTGAGAAGCAGAAGTAAGGCCGATGTGGCCAGAGCCAAGTGAAGAGAGGAAAAACAGCAGAAGATGAGGCTGCATAGGGAGGCAGCGGCTAGCTCATGGACAGCCTTGTGGGCCAAGCAAGAAGCTCCACACGTACCGATTTTCCTCTACATTGTACAATCCTTATTTTTATTCTCCATAGCAAGAGCCTCAATGGCAGACACCATCTCTGATTTAACGTCTCTTGCAGCAACCAGCCCAAAGTATTCTGCAAAGTACCCTGTGAAGAATCTCCTAACTGGCTTAAAGACTGGGGAGTGTATCACTGTGTGCAGCAGTGGTCGAAAAGATCTAATTTAAGAGAAGCAACTGGAGAAAGGTGGTATCCCAGACTTGTGGTCTACAGCTGCACGGCTGTGGCAGGAGAGCAAAAAAGTTCTTGTAACAACTACATGGAATATGGAGAAATGATTTTGTTTTGAAAAGGGGAGGTAGAGTTCTTGAAAGAAAAACTTTTCTGTGTGAAGAAGAAAACTCTAAATCCGGATACTAGGACTTAGATTTCCTATAAAAGGAAAACAAGTTCTCCAATCCTTTCCCAAGTAAGAGTGTTCCAGTTTTTTATGGGAATAAAGTTACTACAGCATGTGAATTCATAAAAAAACAAAAAACAAAAAACAAAAAAACAAGATTAAGAAATGCCCACAGAAAGCAAAGTACTTAGTTACCTATAAAATGTTAACATGTGATCCTAGCAAGGGGAAGAAATATCGTCGAATAGCAGAATGCATATGGTCACTGAAATCAGAAAGTCCACGATTAGAATCCCACTTTAGCCACTGTTTTGTTAAGACCTAACATTAAGGTTCAAAATTATGTGATGCCCTGAAATCTGGTAACATCAGGAAGGCCTTGAATAGCCTACCCGTAAGTTGCTCTCTCTACTCTGGTTCTATCTACAAGGGCCCATAACAGACCTTATCAAAGGGCTCACGTGTAGTTCCTGCTTTTCCCTGAGTAGCAGGTTTCAGTTTCCTGCGAGTTTGCAGATATATTCGGACAAGCCAATCACATCATTCTGTGGGAACCAGGGGATACACCACTCTCTTAATACTACAAAGCCTGCCTCCCACAGCCTCTGGCTGTTCACTCTATTCATAAGTGCAATTCCCACGTGACCTGCATGGCATGCAGGGTCTTCCTCCCTGAAGCTGTGAGTATATGCGACTAATAAACAGCCGCCAATCTCATCTGACAACTATCGGGTGTTGTGTGTTCAGCCATCCCCACAACCCTATGGCAGGAATCCTTTCCTCATCAAAGGGGTGAAGGGGTGATCAAAACAGCCACTTAACTGGGTGTGTGACTTAGGCCTCAGGCCAAGTCACTTAACGTGTATCTCAGAGCCTTTTACTTTGTAGAATAGGATTAATGATATTTACTTTGAAACTTGTGAGCACTATGTCCAACAGCTATTATTGTGAACACTGTGCCTAGCAGTGCAGTGCTAGACCCATGGTTGATTCTAATGCCATCCGCACCCCATCGCTTCCTCAGTACCCCCATGACTTTTACTACTGATTTAAAACTTTTAACTTAAAATTAATAACAATTGAGTTTGAAACTATAGATGGGGATATAAATGACAAATTGGCCAGATTTGGTTTAAAAGCAATCTTATTTATAAGAAATAACATTTCAACTCCAGCTATCACAAAAAGAACTACAAAGCGAATTTATCAAGTTTTTGGCAAATAATGAAAAGTAGACATGAAACTAAGACTGCTTTCAAGATACCAAATAGTAGGTTCAATTGTGTTTTGTGTGAATCTTGATATGCAAATAATGTAGTAATTTACAGTGATAAAAGACCTTCTAATAAGCTAACACTGTGTGTGCAAATGTTTTATTTTTAAACAAATGAAAAAAAAAAAACCTGGGTGCTTCAGATAAGAGACAAGAGGAAAAATAGAGCTAATAAAGCTTTACTCTGGCAGAATTTCTTCTTCAGATTTTTCTTCTTTATCACATCTCAACTTGTGTAAACACATACCCTAGTGTACCCATGTTTCCTGAATTCAGTAGTATATCCTTATGCCTTTTGATTTTTATGTAAGTACATAATTTATACAAGTTTGCATATTTATGTATTTGGAGAGGAAGAAGATTATAAAATATACCTTATATATATTCATACTAAAATGAAATGTTAGAATTATAAAAAAAGAGTGGGGAAAGAAACTTAAACAGGATATTGGAAATCCTTTTGGACACGCACGGGGTTATCATTTTGGAGTATGTGTTTTGTACCGAGAATTTTTTGACTTCAGATTTTTTTCTAATTTAATAGAGCTGATGCATAATTATCTCATTTGGGGAATGCAAACTTTCTTCTCTTCGGAATTCTAAGTTGATATTGAAATATTACTTATTATTATAAAATCTGAGATAAACCATAATTCAGATTATGTTGCTTAGTAAGCAACTGAATGCCATATTGAGGTCTTTTTTAATGTGCCTTTTAAACATGGCTCCTTGGCTACCACATTCAATAAATATTTAAGTATGAGCTTAAAGTGGATTACTGTTAGCATGTTGTAAGAAAATTGCACAGTGATAAAGCTTGTAATAAAAATAAGCAGGACACCCACTGTTCATACACTATAGTTAAGTGTATTAGCTGGTCTCAAAAGCATTAACTTTTACTCAAACAGCAGCAGTATTCTGTCCAATCTATTAGCTTCAGACAGTGCATACTAGCTGCAGGCTATTGGAAATCTTTATGTTTGTATGCTCAAAGAAAATGGTTTTCACTATATTGTAGTTAAATATAACACTGAGGATTTATCTTAAACACAAATGGGGAAAAAAGAGAACAATCTCTTTTATTCTGATAAACAAGGAAGCTTAAAAAAATTTACCATTTGTATATATGTATCCACACATTTTCAATCTTGAAAAAAAAGGAAAGACATGATTTGTTATAATTAACTTTTCTTAAGGAATATAAATTTAAAAAAGGAGAACACCAATTGGCCAGATTTCTCATTTAGTCTCATTCTGTTAAGTCTATCTTTCCCTTGAGCCAAATAGTTTGGGAATATTAACCAAACACATAACTTCGCTCAGTGCTGAAAAAAATTTTTTTAAGCCATGAAGACAAGCCATTTTCTTGACTCCTTAATATTACAAGGTATTTTTAATATTCAGAGATTACATATTGTGGTTAATTACAGCCAATAAGATGTCATCAGCCTATATAATATATAGGTCTGATCAATGTGTTTTTAAATTTTTCTCAGATGATTTATAGTGCCAAACAATGCTATAAAGTCATATTCATTTACTGTTGACATTAGTCCAGAATTGAAACATCTAATTAATTGCATTAAATCACACATCAAACAGGATTCCAGCTTCACACAGGATAGGATTCAATCAGCTGACTTTCACAGTTTTTCTTTTTGTAAGGAATAAACGCATGATGATTTTGTTTACTGTCACAAGGGTAGACTAGTTCTTTATAGAGGAGTACATCAACAATAAAGCAACTTAGTTGTGGGTATACTTGTGAGAATGTTGATTTTGTTTGTTGCACTGCACTATCCCAGGTGCCTGCAACAGTGCCTGGCATATAGGAAATTACATGCAATAATTATTTGTTGAATGAATGACATGTAGGTACAAGTCTTCTACCAAAAAGTCGTATTTATTTTTTTGCTTCCATTACCATCACATAAATGAATATATAGGAGTATATATAAAGACATCAAAAGCTGAAAATGTCATGTTTAGTATTTTCAGTTGCAGTGTATTTAAGAACCTTTTTATCATGATAGCAAATCATGTCTACTTTTATAGGACCACGTATTTATTATTTTCATTATGAACCTCAAGAAAAAAGCAGAAATCTATGTTATTGCTATCTTGGAATGAATCCAGATGAATCCTAATGAATGTATGTAAATACATCTCTATAAGGCTGGGATGGGGAGGAAAGCTTTTTAAAGTATTTAAGTCAACTTTAATGGAATATGAGATATTCAAAATTGAGAAAGCTCCTATTGCAATGGGACATAATAACAGGAAGTATTATACTTAAATATTAAACTTGTTGGAAAAAGAAAGTAAAGAGAAAAATAGAGCATGTCAGACTTGTGGAGGTTACAGTGGCAATTTGTCAACAAAAAGTTATAACTGGTATACTGCTGTGTGCAGTTGTAGAATAAAAATCTTCTAAATATTATAAATAATCTCATCAGATATTAAAAAATCGGTTTAAAGTCTAATGTAATCATTTTTAGAAATGCGTTTAAATGCTGGCATCATTTGTTAGTTTTTGGCTTTTCCTTTCATTCCACTTTTTAACTATTAAGCATGAAGAGTGTTCATTCAAATAAACAGTAATTTGCACTTTATGGCACTCTTCAGCCCACAATCTTACAGCATTAATTAATTAAGAAGGAGCTATTTCTCCAAAATCAGGGCAATCAGAATTAAGAAAGGCAAAGACTCTGTTGCTTTTTTTCCTCTACACAGAGACTTAAATTTGAAACTGCTTGTGATTTAACTACCGTATTTGATAAAACAGGGAATACTTTACATAAATCACTGCAAAGCTGATCTCTGGACATCGCAGTAGGACATTTATCCAAATCTTCTGGACCAAAAGTTATACATTACCATATGATCATGATTAGTAGGGTTTACCTACATGCTTTTAGTTACTAGATTTAAAGATGGTTTTACATGTACTGTTTGCTAGAACTTAATTAGTAATGTACATTATAATCTGATGACTATTTATCAGCCTGAAATGCAGTACGTGAGCCAACTTGGCTACATTCTTATTGAAAATATTTTGAATTAATCTTTAAATACTAAGGTTTTATTTTCACTACTAACTGCATTTCCATAATGTCATAATTTATGATACAAAACAACCAAACACAGGCTCTTAACTCCAGCTTGCAGGCCTTATATATTTTAAATGGATACTGCCTGAGAAAAGGAAGATTATTCTATACATAGTGGTTAATGAAAATGAAGTTATTTTCAAGGACTAAATATCTGTTTATACTTATTTTAATTGTAAAGCTCTGTTTTGTTTTTAAAAGGAGATCCAAAGATATGTCAAAAGTGATGATAAATCTGCAAATTCCATTATGCAACTCATAACATAGCTCTATTAAGTACGTTATCTAAGGAAAGGATAAGAAAAGTAATAGCTGATATATACTAGAGCTCAAGAGAAATCAGAATTTTTAATGATTAGAATCTACCCATAGTAAATATACTATACTGTACTCATGCCATTTCCCGAGAGTAACAAAAATTGGAGACTACATCTCCTACTAAGAAAAGAGACAATCTGGGGTGCCTGGGTGGCTCAGTTGGCTAAGCGTCAGACTTCAGCTCAGGTCACGATCTCGCAGTTCGTGGGTTCGAGCCCCGCGTTGGGCTCTGTGCTGACAGCTCAGAGCCTGGAGCCTGTTTCAGATTCTTTGTCTCCCTCTCTCTCTGACCCACCCCTTTCATGCTCTGTCTCTCTCTGTCTCAAAAATAAATAAACGTTAAAAAAATTTTTAAGAAAAGAGACAATCTTAACAGGAAAATAACATGAAAAAGTAAACTAATACTGATCTAGACATCCAAAATTTTTAATCCATTAAGTGATGCTATCTAATACATTGCACATATTGAACTCACAAACAAAATTCGCTGATTTCCAAACAGATCTTCTTGCATAGTGAACTCAGTATGCAATAAAGCCTGACTCTTCAGTGGAGAACAATGATTTTCAAGTGGTGTTCCTGTAAGTTATTTAAAAGACCTCTCCCTTGTCCCCAACCTTATTTAGAGAAGTGGGGGGATGTATTAGTGAGTTTTAGCTTTGTGTTTCTACTCCAAACAGAAGAGCCCAGCTTTTACATGCTCTATAGTTTGGGATCAAATTTTGTTTAAGCAAAGGGTCCACAGTTTGCACAAAAAAATCCCAAGCCCAAAATACTGTGAACCAATTTACAAACAGATGACCTTCTCCTTCTTTCTATTTTCCTCTGACCCACTGCCCCTGACATACACACATTCCCTACATTTCAGACACTTAACAGCACCAGAGTCAAAGATTGGGGATGGGAGGTAAGAGTGGAGAAAAGAAAAGGAAGAGATACCATAGTCGTGAAACTAATGTTAAATGTTATCATCCTACCAAAGTTGAATATGCATGGACCCTTATGTGTTTGAACAGATTAAGAGGTATGACGCTCTATTAACAAAATTTGTTTTCGAGAGCCCTGTGTAAATATCAGTGTCACTTCAATACTTGAGGGGCTCCACTAACACATGTACTCTTTGTCTCTGCTTATCAACAAGAGTGTTACCAGTGACAGTAAGGACACTAGAGAGTTTCTAGAAAGCCAGGCAGAGCACTGTCATTATCTCTGTTCATATATCCAATGTTGCTGATGGGAGTAACAAAAAAGAAATCTGTATAGATTATTTTCTTTCAAAAAACTTTAAAGAAAACCCAATTCCATTAATGCAATAAAAGAAAAGAATGGGCAGTGTTCTCAAATTGCTTTTTCAAATGCCTCAAAAGTTCCTGGAAATCTTTTAATACTCTATTACCAGGTAAAACTCTCCAACGAATTCACAGGGCTCTATTAAACATCCTTTCCACACTGTTTAGACAATACATTTAATTCTTAACAGTGGTTCAAAGAATGTATTGGCCAATACATTAAAACATCTTTTGAATACTTGTAAATTAGCTAGGAATTTTCTACATGATTCATAAACTGTACATTCAGGGATTTTTCTTACCATCCCCCACTGCCCAAAATTATTCTTTTTCAGACATGAAGACTTTTTTTTTTTAGTTTTAATACCAGATTTTACTTTTATATCCTTACATAAAGAAAAGGTTTATTCTTAAAGTAATTTATTTCTGAGGGCAGAGATAGAGGAAGGAGAAATAGCAGCAATAATCTGGAGAAAAAGGTACGTAATTTACTAAAGTGGGATAAGTGGATTTAATGTCTCATGTGAGAATATAATATATGGATGTGAAAGTTAAAATTTTCAAATAATGATAAGTTGTTTTCATTCAAAGATAAAATAGGCACCTCAGGATCTATCTGTTTTCTGCTACTCATCAATAATACTACGTTATGTGTAACATGAATATAGTGGAATGATAGCATCTTAATGAAAAGTTCCTTCAGAGACTTCAAAGAAATGTTAAGCATGGTTAAGCAGTTTCTGTTAGTTACATGACAGGACACATTAGTGGAAACCTAGTAAGAGCATGGATTTCTAGGACAGACCTCAGTTTTAATTCTAGCTTAACTATGATTTTAGGTAAGTCATTTAATCTCGTTGAGCCTTATTTTTCTCACATACAAAACAGGTGTGCTTGTCCTGCAAGACCATTGTGAGGATCATGAATAATGTGCGTGAAGTATCCAGCAGAGCGCATGCAGTAGGTTCTCAGTAAAGGTAACGAAATTAAGTCTTCAGTTAACTGGTTCTTCTATAAATAATAAGAGGAAAAATATGAGAACCACAAACTATGGAAAAGTTACCACAACCTCAGTAAACATTAAAAAAAATAATTACACCACGACACAGAATTTCAAGCAACAGCAATCCCAATGTCAGGATAGGAGAAATTGTAAATGTAGAATGCTTGATGTGTGAGTTTAGCTGAGAAACTTTCAGGCTGGCTGGTGGCAACCATTCTCTTAGTCAGACTGCTGCTTCTCCAACTCTCCCTTCAGAGAAACTTTCAGGCCAGCATCTTTTTTCATTTTTTTAATTTATTTTTATTTTAAGTAATCTCTTGTCCAGCGTAGGGTTTGAACTCACAACCCTGAGATCAAGAGTCACATGCTCTACTAAGTCAGTCAGGCACCCCAGGCCAGCATCTTTTAACTGCCCAATTGGCATGGCCCCACGTGGACCTCCGTGATATTAAACAAAACAAAGGAAGCAGACGCACCTTTCTGAGATTTTCTCATCCTTTCAGTTGTATCAACAATCTCTGAGCCACATAGGCTCAAAATCTCAAAGTGTTTTTTTTTAAATACCAAAGCCTGTCAAGATTTCCTTTGTCATATCTCAAGCAAACATCTCAAAACCTTTTCATTTCTATTCTCCAAGCTCCAATTTCCTGTAAAGATAGATTAATCCTGTAAAATGGATTAATTCTCGTAACAGACCATTTGTCCCATCCCACTCCACTGCTGCAAAGCCCCCAATGACTCTTTACTATCTTGTGCAGCTTCTCAACGTGAGGCCTTTGGGCTACCTGCAGCAGAATCACCCATACAGTTGTGCAGATGCACTGGCCAAATCCATATCCACTCAATAAAATGCTCAGCAATGGGATGCAGCATTTCACAAACTTCTCACGTGTTTTTACATACACAGAAGCTTGTGAACAGCTAACTATAAAATAAATATCACCACCACTAAGAATAACAGCCAACAAACTAAATGCTTAACGTGGCCCAAGCAGTGTTCTAAGAGCTTCATATGGATAAACTCATTTAATCTTCATAACAACCCTGTGAAGTAGATATTATCACTATCAAGCACTTGACACAGGAAGAACGAGGAAGAGAAAGGTTAAGTAACTTGCCCTGGGTCAACAGCTTAAAAGCGGTGGAAATAAGATTAGAGTTCAGTCAGTCTGCACCCAGGTTCTATGTTTTTAAAGCACTATATAGACCACTTCAGGCCATCATTCAAGGACCCTGAGTCTCAAAACCTAATCTTTCCTGCTATCCAATGTGAGTATGTCCTTTCATCTCTGTAGATTCTCATTGTTTCACTGAGGTCATTAGACCCTTGAACTGAAACTGAGGTAAGTAAAGAGGTCATTCATTATGTTATAATAAATCCAACAGAGCAAACTCCTGAGTGCGAATACAAGGGCTCCAGCTCCAGGTCTCTGGCTTCCTTCTTTCTTTGTGGTGGCTTCATGGTCCAGCTGGTAGCAAGACAGTTCTAGGATCTCCCAATCCTTGTATCTAGATCGGACCACTTCCAGAGGAGGAAGAGAGAGCACCACTTCCCATGTTCTCTTCCACAGAAGTGAGGAAAACATCTCTAGACCCCACACAGCAGACTGTCCCTCACGTCTCATTGCTCAGGACAATCTACACAAGGGAAATACGATTATTATTAGTGGCTCGGACTAATTACTGAGGTGGAATGGATATTAGGGTTAACTGTCAGGACCACTATACTCATTTTTCTACGTTGGTTCATACTACATTCCTGTCTAGGGTCTTTTCCCTTCTCCATTTCTTTCTTTCACGGAAAACTTAGTTAAGTTTTTCCAACCTCATTGCTCACCCATCTTCCACCCCTCCCTCCCTCCTTCCATCCATCCAATATGTTTGAAATGTCAAAAATGATGAGCCAAGGGCGCCTGGGTGGCTAAGTCAGTTAAGTGACTGACTCTTAATTTTGGCTCAGGTCATGATCTCACAGTTCATGGGTTCGAGTGCTGCATGCACTCAGCGTAGAGCCTGATTGGGATTCTCTCTCTCCCTCTCTCTGCCCCTCCCCCACTCAAGCTTTCTCTCTCTTTTAAAATAAATAAACAAACAAAAAATAAATTAAAAAAGATTGAGCCAAACACTACTAAAGACCTGAATCTACAATGGCAAGGTAGACAGACACAGTCTCTGTCCTCATAGAGCTTATGTTCTGGCATGATACCAGACTAATGTCACAAAAGCAGACCAAGTAAGAGTAGTACTTGCAGGCTATAGTAACAGTTGTAAATTATAAAGGCAACCAACAGCGGGAGAGGGAGCTATTTTAGCTATGTGGTTGTAAAGAAAAGGTTCACTTTATAGTGATATTTAAGCTAAGAACTATAGAATAAGAAGGAGCCATGTAAGAAATGGGAGAGAATCAGGGGTGCCTGGGTGGCTCAGTCAGTTGAGTGTCTGGCTTCTGCTCAGGTCACAATCTCACAGTCCGTGAGTTCGAGCCCCACATCGGGCTCTGTGCTGACAGCTCAGAGCCTGGAGCCTGCTTCTGATTCTGTGTCTCCCTCTCTCTTAGCCCTTCCCCCCTGAAAAATGAATCCATGTTAACAAAAAATAAAAAAAAGAAAAGAAATGGGAGGGAATCAGAATGTGCAAAGTCCCCATGATGGGAAAGAAGCAGCTTTGAGAACCTGAAAGAGGGCCTCGAATTGAGTAAGAAGTGTGGGAGGCTGAGGGCTCAGAGGCTGAGTCACACAGGGTCTTCAAAGGCACGGTAGGAAGCTCACAGTTCAATTTTATTTCAAGTGTTATGCAAAGTCAACAGAGACATAATATCATTTATATTTTATTAAGAATAGTTAGGCTACTGTATAGATGCTGGACTGAGCATGGGTTGGGGTGGCAAGAATATAAGCAAGCAGAACAGAATATTATAAAGAGGAGAAGCTGATGATTTCATTTTGTAGGCACAATGGATAGATCTCAGGGGTAAACAGCTCAGAAGGATGAAGGAGAGGTAAAAATTGATTCCGAGTTCTGGCTGAGCTACTAGGTGAGTGACATGCTAGTGTTATGAGTTGAAAAGAGACTGGGGGGAGGGGTGAGAAGGTTGCAAATAAGTTTGGAGAGTAAAATCAACTGCTCCCATTGAACACGTAAAATTTGAGATGTTTGTGAGACATCTACATGAAGTGTCAAATAGGTAGTTGAACAGGTGAGTGTGGAGTTCTGGAGAGAGAACAGAGTTGGAGATACACACATAATGCACACACACACACACACACACACACACAAGTCATTAGCATAAAGAAGTTATTATACTATGACAATCATATTATACAATTTGAAGAGGATATGCTTAGATGTAGCTTTTTTGGCATTTAGCCTGTCTGGCATTCTCTGAGTTTCCTGGATCTACAGTTTGGTATCTGACATGAATTTGGGGAAATTCTCAGTCATTGTTGCTTCAAATACTTCTGTTCTTTTCTTTCTTGCTTGCTTTTCTCCTACATTATTTCCATTACATAAATGTTACACTATTTGTACCTGTCCCACAGTTTATGGATATTCTGTTTGTTTTTTTCAGTCTCTTTGCTTTTCCTTTTTGGAAGTTTTTATTGATATATCATCAAGCTCAGAGATTCTCTCCTCAGCCATGTCCAGTCTACTAATGAGCCTACTGAAAGCATTCTGTATTTCTGTTACAATGTTTTTGATCTCTAGTTAATTTCTTTTTGATTCTTTCCTAGAATTTCTATCTCTCTGCTTACCATGCCCACGTTTATGCATCCTATTTTAACCATTAGAACCCTCAGCATTCTAATCATAGTTTGTTTTAAATTCCCAGTCTGATAATTCCAACATTCCTGTCATATTGGAGTCTGGTTCTGTTGCTTGTTCTGTCCCTTCAACCTGTGTTTTTTGCCTTGTAGTATGCCCTATGATTTTAGCTGTGTGTGATGTACTGGGTAAAGGGAACTGTTTTTTCAATAAATGGCCTTTTAATAATGTGGTGGCAAGGTACAGAGATAGGGAAAGCATTCATTAGTTCTAAGATTAGATCTCAATCTTTTAGTGAGCCTTTGACTCTGAACTGAAAACTTTGTGAGGGCTTCTCAGTTTTCCCTCCAACTTCAGCGGGACAGGATAGAGTGGGCTAGAGGTGGATATATGGATATTTCCATTCTCTAGGTCAGTTAGGCCCTGATTAGTCCCCAGTAGTTTAGGTTCTGGTGAAACATTTTCTCTGGACGGCAGCCTTTGTTATAAAGGACAGGATGCTCTGGAGCATTTCAGAATGGTTCTTTTCACCTACCCCTCCCAGAAGTAGAAGGGGTTCACTGTGAGAACCTAGTCAAACTATTGGAGGTAAAACCAGGAAAGTATAGAGACCCCCTATGACTGCCCCCACCCCTGGACTTTTTAACTCTCAGATGTATCCACTCTGAACCTCAAGAAATTCATGGGTTGTAGTTTAGGTTTTCCCACCCCAATACTGGTTCCCACAGAGATTATTGCTTTAGTAAGCTGTGATTCCCTGTATTCACCTGCAATTCCAATTTTGGGGACAGTGGTTTGCCCTGTGACCTCACTCTTCTGACAGAGCTAAGGAGAGTTGTTCTTTCAGTTTCTTCAGCTTTTTCAGTTAGGACAAAGTGACAACTTACAAGCTCCTTACATGCTGAACCAGAAGCTGGAGGTCTCTTCATTTTTTAAATTATAAATTTTAGAGACAGATGGGATTTTAGACATGATCTTGTTGAATCACCTCTTTATAAAGACAAAAAAGCATGGAGAGTAAAGGTAAATGACTTGTTCAAGTACCTAAGGCTGAGTACCTAGAGCTATTTAAAGTCATCAGAACCTGGTTAGACCCCAGTGTTCCCTACTTCCTGGCTGCAATTAAAAAGCAATTCTGTTTTAAGAGCATTGCAGTTACATTTAAAGGAAAAAAAAAAAGAATCCTTATTCATAGAGACATGGACTGAAATATTTATAAGGAAATGATGTGATGCCTTGGATTTGCTTTGAAATCTGAAGTGAGATGATGGTTGTTAGGAGTATAGTTAAAACATGAATGGCCATGTGTTGACCAAATGTGATGGGAAAATAGGTTCATTGTAATAATCTACTTTGTATATGACTGAAAATTTCCATAGTCAAATGGTAAACACAGTTAAAAGTAGAAAAGAATGAAACAAATGTTTATTTTGACTCTAATTATCCATTCTTATCTCTAAAAGAATTGGTGTTATTATTAGAAGGCTTGTAAGTAAGCATGCATTGAAAGTTGATACCAACTCAAAAATTACTTGGTTTAGTACACCTGCCAAATCATGAAGGTAAAATAAACTGTACCATTTATAAATCAAATTGCTTTATTTATATAAAATTCACAGTCATACTTCTCTAAACTTCTCCATTATTTTTATTATCTTATAGCTATCAGAGTACTTTAGCCCCAGCTGAGATCAAACTGACACAATACGTAGCTACGAATCTTTTACACAATACATTAACTCAATTTGCTTTTTCATTCTCAAATGAAGTATTTTGCCTGCTGCAGAGGAATTTTCATTAATGGTACCATTTGTACAAGACATTAAAAGAAATGCTCATAAATCCAAGCAATAGGATTGAAGTTTCTGTTTTACTCTTATAAACCAGAAAAAAAGGTCATCGAATTCAGTTATCAATTAAGGCAAACAGAGGAAAATCTAAGGTATTCAAGTCCATTAATATTTGTTCTCCAATAAGGAAGGCTACCTAATCCCCTATTAGAGGAGATATCTCAGTTGGCTACTTCTTTAGTGACTGATTGTGGATAAATGAATTCAGTTAGGAAATCATTTGTACCTCAGTGTGATAACTGGAAGCCTTTGCCATCTTTCATTAATATTGTACGACAAACCATGTAGTCTGCTTTATTTCTTAGACATACCTGGTTGAATATAGAAAAGAAGCTCCTTAAAGAGTTATGTCTTATTTAATTTGGTATTTTCTACAGATCTTGGCACAGGAAGTAACTAGTGAATTAAATAAAATTATCGAATGGTATTTGTATTTCCACATTAGGGAAGAAAAGTTTGAAGGAAAATTCTTAAAATATTCGTTCACTCTCTGTACTCTCAAAATTCTCAGTATCACGTCACTATTCAAGAGGTCAACCAGTAGACTCAGTAACTAAGTCCAGCAAAATGAGCCTTCCCAAGCATCACAGATTGAAGGACAGTGTAGGGATTCTGTCTTCAGTATTCCACTGCTAAGGCACGCATTCCACTGCTAAGGCACAAACAGGTAGCATAAGTCCTACGTACTACTGATCTTAAGATTCAAGAAGGAATGTGGGATTTATGACCATACTCTCATTGATAACATTTCATGAGTATCCTAATAAAAACTTCATACATTTTGCAAAACCATAGTTGCCCATATTGCAGTTTAAGGTATGTGTGTTAAGCACCTAGTACCTATTACGATAACTGGTTTAGAAATGAATAAGTATACTGGCCATGCAACAAGCACCATACAGATTATAGCTTCAGTCTGTTACAGAGTAATTAAAAGCAGTTAGAAGTAAAAGAAAACCAAGAACTCTTATCTAGGCTGGCAATATATTAACTGTCATCCTGATAAGAAAGAAACAATTGTTAACCATTAAAATGAGTTATGACAAAAATAGAGATACACTCCCATATTAAATCTTGAGAAAATGTTATGCATATTGAGTACAGAAAAATGAAATAACAGAGCTCTATTTTCATATCCTTACTATAAGATAAATAATAATGAAAATGTGAGACAACTGCAGTGAAGGATTTAAACAATTATCTTTAGTTTACTTCATAATGCATTGCTAATGTACTACACCTCCAAAATACCAGTAGCTATAAAACTGTTCTATATGCAAGAGAAAAAAAAACAGTAACAACTTCAGAGACTCTAAAGCTTTGACTTTGAATGTTGTGATTCTTTAACACAGTAGGGACCTTTTAAACAAGAACTGTAAACCGAAGAATCTTCAATGTATATTCTAAGTAGACAACAAAGAAAAAAAAACAGTCTTTAAGAATGTACTGACTTGACCAGTATGGGAGGGTGTTCACTCACTTCTGAACATAAGGGCCAACATTTGCAGAAAAGCTAAATAGGATCTAGAACTTGGTGATTCAAGTCTCAGGATAGGAGGGGCACCTGGGTGGCTCAGTAGGTTGAGCATCTGACTTCTGCTCAGGTCATGATCTTGCGGTTCTTAAGTTCGGGCACCGCACTGGGCTCTGTGCTGTCAACGTGGAGCCCACTTTGGATCTTCTGTTCCCCCCTGGCTGCCCTTTCCCCTCATACTCTCTTTCTCACTCTCAAAAATAAATGAACATTAAAAAAATGGGGCATCTGGGTGGCTCAGTCAGTTAACTCTCCAACTTCGGCTCAGGTCACGATCTCACTGTGAGTGAGTTCGAGCCCCACATCGGGTTCTGTGCTGACAGCTCAGAGCCTGGAGCCTGCTTCAGATTCTGTGTCTCCCTCTCTCTCTGCTCCTCTTCCACTCATGCTCTGTCTCTCAAAAATAAATAAATGTTTTAAAAAAAGAATCTGAGGACAGGAAAGAACTTTAAATGTCATCTTGTCTAAAACCTTCATTGTACCTTCCTCACTACTCATTGTCTATCATTAGCTTGAATGCCACCTTCAGATCTCCCATTCATACAACCTATACTGTTTCTAGCTTGCTCTGTTACTGCTTCTTTAAGTTGAGTAAAAATTTGCCTTTTTGAAGCTTTACGCACTATTACCTGTTCTGCTTCTGGAAACAGAATAAGCCAAATCTCTCTTGTATCTGACAACCCACAGGTATATGGAGTAACTCTCTGTTCCTTCTCTATGCAAAACAATCGTGGTTGCCTCAAAGACTTTCTTTTTTTTTTTTATTCCTACAAAGGGCTGAGGTCCTGGCAGACACCCTTACGGGTGTCACAAGCTAATAACTGAAGAACATCTTGACTTCAGACATATTTGTTTACCTGGTCAATATTTTAAAATTTTTATAAAGATGCATGGATTTTTGGCTTCTCTTCAAAAATGGTAGATGTGGCAACACTCAACTGGTGGCACTGAACTGCAGCTGAGTAGTGGCAAGGTAGATGACGCACTTGACTCCAGTAAACCACTATTTCCCCCATCATTCAAGGGTCATCTCTCAAAAAGAACCTACCTTTCTATCTAAAATGGCCAGGCTGGGGCATCTGGGTGGCTCAGTTGGTTAAGCATCCGACTTTGGCTCAGGTCATGATCTAACAGTTTGTGGGTTCAAGCCTTGCGTCGGGCTCTGGGCTGATACCTCAGAGCCTGGAGTCTGCTTCAGATTCTGTGTCTCCCTCTCTCTCTGTTCCCTCACACCCCGACTCACACTCTGTATCTCTATCTCTCAAAAATAAATAAATATTAAAAAATAAAATGGCCAGGTTATCCACTGTCCCTTCTTTTTCACTGTGTCTTTTGTCAATGTGCTCTTAAGTACCTAAGAAAATTCTCTCTTTAAAAAGTAATCTCTTAAAGAACGTAATATTCTAGTGTGATCTGATCAACATCAATTACCAACTTCTTAACTCCCTTGATTTGTAATATATACATGTATACATACATGTATATACAGGTACGTATACATGTATACAATTACCAACTTCTTAACTCTCTTGATTTGGAATATATACATGTATACATACATGTATATACAGGTATGTATACATGTATATATAATTCTTAAAATTATTCATTTACTCATTCAGCATCACATAACATCTAGTCGGCTATTTTGGACACCACCATCAAACTTTTGACTCATTGACCAACAAATCTCCTGCTATCATGATACCACTTGTCTCTCATTCAGTAACTGTGCCACGATTTGGAAAAGCCAAACTTGGTATCTTCCATTTGTTCCTGTTAAGATCATCCTCTGGATCAGCATAAGAGCATCTCCTAAGCCAGGTAATGCTAGACTCTAAGAGATATCTAACTATGTAAGTATCTGTATCTACCACAAACACACAAAGTATTTTCTGTTGAATTTGTTTAAATGATCTGAGAATGTGTAAGTACAGATTCTCAGATCATTTAGCTGACTTTCAAGGTAACAGAGAAACACATTAACAATCCTCATGAGGTGCTTAAACACTACTAGTTCACACAATGTAAGGTAAGTCATGCCCCTTTGGAAGAGTTTTCACTTTCACAAAAGTTATCCTTAATACTAAAACTCAAATCTTGCTTCCTGTAACCTTTGCTCTTACTCATTTGAAAGCAAAAAGAATCACCATGCTACCTCTTCTACATAATCCACACACCCTCCTTTTTATATGTCAAAAAACAGTTATTTTCCTCAAGTTTACTGAGTTCCTGACTAGGCAACATCTAGTGTGGGATTTTGTGTGCCTAATCACAAAGACAGAAAAGTGTAATGTAAATGTAAAGACTACTCTTTTCCTGCAGATAAAAGGAAGACTCTTACGGAGAAGATTTCATAGAAGAAATGGATTTACACTAAACTTTAAGTATGCATATCAACAGATCTATCATGATTCAATACTTAGTGAAAATTCTTGCCTCTGGTACAGATGATGAAAATACTGTGAATGCATGTCTTGGAAGTTACAACTATGAACATCATTTGTCCCCATAATACAGATAAAAGGAATAGTCACTGACAGATTATGCGGCATTGTTAATTAGAAGTGCCTATCTTCTGCATTATTCTCTAGTAACCCAATTACTTTAGGTTTCATATCCAACAGTAGAGCCTCATTTAGACTTTAAGTTGCATATACACTTTAAGAATACAATGTGACTGACTACAGGATTGTCAATTAAAATTATTTTTCCAAATCACAAAATCACAGAAATTAAATTTAGAATTTAAATATCTAAAAATAGAAAAATGGCTAAATAAATTACAATACAGTCATACAGTAAAATAGTACGAAGTCATTAAAAATGATATATTTGAAGATTCTTTAATGGTAGAGGGAAGTGCTCAGTGAAAAAAGTAAAATACAAAATTGATTTCATCCAATTTCTATAAAAATTACATACACACACACACACACACACACACACACACACAGAATAGAAACCTGAAAAGAGGGGTGCCTGGGTGGCTCAGTCTAGTTTAGCGTCTGACTCTTGATTTTGCCTCAGGTCATGATCTCAGAGTCATGAGATTGAGTCCTATGTCAGGCTCTGTGCTGACATCATGGAGGCTGCGTGGAACTCTCTCTGCCCCTTCTGGGCACGTGTACGTTCTCTCTCTCTCTCAAAATAAATTAAAAAAAAAAAAAAAGGAACCCTTAAAGATATCAACATGCTGATATCAATCATCCCCGGATGACAAGATGACAGATGGTTTTCATCATCTTTTTGCACTTTTTTTATGTCCAAATTCTCCATAAGACTGATTTTCTTTCACAATTAAAAAAACTATTTTTATTTAGAATGTCACTAGCATTCCAGTTATGGAGTTGAACTTCATTAATAAGTAAATATCAAATTAATAGATGGTAAAAAAAAATAAATAGACATAGATTGTAGGCTCAATGAGCTTCTATTTAGCCCAAAATTGGAACTAACATAAATAATGACAATTCAGGTTAGAAAATCATTCATAAGTTCTATAGTAAATGAGGGCCACTTGTTCTAATGCCTCATCAAGTACTCCCTCTTTTAAGCATCTGCCTCCTTCTAAATGCCTAAAATGTACTTTGTTCACTTGTTCTTCTGTTTGCACACCAAGACCTAGCAGTCTACCAGTAGGAAGGCATTTTGTCAGCATCCATGCAAATCTGACTGCTGGTTTTGAAACTTCGTATTTGAGGAATGAGTCAGAAGACGTCAGGATTCCGCAGCCCTGAGCAAGAGGCAGGTGGATGGAGGTAGAGGGAGGGTTTCCCCATTGCATGTGGGTACCATGCAATTCAAACCAGCTGAGCAGGTGCCTTGAGAGAAAAAAGTATCAGTGAGACCAATGATTCATTCATTCATTTAACAAATATTTATTCAGTGTCTAATATGTGTCAGATGCCATACCAGGCACAAAGGTCGCAATGTTAACGAAACAGGACATGTCTCTGCTACCACAGAGCTCAGAGTCCAGTCTGTGTTTCTCTCTCAAGACTGCACAGCGAGCAAGTGGGAATAATCTCTGCAAAGCCACTCACCACAAAACAAAATGCAAATTCCCAAACACCCACAACTTCCCAGGTGATTCTGATGACATACTTCCCTATGTTATTTCAAGTCCTGAGTGGATTCCACACTAGGCATCGCCATGGTGGACCTAAGGGAGATCTGGTAAGAGAAAGTGTGTTACATATTAACAACCCATCACTTGAGAGACAGAACAACAAAAAGAGCACATTCAGAGGGTGAAGGAGTGTTAACTCTTTTCTACATTTGAAGCATCTGCATAGCCAGAGACAGTAAAACTCAAGGGTTATGACTAGTGCATTTGAAAAGAAACATTTGGGAAAGAAAGTCAGGAAGTCCAGAACAGGTGCTAAGGTCTTTAATGTAGCATCCCTACTGCCAAGGGAATTTTAACCATATTAAAGTATCATTTGCAAAGTAACAGCATGACTTAAATACTGTTAAATCTGGCACTTAGAGTGCATTCCTGCTGTAATCAACACATCACATCTTCTCCTTCTACTGTTCTGACGATTCAAGGAGTCTATCTATATGCTAACATGAAAGATCTATCATAACAGTGATTTTTTTAAGACCTTCAGAAAATAGTCTGTTATTGATAGAATGCCTATCTGGATCTGCTTTTCAACAAACAGTATTATTCAGTTACTGTATTTCAGTTACTTTATCTTTATCAGTTACTATCTTAGCTAACAATTCTGTATAAGAGTAATGTAATTTCAGAAACATGAGAAAGGTTTAGATTTTTATTTACTAAAATTATCCTCAAGAAATCAGTAAACTCTATTCCATTATAAATCTAGAATTGGCCAAATGTATAATTGTACCTCATCTGTTATTTACTTTAAAATACTAACTGCTGATTTCAGATTTTTTTTTTTTTTTGTCATTGACTCACAGGAAGATATGTATTTCACATCATTACCCAGGAATGGACACACACACACACACACACACACACACACACACACACGTATATGTGTATCTGTATATAACTGAAAGTAAAGGTTCACAAAACAATACTTATTACATGCAATGTATTCCTATCTCATCTCATCCTAAACCATAATAAACTAAAGATGTTGGCCCCACTGATTTTTCACAAAGCACTGATTTGAAACTTGAAAAAAATGTCAATACAGACCACATGATGTATCTCTGTCTGCAAGTTAGCGTTTGAAGAACCTAATCGGGAATTGCGTTTCAGAGAGTGCTTGGTTAGCTTATTAAAGACCTTATTTGGGATTTTAACTCCAAAGGGAGCTGGATCCAATGTCTTTTCTTGCATCCATTATCTTTACCTGCATCTCCAATGGTGGATTCATCCGTAAGCATAAAAGATGTTAGTAATAAATTTTATTGGGGAAACAGGATTCAAAATATGGGACTAGTCAGAAATAACATACAAGCTCCTCCATCCTTGCATGAATGGAGTAGGATTCTCTAACAAGTCCAGCGGCCTAACACCTTTTGAGTTGTATCCAAGGTCAGGAAAGTGTTCAGCTCTTGTTTCTGCACCAAACACCCTCCCCCAATTAGAAGATTCTGATGCCTAGGGGCGCCTGGGGGCTCAGTTGGTTAAGTGTCCAACTTTATCTCAGGCCATCGACTTGTGGTTGGTGAGTTCAAGCCCTGCACAGCTCAGAGCCTGGAGCCTGCTTTGGATTCTGGGTCTCCCTCTCTTTGCCCCTCCCCAACTCATGCTCTTTTCTGTCTCTGTCTTTCTCTCTCTTAAAAATAAGTAAACATTAAAAAAAAGAAGATTCTGATGCCTAATCAGACTGAAAAGTGAGCTGATTCCCCTATTAAAGTATTATTTTCTTGCTTTAGCGCTTGCTTGAATATGTTTCAAAGAACAAAATGGGAAATTCACTTGCCTATTAAATAGGGTTCTATGATTATTTTTGTGTCTGCTTGCTAATAAAGATGTGTAGGTGGGGCAAAATTTGGTTTGAGATTTCAGTTCACCTGAAGCAAGGCTATGACCAAAAGAACCTGAAAAAATATGAATAACCAAAGTAACCTGGATAAATCTGCAACAGACAGGTCTGTTCTACTTTATTTGTTGCCAATATGATTCTCATGTAATAAAAAAATCAGTATTATTTTACCAAACACCTAATTTCTTTTAAACATGTTTTAAATTATAGAAAGAAATCTTTAGCAAATAATTTTTTTAGATCCTGAAATAACTACTATCTCGGTTTCTCTTCAATGAATGATCTTACTATATTCTAATCCAACTGTATACAAATTTTGTTTTTTCAAACTACAGAGGTCAGATGCTGTAGCAAACTAAAATATAGCATAGAGAAATGGAAAACAGAGGATGGAAAAAATAGCCTATATTTAAAGTGTTAAGGAAAGCTTAATTCTATCAAGGGGAAAAAAACCCCAAGCTAATTTCAATGGGAATGTAATAAGCTTGAGACCTAAACAGCTCCCAATTTGTCAAGTCAGAGTTTGATACTTGTTTTTATAACATGAAACAGATGCATCTTTTATAACATTAAAATGTGGATTATTAAAATGAGGTATTACTTTAAAAAAATCTGTTTCACCTCAGTAATTAAACAGAATGTACACTTCTCATTACTTTTTGCTTATTACTCTTGTTGTTTTCAAACTTTTTTGGAGGGGATACCAGAAGTTCTTACATAAGGGACTAAACGCCAGGATTGAGTTCCTAAAGTTTAAATCCGTTTGGCTGCAAACAGTTCATTCACTGTGGCATTCTTAAAGCATCTAGTGATTCCTAGCACTCTAGGCTAGGTTTGAATACTGTTGCCATTACTTATATGTGTGTAAAATGTAAAAAACAGTAATATGCACACAGCCATATGTAATAACAGTGCTATTAAAATACACTTTCTAGTTGTACCACGCACAGATGTTAAAGGGAAGTAATGGATACTATGAAAAGAATATTTCAGCAGTATTACTCAAAGTGTGGTTTTCAGACTCAATACTAAATTAGATTCTCTAAGTTTGGAACTGGAAATTAACACACTGAACAAGAAATATAAGAAGTTAATGAGTTAGTCAAGTTTGAGAAACACTAAGTTAGAAGTCTGTGGAAAACCCACCCATTCAAAACCTGAATTTTACACTACTTCACAAAACTACTTGCAAGGAAAAAATGCAATGTGTTGTTCAATTCAATTCAACAGGTACTTGAAGGAGTGCCTGGGTGGCTCAGTTGGTTAAGGGTCATGACTTCAGCTCAGGTCATGATCACACGGTTCGTGACTTCAAGCCCTGTGTTATGCTCTGTGCTGACAACTCAGAGACTGGAGCCTGATTCGGATTCTATGTCTCCCTCTCTCTCTGCCCCTCCCCTGCTCATTCTCTCCCTCCCTCCCTCCCTCCCCCCTTCTCTCTCTCTCTCTCTCTCTCTCTCTCTCTCTCTCTCTCTCAAAAACAAACATTAAAAAAGAACAGGTGTTGGAAATTTAAGTAGGTACAAGCAAATCCCTAATAAAATAGTTAAGTACAAAGTATGGTATGATTAAGTACTAAAAACTATGAAATACACCATCATTTCTAAAGAAGTAGTTAAGAAGGAGATAACCAGTGAGGAGAAGCTGGTAAAAAGTTTGGTTTTGTAAAGAAGGTAAAACTGGACATGATTAGAGGAAATTAGGTGTTTCAGAAAGGCTGAGTTAGTGGCAACATTTTAAGATTAGCTGACAAGATCAATTAAAAGCTATTAGCAGTCATCTGAATGTGAAGTACAAGGTGCCTAAAGGAGGCTGGTGGCAATGAGGATGGGAAAAAGGAGGTGACTGGATATAAACTGTGAAAAAAGAATTCATAGGACTTCGTGTCTGTCTGACTTAATGAAGATATGAGATATTCCCAAGAGGTAAATTCTGATGAGAGACTTGGAGTGGACATACCCAAAGATAAAGATCTGAGTAAAAAAGGACATTGCGTAAGTTGTAAAAAAGCCCATCCATCATCACAGAGAACACATGCAAGAAGAGCAAAAGGCCAAGGGCTGAGCTTTGGTAATACCCAATTAGGGAACTGAAAAGTAACCAGATCAAGAGTCAAAAAGGAAGTGGTTGGACAGGAAGAACAAAGAAAGAAATGCATCATGGAAGCCAAGGAAAGAAAGTTCTTAAAAAGAATGAGTCTTCCATTGTGCAAATGTCCAGAAAGATCAAGGAGAGTAAGAGATTTGAAAGTGTTACTCTAAGCCTGCAGGTGACCAGAAGTCAGAATTACACAATGTTTTGTGTTTTTTTGTCAAAACATATTAAAAGCCAGAAGGAGGAAAAGGGTTTGAGATGCTGAAGCAGGTGACTGATGCCATCTCAGGTTTTCAAATTTGCTTAAGCCTATTTAAATCAGTTGGCAATAGAACCCACAGGAAACTATACCTGGCTCCCCTCCTCTATTAACCACTTGGAAATCTGCTATCACAATGATGTGTTTCTCTTATCTAATTACTTGGTAAATGGTTTTCCCCTAACACAGGGCAAATTAAAGTGGCGAGAAAGTGCACATATTCAGTATACCCCCCATCCTCTCCCCCATCTCTTCCTATGTGTGTACTGGCACCAGATGTCACACTTCTGTTTCCTCAGGTGCTGCACGTATGCTGCTTCAAAACCCTCATCTCTTGGAGTGGATTTAGCCGAGGGACTAATCCACCAAAACAAAACAATAACAAACAAAAAAACCCCCTCAAACCCCCAAAGTCAGTGATTTGACCTATCACCCCTCATTAACCTTTCATAAAAGACCAGAGGAAGAAAATGCTTGACCTAAAGAATATACTTGTAAAGCTTCCATCTCAAGTCCGATAGGATGGACAGCAAGGGAGTGAGAAGAGTTTGGAGGGCAGGGAAACTCCCAGGATCCCTGAAATCAGACTTGGTGAGCGGCTTCTTATTTCACACATTAATAAGGGCAACCTTGACTTGAAACAAATTTTTACCCTCTGGAAAATTCAGGATTATACAGCAAAACTAGAAATTTTAAGTTAGCAGGATGGCTGACCAGGTATCCCACACCTAAAATATTCTTCTTTAAATATCACTAAAATAAATTTCCATGGAAATGGAAAACCTTTCTTAAATTCAATTCTTACCTAATAGAGTAGACAGAACCTGGTGTTATTTTAACATGGCTTCCTTTTCTTGAGACAGAAGTCTAATAACAATAACAGCAACAATAATAATAAATGTCCATACATGAAACTTTATTAAAAAAATTCTTTTTCTAATGTTTTATTTATTTTTGAGAGAAAGAGAGACAGTGTGAGCAGGGGAGAGGCAGGGAGAGAGAGGGAGAGCCAGAATCCAAAGCAGGCTCCAGGCTCCGAGCCATCAGCACAGAGCCCGACGTGGGGCTCGAACTCACAAACTGTGAGATCATGACCTGAGCCAAAGTTGGACGCTTAACCGATTGAGCCACCCAGGCACCCCCATAAAGGAAACTTCAGAAAATACAAGAGGAAGGGGAGGAAAGCTGCCCCTCTTAGAAGTAACTATTATTGTTACTTCAGTGTATTACCTTATGAAATTATTTCTTTGTTTTAATCAAATACAGATATGTAACTGCCTCTCTCCCTGCACTTAACATATTAGGCAAATATTTCCATATTCATATATATATATACACCAACATTTTAATGATAACCTATTCATTCTGTTGAATAGACATAGGTAACTTACCTCACTAAGCTCTCACAGCTGGAAATTTCAGCTACTATTACACAAAATGCTACATGACTAGCCATGGACAAACATCTTTGAGTACCTGTCCCATTACTTCCTTTGTAATTTCAGAGATACAGGATACATACTGCTTAACTGCCAGCGAGAATGCCTGTACCAACCCACGGTTTCACCATCAGTGTACCGTGCTGCCTATATACCCACCATCCTTGACAAGCTGGGTTTTATCTTTTTAATCCTTGCCAACCTGACTTGCAAGTATTTGGGTTCTCCTGTCCTACTGTTTGCTTTGGTAAAATAAACCTATTTCAGGTTTGAATACAAATGAAACAAAATTTTCAGTATAACAGTAGCAGAGGCTAATTGCGTTCCTTTCAGGACTGAATGCCAAATTCCCACAGGTCTATTTAAAATGTGCATACACACACACACACACACAATAATCATAATTTGTAAAAACAAATACCTTTAGTGATCTAAAGTATACTTAGATGTAGGTATTTTTTAGTGGCTAATACAAATTTCTTGAGCTATTAATACTCATTCATTGAACCCATAACTTTCTTTTGCTAAACATGATAAAAAGAAATATACATTATGAAATTTAACTTGGAAAATACATAACAACATCTAACTAATAATTTAGAATTGAGGATGAGGTTATACTCGAGCACCTTCCTTGAGAGTTAACATGCTCATTCCCTCCCTTCCCCACATTTTCCAACATTCCCATGGTCTCCACTTCAGAGAAATGGTATACTATCTGTTTCTGAAAGTTCAAAAGACGGAAGGGAAGGAATTCACATTTTTTACCACTCTGTGTGAGGTGCTTTACGAGTGTATATTGATTGGTTCATATAGACAGATTAAAGATATTTTCACTCACTGGAAATAGGGTCAGGTAAAATGAATGTCTCCAGCCAGTGGGATCTCCCCTGAAAACCAAAAGCAACAGACCAGTATGGTTTTCTCCAAGGTTCATTACAAAATTCAAAAAAGCAGGTCTCAGATTTAAAAGCTTCTTTCATACTGTAACAATTTCACTAAAATGGAATTTCACACGCTGAGCTGTACACTGGGATAAAGCACCATTTGGGTCCTGTTTATTCTCTTTCAAAACATGGATAAATGGGATGAGGCACATGTTAGAAGAGTTCCTAAGAAAGGGAGGCAGTGGGTTACAAACGATTATACTCTCAAACATAAAAAAGGAAAAAAGGGAAAAACCAAGTTACAAAATATATGGTAATAACAGGTTATATACACGTACATGCATGCATCCATACCGCTTTCCTGAATGCTTAGCTGCTAGTTACCTAATGGAAGGACTACTCATCCAAGTTGCCAGGTATGTACTGAATGCTGAAGTGTACCAGGCACTATGCGATACCATCTGGAGAAAATCAGACCTTAGAGAGCATACAGTGTATTAAAGGATACAGAGAAATACACAAACAATTACTCTCTAGTGTATGCACAGAATCTGTGGGAACAGAAGGTAAGGGAAGTTTACTTCAAGAAGTAGCCAGGCTAACACCTAAATACTGAATAGGCCAAAGGGAAGAGTTGGGGGAAAGGTGCTTCCAAGGCAGAGGTAACGGGAGTCTTTTGCACCAAAAGGTGAAGAAGGAGCATTAGAAGTTGAGGGAAATCAAGTAGTTTAGACTGACCGAGTCTTTGGCAGAGCAAGACAGAGGGAAGTACCAAATGATTAATACTGGATTGATCTTAATGACCAGAATTGTCATTTGAAATTTGATACTTTCAATTTCTTCCTTGAAAGTTTATAGTTAAAATATTATGAAAAGGTCAAAGGAATATTAGCTATATTGTTATAGAAATCAATATGATATTAATTTCATATTAATGGCCTGAAACATTTACCATTTGTTTCTGTTAGAGAGCTGAAGAAAACGTTTACCTAATTAATGTTAACCACACAATTTGTTGACGTTTAAATTAACTTTTCAAAAAGCATCTTGGTTCCCTTTCTATAATGCAACAGTTTCTCTAGTTTGTCAGTTTTTCCTTAAATTTCCATCACACTGGCTAAGAGTCAACCTGATAAAAAGTAATGATATTCAAGCTTTAGCTGCCTCAGAATTACCTGGAAAGCTTGCTAAAACACAAGTTTCTGAGATCCCAGCCCAGAGTTTCTGATTCTTTAAGAATAGGGTGGGATCAGAGGATCTGTATTTCTAACACGTTCCCAGATGATGTGATGTTGGGGTCCTGAAACCACATCTTGAGAACCAGTGCATTACATTATCATGTTGTAAGTGTACTCAAATAAAAGTAGGAGGAAAGAAGAGTTGTCTCTGAACTCTTTTACCTATGGTAGCAAAAGTCGGGTGTCCAAATTTAACTTACTGAGTTACCGTTTCCAAATATCTTGAGAAATTGACATTTCTATCTTTTTGTTTGAATTTACTATTCTAAGAACCAGTAGGAATGCTGCTAACACCCTACCTATAACTTCATAAAGAGTGGTTAAAGAGTCTAAGCTTTTCAAAAATGTCTACTAAGAAACATTAGCCAAGAGCACTGCACCTTTGAAAGCTCTTTGAAACCCACCTGCTCTTGCTGTTGCCACTACTACTAAATGTAACCCACATGCTTCCAAAATGATCTACAGTAAAAATAAGTTCCCTCACAAGCCAAAAGGATTTTTAACATGCACAACAATTTCTTTACAAACACAAACAAATAAGGGCGCCTGAATGGCTCAGTCAGTTGAGCGTCCAACTTCGGCCCAGGTCATGATTTCACGGTCCGTGGGTTTGAGCCCTGAGACAGGCTCTATGCTGACAGCTCAGCGCATGGAGCCTGCTTCAGTTTCTGTGTCTCCCTCTCTCTCTGCCGTGCTCCCGCTTATGCTCTGTCTGTGCCTCTCTCGAAAATAAACATTAAAAAAAAATAATAAAAACAAATACAAACAGCAAATACATTTTAACAAAGTGAAAATGAAAATTTTAAACAACTATAATGCATTTTATCAACTAAGACCAACATTTACATACATTTATTCTATTTAATTAAATATGTGACTATAATAATTACTAATTAATTCTGCATTATCTCTAGGAGGCTTGCCACTTCTTTGAACACAAGGTGGCTACATATGGGATCCATACTGTCATCTACATGTGTTGTTTGTACAACAATTTTAACTATCACAGCAGCTAATTTATGATCAGTTAGATAATTACCTTTACTCCTCTCTATGCATATGTAGACACACTGCAGGAAGATAAGTGTGACTTCACTTTTATTCCAATTAGTATTATTAATTTTAATAATGCGTCATTAACAAAGAGGTATTGTTTTCATCAACAGATAAAACATTCACTGTTTCCTTAGAAGGTAGCATGCACCGCACTAAGTACTTCATCTTCACACTCTCCATCTCGGTCTTCTAGTTGAAGGAGAGGAGCCACAAAAACTCAAGTAACTTGCATAATGTGATACAGCTATTATGTAGACAGCTAGGACATTTATATCACACTTTTGAGACAGTATTACAGAAGAAACTATTGAAGTACTTCTGACTTCTAATACTGAAAACTTGTCAAGTTTAACTGAGCAAGTATAAATTTGACCTCAATCTCCTTTTCCTTCCGACTCTTCCTGGAAGATCTTCAACAAGCAACAGGCACATTGGTGAGGCCCAGAATTATCCTGAAGTCTCCAAGTGGAACTTCACTTTCCTCATCATTAGGCAAGAGCCAAATGGCCAACAGTAAGGAAAGGCTTGCCTCTCTCTCCGAGGTCTAGAAACCTGGAATAAAGACTAGCAGATTGGAGGGGGTATCTAGAATAGAGGCTTCTGGACACCCACAGGATCCAGTCCTCCCAACCCCAGGCAATTTGCCCTCCCTCATGAGCCAAACTGCTTCTGGACTTTGTTGACTCCTGTGTGTAGTTCAGAAGCAGAGAAAGCTCTTCCCAGGGCCTCAGCTGAGAGGAACAGTTTGCTACCTGAATCTTGGATTTCCCTAGACTTAAAACAGACTTATTTGCCCTTTCCTATGTTTTGCTCTATGATCTGAAGTATTTGCACTTGATCATTCGGTGCACATTATTCTACAGTAATCACCTCTCTGTAATTTGTTTATTTATATATTTTTTAAATTTAGAAATGTATACTAGTTCCAGGGGAGAAAAAGGGCGAAGAAGGGGAAAAAGAGGGAAAGGATAAAAAAAGGAATGGTTTTTGTTCATTCCTTTTTTGGTCAAAACCCTTCCATTTGCTAGATATATATACATCTATCACTAACGTTACCTTAGACTTAACTGCTTGTTACTTGTGTGTACCCCACACTAGATATGAATGCCTTGAAAGCAGGGGGCATTTGATATTTTCTGCTCTTATGTTATCGACACATATTTCCACTTGGTACAGTGAACAGGATTCACATTATTTCTGTAATACTTCAGCTTTTATACTGCACTTTTAAGTGCAGATAATACATATTCTAACTTACTTCACAGAGTAAAATTAGTAGAAAATAAAAACTGAAGTACTACACACTTCATAAGTAATAGTAGTTTCCAACCCTAGTCCTCACAATAAAGTTTATTAGAACATTCATAATAATACATGCCTCATTAATTTTACGAGTGTGCTGAACAATAGGGTTGACACTTAGTTATCTCCCACCCTTTTTTTACTCTTGACATGTATCTTGAGATATATGTATCAAGTATGTAAGCAATGAAAAATAAAGAAAAGGAAAAATCAAGAAATAATATCTTATGTAGAAAAAAGGAAACACTTGTGCCCTGCTGATGGGAATGTAAATTAGTGCAACCATTGTGGAAAGCAGTATGGAGATGCCTAAAAAAAAAAAAAAAGAAGAAACATATGATCCAGTAATTCCACTGCTGGGTATTTACCCAAAGAAAATGAAAACACTATTTTGAAAAGGTATATGCACCCCTATGTTTATTGCACACTATTTACAATAGCCAAAATACAGAAGCAACCCAATTGTCCATCGATAGATGAATAAAGATGTGATAGACACACACACACACACACACACACACACACACACACACACACACACACACAATATGGGATATTATTCAGCCATAAAAAAGAATGAGATCCTGCCATCTGTAACAATATGGATAGACCTAGAGGGTATTATGCTAAGTGGAAGAAGTTAGGCACCAAAAGACAAGTTATATGATTTCATTTATATGTGGTCTCTAAAAACAGAACAAAATGAAAAACCAAAATAGACTCATAAAGAATAAATCGGTGGTTGCCAAGGAGAAGGTATGTGTGTATGTGTGTGGGGGGCAGCAAATAGATAAAGGGGGTTAAAAGATAAAAACTTTCAGTTATAAAGTAAGTAACTCATGGAGATGAAAAGTACATCACAGAGAATACAGTCAAGAATACTGCAATAACTTATGGTGACAGATGGTGACGACACACGGCGAGCAATAAGTAATGTATAGAACTGTCAAATCAATAAGCTGTATATTTGAAACTAATATAATGTTGTATGCCAATTATTATTCAATTTTTAAAAAGTAAGAAAAAAGAAACCATATGCTAAAGGTTAAAACTGTTGTTCAGGGGCGCCTAGGTAGCTCAGTTCATTAAGTGTCTGACTTCGGCTCAGGTCATGATCCCATGGTTCATAGGTTTGAGCTCTGCATCAGGCTCTGCGCTGATGGTGCAGCGCAGAGCCTGGTTGGGATTCTCTCTCTCACCCTCCCCACCTCAAAATAAATAACTTAAAAAAGAAAAATCTGTTGTGGGACACCTGAGTGACTCAGTTGGTTAAGTGTATATTCCCTTTGCTTGGTTGAGAACAGTCACTTTCAAATTGGATCTTTAGCTGATGACTTGGTTCCTAATACAGATTAAGCATCCAGTGGCAGTAGTCACTATGAGGCACAATTAGGTCATACTACAATGAAACATTTATAGCATACATATGTGTGCACACCCACATATATACTTGCATCATTAATAAGGACACCAGAACCTACCGATTATGGCAATGATTATTTTACACACAACTATATATACTTTCTACTCTTTGGCTTAGCAAACATGTTAGAAATTTATCTACTTGGGGGCACTTGGGTGGCTCAGTCAGTTAAGAGTCTGACTTCGGCTCAGGTCATGATCTCGTAGTTGCTGAGTATGAGCCCCTCGTCAGGCTCTGTTCTGACATCTCAGAGCCTGGAGCCTGCTTCAGATTCTGGGTCTCCCTCATTCTCTGCCCCTACCCTGCTCATACTCTGTCTCTCTCTCTCTCACTGTCAAAAATAAATAAAATAAAACAAAATAAAATAAATAAATAAATAAATAAAATAAGACCCTGCATAGATTGGTTCACCAAAAGTATTTTAACCAAACATTCTAAATAAAGTAGAATTAATCTCTCACTTTATACAAGTTTCCAGTATGTGTTATGGAATTAACTTTTAAATTATGCAATTAATAATTTTATAATAAAACCAAGAAGAAATAAAACCATAACTCTCAATCTATACTGAAAACCAATCCTTCTGCTTACCCCTGACCATGGCCTCTGTGTCCTGGGTTAAAGTGTCTCCCTCAAAAAGATACGTTGAAGTTCTAACCCCCAAATTTATATTTTTTTTAATATATGAAATTTATTGTCAAATTGGTTTCCATACAACACCCAGTGCTCATCCCAAAAGGTGCCCTCCTCAATACCCATCACCCACCCTCCCCTCCCTCCTACCCCCCATCAGCCCTCAGTTTGTTCTCAGTTTTTAAGAGTCTCTTATGCTTTGGTTCTCTCCCACTTTAACTTTTTTTCTTCTTTCTTCCCCTCCCCCATGAGATCCTGTTAAGTTTCTCAGGATCCACATAAGAGTGAAACCATATGGTATCTGTCTTTCTCTGTATGGCTTATTTCACTTAGCATCACACTCTCCAGTTCCATCCACGTTGCTACAAAGGGCCATATTTCATTCTTTCTCATTGCCACGTAGTACTCCATTGTGTACATAAACCACAACTTCTTTATCCATTCATCAGTTGATGGACATTCAGGCTCTTTCCATAATTTGGCTATTGTTGAGAGTGACTAACCCCCAAATTTGTGAATGTGATCTTGTTTTAAAATAGGGTCTTTGCAGATGTAATTAAGTTGATGTCATATTAGAGTGGGTCCTACATCTAATGACTGGTGTCTCTAGAAAAGAAAGGGAAGACTGGGATACAGAGACACACACAGGAAAGAAGGCTATGTGACAATGGAAGCAGAGACTGGAGTGACGCGGCTACAAACCAAGAATTCCCAGGATTGCTGGGAGCCTCCAGAAGCCAGGAAGAGGCAAAAAAGTATCCTTCACTAAGAGCCTTCAGAAGAAGCATGACCCTGCCGACACCTTCATTTCAGACTAGCCTCTGGAACTGTGAGAGAATAAATTCTTTGGTTTCAAGCCACCACAGTTGTGGTAATTTACTAAATTAATACAGACTTTGAAAGAGGAACACACATTAGCTGTAGTAGAAAGATTGAAAAACAAATAGTTTTACAGCATCCATTTTCTCAGTTGCCTTATAGAGTTAGTGGGAAGGTATCTGAGGGATAGATTTCACTAGAAGGATTAAGCACACATTGTCTTTTCATCTTCTACCCACATAACATGTTAATCAGGGAGTAGCCTAAGACTGCTTTTGGAAAATTCTACCCAAGAGTTCTTATGTTCTATCTATTTTCTATTAACACTTGATTGTTTTGTAAACCACACCGATTTTGGCTTGGCATTCTATCACAGCCATAGACATCGCTCATTCTGCAATCCTATACCTATTTTCTAAACAGCCTCCTATGGAACTCTCTTTTCTGTGCTGCTTTTTCTGGTTTAGTGATATTGTGTTGGATGTTTAAAGATGGTATACAAACTACCCTGATCCTTTCATAGTCATCTACCTAACACTAATTCTACTTGACTGGAACAGAAGCAAGAATACAGCACCATCCACTTTCCTTTACTCCTGAGAAAATAAAGTCAATGGTGGGAAGTGCAGTCCAACGAATAACACCATCGGAATCATCCTCTTTAATTATGAGATATGGTGAGAACCACACTCATTACTATGTAATAATCATTAATCTACTTTGGGTATTGTGGCTATTCAGATCTAATAACTTCCTACAAAAGTCAAAATGAAGCGTTACTCTAAATATAAGGGCCTGTTCTCAGAGTCACACAAAAATTACTGCTGATTTCTGGAGGCACTCTTTACAATCCCCGAGGGAAATCCACTAAGGGCTAATACGACCCTATGCATTTGCTCATGTTTGATATTACCTTCAGGTAAAGCCAAAGAACAAAAACCGACAAGCATACTCCAAGTAAGAAGTGTACTCCTGAAGGAAAAGAAAATGAAACTACAGTACTGGCAAAACCCTGGCAGTTTTTGTGAACTGTGACTCTTAGATATAGGCCAGGAGGCCCAGCTGGGTGCTGCTCCAGTGAGCAGCTTTCGTTATCCTCAAAACTGTGCTCCCGATTTCCAACTCCGGTGTTAAATTGGAAAAAGTTCATTTCTAATTCAGGTCCTGTACAACTTACTATAAAGATTTATGACCTAGAAGAGCCAGCCAACAGAGTCCTACACTTCAACAGATCTAAAGCCTTACCCAGGGTTGGCACACTTACCAGCTTTAAACCTACATCTAACTCGGCGGGGGGAAACTGCTGCAGGAGCGAAGGAGCAGCACGGGTTTTAATTGAAAGATTTAGATGTCCAGTGTGACCCACACGTAATGATTTTCCAGATAAATTATATCCATTTTTTGACAAATAAAGAATCTAACCAAAGTTGACACTAAATGGCCTTCCTTTGAAAACATTTTATTAGCACAAAAAAGAGAAAGCTTTATTTCTTTACAAACATGGTAAGAGACTCCTAACTTGATCTTGAAGCCACAAATATATATTATATCTAGCTTTAAATAATCTTTTTCCAAAATTGTGTGTAAAGCATTTATAGTTTAAAGGGCCTTGCCTTACTAAATACAGAATTATAACCAGAATTTAGCTGTTACGCTACAAAGACATTATTATGATGTGCTAATGTATTTTTACAGATTCTTTATTAAGATTATAGGATCTTCTGCATATAGTACTTCAATTTATGCAGGACCCCAGAATCTGGTGAAGACTCTATATACACAGTCTTTACCCAGGCCCAGATTCTCTGAGCCAGGGACTCCTTTGAGACTTTAAAAAATGATATCACTTGAGGGACACCTGTGTGGCTCGGTCCATTAAGCATCTGACTATTGATCTGGGCTCATGTCATGACCTCACAGTTCGTGGGTTTGAGCCCCACGTCGGGCTCTGTGCTGACAGCGTGGAGCTTCCTTGGGATTCTCTGCCGCCCTCTCTCTCTGCCCCTTCCCTGCCTCCATTTTCTCTCAAAATAAATAAATTAAAAAAAAAAATAAATGATATCGCTCGGTCCCCTCATCAAAAAAAGCACAAATACATGTGCATGCAAATATCTGCATTAATATCAAAATGTTCCCATACCCACCAGGTGTTCAATAACTTCAAATTAAGAATTGCTGGGGTATGATTATCATAGAATCAGAAATCTCTGGAACACAGAATTTTTTGTTTCTCTAATATTGGTAATTATTTTTAAGAGGAATGAGGGGGCAGAAGAGGTCAAAGACTTGAAAGTTTTAGGTTTTATTGAGATGTGAGCAGTTTAGAAGTGAAAAAGCATGAAGACTAGGCTTTTCTTCAAAATACTCTACTTAAAACACAAACAAAACACCCACAAAGGTGGAAAGGAGTGCAAGACAGAGGATGAAATAATATGGCAAATTGTGGCGGTAGTGGAAGCCATCAGGCACCTGGGGGTTTTAACTCTTCACTTTTGTATATGTTTGGGCATTTTCACAATTGAAAGTTTAAAAATTTTCAAAAAGAACTCTCCAGCTAATCAAGACATCAAGATGTCAAAACAGAATTTTACATCTGTGATCCCTGAGATCCTAGCTAGGTCACAGAACCAGGGAACAGACATGCAGTTGCCATAACTAGAGCTGTTTCCATTGTGCCAGGATGTCCCAGATCTTACTTGAGTCTATAACTTTTTTCCGAAAGAAAAGCAGGAAAAGGTTATGACAGGTCAGTTTTGGATAAGGGCTCTTGGGGAAATAAAAAGAGGGGGCAGAGGAGAAGGGTATGAAATCTGATGCCTACTGACATCTTTTGGTCCTCTTTTTCAGGCCATTCTGAAAGCCAGGATTCCCCAGAGAAAAAGAAAGAATTTACCATCTTAAAAATTTTTTATTTTATGTACTTATTTTGAGAGACAAGAGAGTGTGACCAGATCCCAAGCATGCCCCACGCTGTCAGCACAGAGCCCGACGTGGGGCTCAAACTCATGAACTGTGAGATCATGACCTGAGCTGAAACCAAGAATTGGATGCTCAAAAGACTGAGCCACCCAGGTGCCCCAGAATATGCGATCTTGATGACATCCTTTGGAAAATATCTTTATAGCATGTGAACCTGAAGAAAAAAATGTGTCCAAAATATTCGGGGAATTTGGGGGGGAAAACTAGCCCATGAATTCAAAATATGCTTTAAGATTTGGAATGGGCTTCTCCTGATGACCTTTTTCCCCCTTGTGAGGGCACTGACTTTATAAAGAAGCTATGCCAAGAGAGATAAGTGAATTAAATTGAATACTCTGTGGCACAGTTTAGCAGGCAATTCATCATCAGGGAAGTCTCAAGTACTGCTGGCTGAATTTTAAAGCACTTTCTCCAATAAGGCTGGACATGCATGCCTCTGGGCATACAAATTTTCTTTAAGTTGGCAGGAGAATTGTTTCCTCATTCCATCTTTCTTACAGTCAATTCAATTATCATGGTCACAGAAGACAGGGTTAGCAGGAATAACCCCACGGATAATTTTTAGAAAACTCATTTCAACGTTAGTTTCAATCTCCCCTTTAACTAAAACTTATCAAGCAACTCATAAATCATCAGATTTACCTGAGTTTTATTATGCTTCGTTACTCTGTAGTTTCAACAGGATGCAAAACAATATTAAAACTCCTGTTTACTAAATGAGTGCTTTAAATCTGTTTTTTTCATTTTCCCCAATAACCTCATAAATTAAGCATTATTCTCACCATTTTACAGATAGGGAAATGGAGGTATGCTCAGAGAGTTAAATACATCAGTCAGAGGTCACAGAAGGAGCAAGTGACAGAGCCAGGATCTGAGCCTACGTCAGCATGACCTACCTCTTCCAGTGTGCTGCATCATTTCTACAAAGGAGAAAAAACAAAAAAGGGAATCAAAAAAGGCAGGCAGCAAAGGAAAGAAAGAAGGGAAATGGAAAGTGTACTACCAAATCGCTGTGAATTGTATGACCTTGGAAAGACTGTCACGCTGACTTCTACTTTTTGGTTCCACCTTCCAGGCAGTCAATATAAAATCAGTACTTCTAAGTGGTCCAGTTTTATACCCAAGTTACTGTCTTCATTCATAATCTAAACAAACACGTTTAGATCCTTACTAAGACGATCTTTATGGAGAAAAGTGTCATTAAAAGAGGCTGAGATATTAAGTTGGCACTAGTTATGGAAAATGATAGACATGTCAATTCTTCTGAGTGACTGACATCAGAGACAGCACTGCCATAGAATTTCTGTTATTTTCATCCAGACCTGCATGGGGTAAAAGACATATCTCCAGGGGCACCTGGGTGGCTCAGTTAGTTAAGTGTCCAACTTCGGCTCAGGTCACGATCTTGCGGTTCGTGAGTTTAAGCCCTGCGTCGGGCTTGGTGCCGACAGTGTGGAGCCTGGAGCCTGCGGATTCTGTGTCTCCTTCTCTCTCTGCCCCTCCCCTCCTCATGCTCTATCTCTCTCAAAAATAAACACAAAATATTAAAAAAAAAAAAAAGAGGTATCTCCAAACAGCAAATTATGCAAATTTATGAGTGCCCTAAAATGAGTAATATTAAGGACTATAAAAGTCCCTAAGATTAAAACTAAATAAAATGGTAAATATCTGATGAATGAACTCACATAAGTCACTCTGACCTGCTTTCCTTCCTTCTTTACTCCCCATTTCAGTGGATAATCCCATTAACATCACTCACCCAGTCAAAAGCATGGACATCTATCAACTTCACTTGTTTTTTTTTCAAATCTTACTGATGTTTTGGAATTCTTGAGAAAAAATCCTTAACAGAATTTATAGGAAAAAATTATCTGAAAAAATCATAACCCTATATAACTACTTGCCAGTAGCCAGACTTCCTACTAACTACTAAAAAGAGACAATATACAGAGGCTAGGAATCATTTTTGTGTGTCAGAAGACCTGACTTTTTTGATTGATACTCTGCCTCTAACAAGCTCTGGGATTTCAGGACTAAAGAAAGGCTCTGGACACTGTGTTAGATGTTTTACATAACCTCATTTCTTTCCTAGAACTCAATAAGGCAGATATATCATTCACATTTTTAAGTAAGAGTACAAAAGCCCAGTGAGTTAGATGTGTTACCCAAATTTACAAAGCACAAAGACAGATTTGGAATTCAAACCTAAATCTGTCTACCACATTATAGTATCACATGTGATTTCCCATCTATAAAAATTTTCAATGAAATCAAACCGAAAAATATTGTATAGGAAACTGTTGCTGTAATATATTTCTCAAAAGTGCACTGATTTTGGCAGCAACAACTGTCAATTAAGTGCCACCTTTTTGTCCACTTTATTTCGGCATCAGAAAAACACCTTAACTCTTGAGTCAAAATACACAAGCCAGATTTTGTAATATTAACAAAGTGGCTGAAATAAATAGAGTAGGGGGAAACAGGCTGTGGTAAACTACTCGTATCTCGGATTCTCTTGTATTCAATATATCCACAACTGTATAATATAATTTGACAGTGCAGGAACTGATGGAAATTTATAGGCAAATTATCTCTGCCTGTTGCCATAGGAGTATTGAGCACAAACAGACATATTAGGCTTGGCAAATATTTGAATGCTCGAGTTGGCAATTATCTTAAACATGAAGCGTAAAAATCATGCTTTTTAAATTGTAGAAGAATGCCGATTTCAACACAAATCTATGCAAAAGAAGATAATTGGGGCTGCTATAAATAAACTCATAAAAAAGAATTAAAAAAGAAAACCAGTAGAAAGTCTTAATCCATTACTAGTTCAATTCTAAATGCTATATTTCTAATAGTCACTCAAACGATCTATTCATCAAATAACAAGAAAAATGGACTCACAGCTCAATTTCTACTAATGTAGGAACAATTGGGTTATCTGATAAAGAATGATGATAAGAGTCTGTGGGCTATGGGTAATAAGTCTAAGGTAATTACTACCTGTTACAGAAACACTCCACTGATTTGGGCATTTATTTTTGATGAATGGATGTCATGTTGCAGAGTTAAGTGGGGAGGCCCCTGAGGGGCAGAAGAATAGTTCAGAATACTGGCATCAAATCCTACTCCAGTAATATAAACCCAACGTTTGATAAATACCAATAGATATTCCTCGTTATATATAGTTATACTAACATGCAGAATTTCATTACTACTGAGTTTATAAATAAACTAATTATTGTGTGTGTGTAATCCATTCTCAGTAAATGATGTTAAAGGAATGGAATCAAGAGATTAGGGGTAGGGAGTTCTGTTTCTGGAACACAGTCATTAGTACTTTGCATCCAGTTCTTGCTCATGACTTGAGAGAAAATGGGATAGCAGTGAGAAAAGGCAGGAAGAAAGAAATACAAAGAGAAGCAATGATGATAGATACAGCTATGGTCCACTTTTTGGTAACTGACAGAAGTGATTCTTCCTCTGGGCTGGAAGCACAAAGTGCCTTTTGTTTGTTCTCCTTGTTTATTTTTAAAGTCACTACTATCTATCCTACTATGGCATTCATCACATATAATCACTCTGAGTATTTAATATGCTGACGACAGAGTTCTATCGTGGCTGCGGTGCTTTTCCATGGAAAGTTAAATTTGTGTATTCAGAACTAACAAAGAACTTTTCAACACAGTGTTGTATCATTTGACATCGGCGATTTATAAAAAAGTGAACAAAATGCAAGGTTAGATTTAATAAGAAAGGCTTGGCAATTAACGGCACAAGACAAATTTTACTAGACCCCAGAAAAGTAAAACTGAAGATGTTTGAAAGATGTGCAATTTTCAACTGCTTTTATAGTCACTGCAGTATCTGTGAAATCTTGCCTAAGGGTATTTCTCTGAATGGTTAGATCAAGTACTGCAAAGTGCAAGTTAAGTGATAACTATGTAAAAATAATTACATCTGTTCAAAAAGTTAAATTCATTTTAGTTTCATTAAGCTTTTTCCTTTGCCCAATTTTTATGAAACAGTATTTTAATTTGATTCCGAATAAGTATAAACTATTTACATACCAAGGTCCAGTACCCCACTGCCACTCACCTTGTAAAAGAAACATCCAACCACACCTCAGGCTACTTTCTTTACCCATCAGGCTTGAGATGTGTCAAGGGTGGTTGGGGTGTGTTTGTATTCGGCTGGGGCTCAATCACATCTATGGTCTGGAGTCTAAACAGGCAACAGACTAAGGTCATAGGCTCATCTTGAGCCTTCAAGTGAGTGTCACAACCACTAAGGATTTTTGGTGGATAAGATGGTAGACATCTTGGGAAGTTACTGAAACCAAAATGACCCTCTGTGCTACTGTTAAAATACACCTACTTAAAAGCACGTATCTGGAATATTCCCTTTATTTCATATACTATAATCCTAATGACCTCACAGCTATAGATCTAGAGACAAATGTCACATAAAATTATTTTTTCTATTCTATTAATTCTATTAATTAAAGGAGATCACATATATTGCTTGTGAAGAACACCTAGAGGTACGTGGATGGCTCAGTTGGTTAAGCTCTGACTTTGGCTCAGGTCACAATCTTGTGGTTTGTGAGTTCGAGCTCCACATCAGGCTCTCTGCGTCGGTGCAGAGCTTGCTTTGGATCCTCTGTCCCTCTCTCTCTCTCTGCCCCTCCCCTACTTGTACTCCCTCTCCCTCTCAAAAATAAATAAACATTAAAAAAAAAAAAGAATAGCCAAACAAAAGATAGGCGAAAATCTCGAAGGTATTGTGACTAAAATACTACTGTATTTCTTAAATACAAAATATCAGCTCCTGGATTAAAGTTTTTAAACAATTTCTAAGCATTATCAATCCTGACACTTATCTCACACTCATTTTTTTAATGGAGTGATCACAATTTTTAGTGAAAGTAGAATATTTTAAAACCCTTCTAGTCAAAATGGTTTTGTAGTGTACTTCTTTTGGCAAATTGAAGTACCAGTAATTGTCAAGTAGAATCACTGCTGACAGTACTGGAAGTTATTTCATAATATCCTAGTCTTATCTGCAGTTTGTATTCTTTGCAACTTAAGATAGTGTAATTAAGTCAGCAATTAAGGGACCCAGGATGACAAATAAGAAAAATAAAATAAAAATGAAAATAAGATTGGAAGCCAGTTCCAATATATTGGGTTTCTCTATGTCCCAGTACTGGCGTTAAGTGAAGAAGAAATTATTTTGAGGGATGCAGGGGACAAAAGAGGAAACTTAGGAACAACATAGATCCTTTATAATATGGTAGCTAAGAACACAGGTTTTGGAGTCTATTAGACCACAGCTCAAATAAAATTCCATTACTCCTCTACTTCATAGAAATGTGATCTTAAGCAAATGAATTCTCTCTGAGCCTCACTTTTCTCATCTGAAAAATGAGGATGGCAATACTTACCTCATACAATCGTGAGAATTAAATTGGATAATTTACGGTAATATGCTTAGGACAGCACTTGGCATATTGTGAGTCCATAAACAATGCTACCATTATCATTCTTCTTTTGATTATTTCCATCTCTACTTCTTACCTACCCTAAAAAGCATTTAATGATCCAATAATACTGGCTTACCTCTCTGGCCTCATCTTATACCATTCTTTTCTCCATACTCCAGCCATCTGGTCTCCTGTTACCTGGTAAGCAAAGCTGATTCCTGCCTTAGATTCTCTGCACTGGTTCCTCTATCTAGAATGTTCTTCCCAGAGATATTAACATGATGACTCCTAAAGGCAACCAAGCCACAGCTTATTATCACCTCCTGAGAGAGGTCCTCCCTAACCATCCATTCTAAGGGAACACAGGAGTTATTTTTCAGCAGAACCCCCTCTATTAATTATCTGCAAAGCACATACTCACATCTGATATCTTACTCATTTGTTTGATCACTGCCTGTCTCACCACACTAGAATATAAATTGAATAAGAACAGAGGCTTGTTCACAGCTGTATCTCTACCACCCAGAACTAGTTGTAAGTACTAGTAGAAGGAAGGAGAAAGAAATGGAGTGGATGAAAGGAAGAAAGGATAGAGGTTTGAGGCTGTGAAAAGATGATTTTGAGGCTTTAAAAGGTTGCTACAATTTGATAGAGGATCTGGTTTTCCATTTAAGTGGACAGTAAATGAATTCCTGCAGCTAAATTGCATTACTGAAAGGCATGAAATCATGTAAACAGGGTTACATATACACATAAAAATACATATACATATACATATATCTATACCTATATCTCTCTCTGTATATAAATCTATCTATCTATCTATCTATCTATCTATCTATCTATCTATCTAACTATCTATCTATGCAGGTTCATTTATTCCCTTCTCTCTCTAATTACAGATCTTAGGATAAATTTTGAGAGTTAACTGTGAGCCAGTCATATGCTTCTATCCACAGGATACATGATTCATCCACTACTATTTTTCATCTGTAAGTTAAATGGATCATTTCATTCCTTTTTTCTGTTTTCTGCTGACTAAACATGGCTTATTAAACAAAGAGATTAGTCAAGAGTACTGATCTGTAGGGATGTTTATGGTTTTTTTTTTTTTCTTTTTGTAACAAGAACTTTGTTTCCTGATTTGGATATTCTGGCAAATCTTTTCATTTTGTAAAATATAAGCTCAGAATATGCAAAACTACATTAGGGGGCTTCATAAGTCTTTATCAGCAGAACTTTTATTGAACTTATATATGACAGTAATGTTTCTTTCAGTGTTTTATCAATGGAACGGTAATAGTTCAGACAGAGATGTGTTGCTTTTTTCATGCTCCGAAGTACTTATGTAATGTTCAAGAAAAGAAAGTAATTAAAAGCGGCCTGCTGTGTAGCAGAGTAAGGAGTGTAATTCTCAAGTGACAAATAAGGATGCAATTACTTCAGCAAAGTGGGGAAGAGTCCAGAAATCATCTTCATAATGTCTTCTTCTTCCATTTTCACACTATCAATATGCTAATGTAAATAAATATATTTCATAATGTAAATAGTGAAGAGTGGATTATAATATAAAAGTACTCCCTGGCAAAAGAAAATATAGCTGTACACATAGTTTTGTAAACATCTGAATTGGTCTTTACAGGCTAAATTTTTAATTTTCACTTTCATCATATGGAGTTTTAGTTTACATCTAAAAAGATTTGTAATCTACTAGTTTTCTCATAATTATGCTAATATTTAATAAAGTGATATGATTCTAGGGCTTGATTTCAAGGTTCAAATTCAGACTATTTTAAAGAAAGAAGATATATCACCAAGGTTAAGGCACTGCTATAAAACACTCTGCCTTCAGAATTTCTTGAAATCTCCTGGCAGAAAGACAGCATTTCTAATAGTTTCCAGGAGATTTATCCTAATGGTAAACAAACAACAAATATAACTACTGAAGTAGAATTTTGACATGAATACAGAAGTGAGCCAAAAGTGCTCATTTCAGCACACATCCCTTTAATATACATCCCTATACAAAGTTTTCCACTAGTATGAATGGAAAAAGTAAAATTTGTCTTCTACTTTTTCTAATGCCAAATTGTCATTATCATGTCTCCCCTAAGACTTGAATTCTTTTTTATTTCTTAAAGCTTTATTGAGGTATAACTAGCATACAACAAAATGCACATGTATTTAAAGTATACAATTTGTTATGTTATCACATAAGACCCATGAAACTGTAAGACCTGAATTCTCTGGTTCTTGGTTATACGCCAACCATTCCCAAAGCTAGGCAGAGCAGAAAGATCAAGACAATGAAATGAGAATTCCAAAACATGATGACTATTTTGGACAACCAGACGACAGTGAGGAACCTTACCTCCCAAGTTTCTTCAGAGCTCATTTAAATAATATAATCTAATAAAGTGGCTGTATGATACTTCAAATACTTACATTAAAAAGAAATGAAGACTTAGGAGAAAAATGTAGAGTATTTATCATTCTAGAAAGTGGCTATGGTAAGAGTCAGGACAGTGGTTGCCTTTGGGGAGACAGAAGCCATTAGGACTGGGAAAGGGAAAGTGGAGACTTTCAGGGGTGGCTGGCAGTGTTCTATTTCTCCACTCTGGTGGTAGTTAATGGGTATTCACTTTATAATAACTCATTATGCTACACATTTACTTTGTTCTCGCTTTTGTAAATATGTTGTTTATATATTTTTTCAAAGTTAAAAAGAAATGCTTACTGCTAATAATTTATTAATAGTTACTTGTAGTCACCACCTTGCTATAGAGTCTGCACTGCCTTTTATTATTTAGCCATTCCACATGTGTAAACTTCTTGATGACAACAAGGTCTTCCACTTCCTATGTATTCTCCCACGAAGAGTAACAAAATCCTTTATATGCTCTGGAACTATGCAAAAACTATTTATTTTACCTGGCATTCATTCATCCTTGAACTACATAAACATATATGGCAAGTTGTTGGTCTATGGACCCGGGTTCCAATGATTACCTTCTCTGGGCCTATAGGTGGAAATAATCATACTTATAGCATATATCACAGTGTATTTCTTACCATTCTTCCTCCCACTCATCTACTCAAACTGGTCTGTGACCACATCTCCAGCAAAATGCCTGCTTGTGACGGGGATGAAGTAACAAAAATGGCATTTTTTATTATTATTAGGAATAGTGATAAGTATCATTTATTGAGTGCTTACATGTGCCAAGCATTGTTCAAAGTACTTTATATGTAGTATTATTTACTACATATAGAAGAAGTTACTATTATCTTGATTTCATATAGAAACTGAGGAGCAGAAAGGTAAGTAACTTGCCTGAGGTCATACAGATAGGAAAGAGCAGATCTAGGACCCTAACTTAGGTATCCTGATCTCCTGGATTCCTAAAACCATATTCTTTGCATCAAATCCTGCCATTCTACTATGCTGTGAGATCTCAGGATAAATAAAGTCTGAGATTTTGTTCTATAAATGCCTGAAAATGTGAAGGCAAGAAGCTTGATTTTCGCTCAAACTCCAAGTTTTAAACCAAATCTCTTAAGATATTCTACCTTCTGGAAATGTTTGTCTATAAATTCATAGGAAAAGATTAAGTTCTGCCGTATACCAGAAGAAATTACTATAACTATAGCCATTATACTAATTTGTAAAAAGACTAAATACAGGAAATATATTGAACAGATTTAAAAAGCACAGTAATCAAAAAAAGAGAACTATTTCTCAAAACATAAGTGATGAACAATTTAAACACAAATTATATATAAAGTAACAATGTAAGAAAATCTTCCAAATTTACCAATACAATTTGGATAATGAACATGGTAGTAAATAAGGTAATTTAACTGCATTACATAATATTCCATTTCAATACATTCGCTTGTGCATTTAGTGAAGCTATAATCAAATCGAATATCCACTCAAATTTTACTTTAAAGTTTTCCCTCTTTGCTCTGAAATAATTCCTACTCATCTGCCTGTGTTACTAGTCATGTGGACTGACAGAAGAGAGCACTAATGCCCAGATTCTCCTTTCTAGTTTTTTTATCACAGAATACAGTCAACGGAGAGAAAACTTAAGACTATCTCTTTCTAGGCATTAGAAGTTAAAAAAGATTTTTGGATCCACTCTTAAAAATAAACAAACAAAAGAGATATCCTCTCTAAATGTGGATTATTCAGAATCAGGGTGACAAGAATAACTAAACTCAGAAGTCTACTAGTCAGAGAAATTATACTCTCATTCACCTAGCACATAGTGGGTACTGAAGGAAAAATGCTTTTTGGAGAGCCTGGATAATTTATAAACAGCTTATTTTAATGTTCCATAACCTATCTGCATGTTTCAAACAATTCAAGCACTTTTGCCATCCTAGAACTGACAGCGAAAAACAGACATCTACTGCCTGTCTCTCTTCTTACCCTTCACCCCAAGGCAGAGGATTTTTAGGTGCTGGGACCCAGCCTCAAAGGGACACAGTTGCTTTCATGAAATGACAGTGCTAGAATCTGGATGCTGCATGGCTCCCCATTTTCTGCTGTTTGGTTTGTTCCTAAAGGGGAAGTTGTGAGGGATCAAGGCAGTGCTCACAAGCATCATCTAAAAAACCAGCAGTCCCTTCTCCTGACCAGTCAGGTTTCTTAAGAGATTTTCCACCCTTAACCTCATGTCACCAGAAGCAGCAGGTTTACTCACATAAATGGTCCTTCTCTCCTCTCATTTCAGAAGTGAAGGGCTTTCCTTCCACAGGCTGATTATTCCCAGATAATCAAAAGCCTAACTGTTGGGCTCAACTGCTTTATCTGATTAAGAGCCCAGTGTAATAATAGTAAAATCAAAGCAATTCTATGGCAGATCACCTTAATCCACTAAAGCACTGGGTTGACTGGAGACTGAACTATAGACCTTCCAAGTGCTGCTCTACCCTGTGGTCTCAAATGAAAGCCTGGGGTGTTTGTCTGGATCATTCCTTCTTGCAAGTCTCTGGATTCCAATTTTTAACCTCTGTACCAGAAGTACAGCCATACCAGAAGCTCTGGTCAGATTCTTAGCTACTGCTGAGAATTAGGCAAATGACTAAGGGTAAGGAATAGTACCAAATGTTGAGTTCCTCTCTCTGTACTTCCGTTTCCTGGATCCCTGGCCCCTCAAATGCTCACTGACTTACTAGCTCTCCAATGCCTACAAATAGATTTTGTTTTGCCCAGTTTTTCTAGTTGTTCTTAGCAAAAAGGCTGGTTTACAATGAGCTTATCACCATTAGTGAAAGCAAAATTTTCCAAAGTTAATTTTTGCCCATGATAAAACTGATTCTTACCTAAACAAGCCATGAAGGCATACTCATGGTGAACACGCTTGAGGACTTTCAGAAGATCATTTACACATTTAAGTGAAAATATAGAGTATTTTTATATACAGTAAATTCAATACCAATATAACATCACTGTATGAAATAAACAATATAAGATCATTTTGATAAAACTATGTCTTCACAAGTGATTACAAAGAACGCCAGGGAAGTTACTACCTCAAGTAAAACCATGGGTTCTAGGATTACAGGCTCCTATACAGCACAAAACAAAGACCATGTTGTTTGCACTCATCTTTCCAAATCAAGCAAGCTGAGATTTCTGCCCATTAGACTCAGAGTCCATCTTCTACCCAGAGTATTAAACTCCCCATGCTGCTCTTCTATGTTTTCACCAGTTACCAAATACAGTGCACTTTAATGTGCTAACGCAAGGGTTGGCAACTTTTTCTGTAAAAGGCCAGATAGTAAGAATTTCTGGCTTTGTCTGGCTTTCTGTCACAAATACTCAACTCTCATTATGCAAAAGTAGCCACAGGCAATAGATAAATGATTGTGTGTTCCAATAAAATTTTATTTATGGACACTGAAATTTGTTTTTAATATTTTCATCTGTCAGTATTATCCTTGTTTTTATTTTTTTCAGCTATTAAAAACATTTTTTTATTTTTTTTTTTTAGTGTTTACTTATTTATTTTGAGAGACAGAGACAGAGAGCATGAGTGGAGGAGGGACACAGAGAGACAGAGGATCTGAAGCAGACTCCAGGCTATGAGCTGTCAGCACAGAGTCTGACATGGGGCTCGAACCCATGAGCCATGACATCATAATGTAAACTGAAGTAGGACACTTAACCAACTGAGCCATCCAGGTGCCCCTAAAATTTTTTAAATCATTTTTACTTTGTGGGCTATATAAAAACAAGAAGTGGGCCAGCGTTGGCATACTGGCTATAGTCTGCTGATCCTGCTCAAAACTAATAAAAACTCATAAACTAATTAGGTTCTCAGCTCTGACTATACCATTCATTTGTCCTTCCTCCTAAACTTTTCCACTGTGCCTCTAAGGACAGTGGTTCTCCAACTTTAGCAGGCATTAACATCAACTGAGGGCCTGTTAAAACACAGATTAGAGGGTCTCACACCCAAGGTTCCTGACTGGGTAGGTCTAGAGTTGCACTTTATAATTTACATCTCTAATAAGTGTCCAGGTCCAGGGACTAAACCGTGGGAATCACTGTTCTAGAATTTCCTCAGTATTACCAGCAAACTCTAGTACAAACCATAACACACATTATCTTTAAACAACTGTACTGTTGCCATGTGCATCAAATCCTTTAAATGCTTCCATACCCAACATTTGTGCTAAACCATTTCACCTACTTATATATAAATGTAAGCCAGCGCAAACAAAACATTAAATAAGACAGTACCATTATCTATCCACTAAATTTCTGTGGTAATTATCTTTAGAGAGAAATAGGTATTCTTGTTGAATACCTTTACATTCAAAAGGAACAATGATGGAGGGGTAAATGTCTTAAGTCACAACTTCATTCTATTTATTACTATTTTATTACTTTAAGATGTGATACACATATTCCTCACTGTTCTTTACTGTTCCTTACTGTTCCAAACTGTTCCTTACTGAATGCACACTATGCAAACTCAGAAAATGAAGAGATAAACTTTTTGAGATAGAATTATTTTCCTTTGCTATTCAAACTTTCATTACTACTCACTACCCAAAACTTATGGGCCAAAAATATTTGGATAATGACATATCCCTCACTATTAAAAACTCAGGAACCAAGGAGAATCAGATGGTTAAGGAATATCCAAATTTATTTTGAGATTTTAAATAAAGTCATGGCAGTTTGGTTGATTGTCCAAGAGAGACATAGGTTAAAAAAAAAAAAAAAAGATTGAGAAACATCTAGTTAGATTTTAAGCTTCCTGGGGACAGTGATCACATTTTTTTTTTTTTTTATCATCCCTGTTGCTGATGAGTGCTTAACGTGTTAATATACTGGCAACCAAGCATCCGCATTCCTGAAACATGGTTTACACACACATACATTATAAATTTCAAACTTAGTATTATTATAGACTACGATTTTAAAATAACAGCTTAACTAATAGTTAATATAACTAGCAACTCAGGTTGATTTCTAGAATTACCTACTAGTTAAATTACAGTGAAGAAGTTAAGAACCCTGCCAATGGAATGTGATAAATCTAGCTACTAGCTAGCTGTAGGACTTCGGGTGAGTAGCTAGCCATGCCAACACTTTAGATTTCTTATCTGCAAAATGAGGATAATGTATCTACTACATAGGCTTCTTGTGAGGACTAAATGCTTCCAATGTATGTAAAACAAAGAGCATTCCATAAATAAATAAACAAAAAATAAGCATCCAATAAGTATTACTGTATCACTACTGCTATAACATTCAAATATAAACTTGTATATTACATTATTACTTATCAATTTATTAAAATGGGATGACTATTGTGATTTAGATATAGGTGAGTGTGAATGCCAAAAGCAAAAATATAATGATGTTATTTGCCAACACATAACTACTGCAAAACCACAGTAATAGTAAATCTGAGTTTCATACACCCTTTCATTAGGTAGGCTGTTCAAAGTAGAAAAATATCTACAAAGATAACCCAAAAGTGTTTTTTAAGAGACATGTTTTAAAACAAACACTGTTGTTGGGAGTCTGTTAAATCACACTCCAAAAACAAAAACTAGTATATCAGCTAAAGAAAAATGTATTCATGTGAACAAAGTCTCCACATTCTTAGGAAATATTATTCTGTACAAAATAAATAATACTGAAGCATTTTCATACGAACAATTTCTCCAAAAATGAATACAAGGAACATTAGAAATTATTCCCACAAGAGCTATCTTACGGAACCTCTAGACAGAGAGTATCATGAACTGTTAGGAGCTGTAATACTAAAACAAAAACTGAGAAGTTAGAGAAAATCATTTAAATGTTTTCAAAAATTTCACAAAAGAAAAATTCTAGCATTAGAATTGCGATTGATTATAATTTTTTTAGAAAAATGTATTTTGATGGGTCAACTAAACACTCAAATGTGTAACAGTGCAAACATTTCATTAATTAGGGACTTCAGGGTTCTATGGCCTAGCTTCACAAAGCTGCCACTCTGGAATAGCACGTGTGGAGACCTCAGCCTGCCAGGGCAGGTGTGCCCGGGACTAGGTTTTTGTGAGTTCTGCTTGCTCAGCTCTCATCCTATCCAGGGTGGGCATTTACTGCTTTAAAACTGCACAGCCCTGCCATATGGCTCTGGTCCACAGTGGCTTTGCTCTCATTTGGTGGACTAGGTTCTGGCATCTAGCCATGGTCTCCTCAGCATCCTATTTACTTTTTTTGCCTGGCTTGATTTTTCCAGTTTGAGTAACTGATGGCATTTTTTATTGTGGTAAAACACACATATCACAAAATTTACCATTTTAACCATGTTTAACTATACAATTCAGGATCATTAAGTATATTCACGATGTTGTACACGTATAACCACTATCTATTTCTAAAACTTTTTCATCACCCCAAAAAGAAACTCTGCATCAACTAAACAGTAATTTCCCATCTGTCTCTCTCCCTGTCCCTGGGAACCTCCATTATACTTTCAGTTTCTATGAATTTGCCTCTTCTAGGAACCTCATGTAAGTGGAATCATACAATATTTGTCCTTTTTATTTACTCTTAAGACTGTTTTCAGTTCTTACTTTTTTTTTTTAAGATTCTTAAGCCATCTCTACCCCAACATGGGGCTTGAATTAACAACCCCAAGATCAAGAGTCACACGCTCTACCGACCGAGCCAGCCGGGCATCCCAGTTCTACTTACTCTTCAGCGAACAGTGACAATTCATACTGATCTTACCTGATACATCATCTGGTACAAACAGATCACTAGATTATTATATTGTTCCAACCATAACACTCGTTTACCTACAGCCAAAAACCTAGGCTTCAGCAAACTGTTATGGCAGGTCTAGAACTTCGTATGATTCAAGATAGGATGATTTCTGGTGCCTGACACATATCCCACAACGCTTTTGATAAGTTTCTCATCTTTGCCTACTTTGCCTTCAAGATCCCACTGAACTACCTTTGGTCTGAGAACTACTTCTTCATGCTATCAGGTTTTTAGTTCTCAGCTAGTAGACTTTGGCACGGTAGCTGAAGAAGTATTCTGATGAACATGATCCACACAAGACTGAAAAATCTGTATGAAGACCAATGTATTATTTAAAGAAACGTGAAGAAAACCGGGGTGCCATCGGATAGCCAATTAGGCAAAAAAGCTTCAGTTTTCAAAAGAATGCGTTTTGCCTATGCTTACAAAAAAGGCACAATGATTTCCAGAACTTAGCTATATTTTTAAAGAAGTCATACTAAGAGATTCTAATTTTCTTCTTTTAACAGGGTTACCAGACTGACAGCTGAAGGATTTTAAAGACACAGTATACCAAGATTTGCAAGACATTCACTAAGCTGTCATGTAATATTCAAGACAGAGAAACTTGTGGATTCTTAGTTAACTGAAGGATCAAATCCAAACAGTGCTGATCAATGATATGAGATTAGCTTGCAACTTCTAAGGTACGGCACACCGTGAAACGTGTTCCTTTAACAGTTATCAAATAATCTTCATGAAAGAACAAAAATGATAAATTTACATGTTACAAATCTAGGAAGTCGGCTAATATAAGAATTGATATTTTTTAAGTTTGTAAAGAAGTAAAAGGTACAAAACACATGGGTTCTTTTAAATTTTATCAGCCCTTACCAGATTTCAGATCCTGTGCCAGGAACTGGAAATATGAATACAAGCACTGGTTTATAAAAACTAAACATTTGGCAGATTGGGCCCACAGAGTGTTAAGGTTGTTTTGGGTTTTTTAATTGTATGAGTTGCCAAAAGTGAGAAATCAGAAGACTTCTCACAAAGATGTACATATCTAACTTCTTTTAAAAAAACAAAAATAACTGGAAAAACGACACTAGGGTTCCTACTTCGCAGCACTTGATGGAGTTCACCGTGGCACTCTGACGGGGTACGTACTTTCATCTATCCCAAACCCAGACTCCTTACTGTTCACACCTACTTACTTTAGTTCACTGGCCCCCACAGGTACCATGGTGTAAAGTGTGACTAAGTACCATCTTGCCAGAAGGACTTCTGTCAACCTAACAGAATAAACTGAAAAACAGAAATGCTTCGTAAAAGGCATAAAAGGATCTCAAGAGAAATCCCCGGGGTACGGCAAACCTATGGGGCTCTGATGTTTGACAGAGGTCTTGGGACTCATCCGTGAGTTGTGTACGCCTTGAGATGACAGAAGGTGGAGAGGCTGAAATTGAGATCTCTGCTTAATGTTGACAACTTTCAAGAGCTATTCTTTCCCTTAGCAGAGCACTAGAAAACACCCACAGGAATAGGATCTAAAGGAAAAGAAATCACCTCTGAGATATAAAAATACCTAATCTGGACCGCACATAGGGTATGGTACTTGGAAAACACTGTTTTTTCTACTCCATCATACTATTCACATTTATTGGCTGACATTCTTATGTAGTTTTCCCTCACCAACTTGAAAAGACAGGGTTAAAATTTTTTCTCCCCTTTTTATACCAATTTTCAAATAAGGAATTGGTGTAGTTGTAACCTCCAATGCTGGCAAATAAATTTTGGGTCAGTTCTATCTCAGTATTACAAAGGACTCCTGGATTTTTTTGTTTGCCCAATGTTAAATCAATTACATTTAACTATCTCTTTTAATTCTATTGTCACTGTACCTTTTAATTTCAAATTATCCCATATTTAGACAGTAGGGCTCCTGGGCTTTTTTCGCACACTATTAGGTTGGTCTCTTAGAGGGCTTCCTTGCTTTTTGGTACAAGATTATCCTAGGCTCATCTTACACCTTCCTTCCCCACATCTGGTTTCTCCAAAGAATCTTGAGGAGTGGGGGGTTGTTTACTGTTGTTGTTTCGTTTGTTTGGTGGGGGTTTTTTGGTGGTGAATGGTAATTAGAAGGTAAGAATTGGGTGGTAGGTACAGTCTGCTACTGGGATGGACCTGCTTCTGGCCCATTTCTGTGGACAGAACAGGAAGTATATTTTTAAAATATGAATGCATAGTGATAGTGCCAATTTAAATTTTACACTAGAGGTTTTTTTCCTCTTAATGTCTTTAATTTTATATTTACAACTGTCTCTGACACTGAGTATCCTGGATTCTAATGACATGCTTATCTCCTTTTATACACAGTTTAAAAATTTAAAGAAACAATACTAGCATTATTACTAATATAAAGTTACTGATAAAAATTCAAGATTTTCTTGCAGTTTTATGTCCCTAAAATATAACTCACTAAGGATTTCCCACCTTTTTCATCGCATCAAATTTCCATATGTTCTTGTGGGTATTCTAAAGCTTTTATATTCTGTTCTATTCTGATCCATTCTTCGAACTGCCTAGGAGTAACTGAATTTTAATGGATGTGTGAAAAGTTAAATGAATCTCTAATTAGTTGAATGTGGGGAACAGTGACATATTTATAGACAGAAAAGCCTGTAAGGGTTTGTATTTTTCTTCTTTCATTTGTTCTTTCAATCATTTCCCCATTCATATTCTGGCAAAGGAACATGTCTAGAACTTTGAGTTTTGGCATAAAAGTTGCAAAGGAAAAAAAAATCTTAATATTTTGAGAGGACTTCAAAATGAAAAGCATAAATTAGGCACCCAACTTAAAGTAGTATTTTTGGGGATTTTATACCCAAAACTCAGTTCTGTAAAGTAAAAATTTGTACATTCAATTAAAAAACATACAAAAAAAAATCAAAGATAAGATAAAAAATATTTAAGTGGGAGCACCTGGATGGCTCAATCAGTTAAGCGCTGGACTTTGGCACAGGTCATGATCTCATAGCTCCTGGGTTTGAGCCCCACCCCAGGCTCTGTGCTGAAGGCTTGGAGCCTGGAGCTTGCTTAGGATTCTCTGTCTCCCTCTCTCTTTCTGTTCCTCCCCAACTCACATTCTATCTGTCTCTCTCTCTCTCAAAAATAAATAAAGATTAAAAAAAAAATAAAAAAGAAATTATTTAAGTGTCCCAAAGGAGGAAATTTAGCTTTTACTTTTGCCCTGGAGCACAGTTTAAAATTCATAGTTTCCAAAGTCAGCTCTGGAAGTAAGGAATACTTGAATACACAAACATCTGAGATAAACTCGACTGGTATCTCTTGAAAATTTTTCCTGAAAGAAGTAGTTTTCTGGGTTGATAAAGATAGCATTGTTCAGTGTTACTAAATGGCATACAGGAACAAAATGACCACACAAGGGAATGTCACACATTCTTTAAAAAGTTTGGTAAGTTTTAGGAGTCAAGTTAATGCTGGCAACAAAATAAGACACCAAAACCAATGATGAAAATAATCTACCACCTTTGATCTTTGCCTTTAGTGTATGCCCATTTTCTTTCAAAAATACTAGCTCAGTATTTCAATAAACAGAAAGGGAGCTGATAGTGTCAGAGTATTGTATTTTCTAATACATAAAATAGTATGAAATATTTCATTAATATCAGAGTATTACTATACAACCTTTCAATAAAATGAATTCAAGTATTTTAAAGGTATTAGTATAAGCTTTATAATTCCTCAGATGTCTTTCTTTAAGATTAGCTTACATTTCAGTAAAAATGCATCTGTAAATAGATACCATCATACTGTCATAAGGTTTTTATGTAAGATATCTTTTCCCCTCTAATGTCCTAAAATTAACAGGGCTCTCTATGACTAGAAATATATGAGAACAAGCTATTTGTTAGCATACAGAATATCCCCCAAACACTAATATTCTCAAATAGACCAGCAGTGAGAATTCCACCTATGAAACATGCTACATATTTTACTGCCAACAATAAAAAAATTACAATATAATTACAGAACCAGCAAGTATTGGGAAATATTGTTTAAACAGGGTAAGCAGTCCTTATTTACCAATAGTTTTACAGTATTTATTCCATAAATTATTGTGAATCAAGATTACAAAGAATGGTAATGAAACACAGACTTGTATATCTTTAATTTCTTTGAAAAAATTTTTCCTAAGTAGCTAAGGATTACCTAGTGGTTTGGAACAGGTATGTATAAGGTCACATTTCACTCATTTGAAGCTCAGTTTCAATTTTTCAGGAATTTAACTATTCTTTGTCCTCTTTGTTAAACATTCTTTCGAGCACCATTCGAAAGGAAATAATAATAATGGTTTTTTGTTCAAATGTCTGTTGTGTAATTTATTATTTATATCTTGTTACTTCTGAAAAGGAAATGCATACATGGCAAAAATAAATACTGAAAAACTGTTAAAGTCATGCAACCATTACAATTTAAATATAAGTAATAAAACAATTTATTTTTTAAAATTTAATATTTATTTTTGAGAGAGTGAGAGAGTGCAAGCAGGGAAGGGGCAGAGAGAGAGGGAGGCATAGAACCTGAAGCAGTCTCCAGGCTCCAAGCTGTCAGCACAGAGTCTGATGTGGGGCTCGAACTCACTGGCTGTGAGATCATAACCTGAACGGAAGTTGGAAGCTTAACAGACTGAGCCACCCAGGCTCCCCTGTAATTAAACAATTTAAAGAAAGACTACAGGACTATGTAATGGAAGAAGAACAATAGTTGTTACAGAAAATTGGGCTACAGGAAATAGTTACATTTAGACACAAAACTTAGTTTTGAGCTTCCTGTCAGCCAGTGAGTTTTGCAGATATGGGTTCTCTATTCAGAAACTGTGTCAAGTGATGTGTTCATCTGTAGGAAGGGGTAGTTCTTAGGTACCCACAGGATGCTTTTAGGTGCCAACCAAAAGTATTTCACTAAAGCCTGAAATCACTTTGATAATTTTAGAGAAAACCAACACTTTATAAAGATTCCTTTGGCACTTTTTAAAAGTGATGACAGGTATACATGCTGTTAGCTCTGGAAAACACAGCTATGCATTTTGTTATACAGGTGATAAAAGCATTTATTCTGAAGCAGAGAGATGTGAAAAAGATCAGGAAAAGTGTGATGCTGATGATTTATTCCTGTTTCTTCCGCACCCCTATCAGCAAGTCCCAATGTTAACTCTGTGTGCGTGCTGTTCTTGCATATCTTAAGATTATTTTAAGATTATAGATTAATATGAAGTAAGTGAAAGCTCTTGGAAGGCTTTTTGAGACTAGTGGTTTTCAAACTGGTCAAGGGGGTTTGGAGGGATACCAAATTCAAGCCCAGATTCCTGGGTTTCTAGAACTCTGAAGAAAAAGTTCTTTCTCAGGGCGCCTGGGTGGCTCAGTTGGTTAAGCATCCAACTTCGGCTCAGGTCATGATCGTAGGGTTCACCAGTTCAAGCACCACATCGGGCTCTGTGCTGATGGCTCAGAGTCAGAAGCCTGCTTTGGATTCTGTAATCTCCCTCTCTCTCTCTGCCCCTCTCCCATTCGTGCTCACGCGCTCTCTCTCTCCCTCTCAAAAATAAACATTAAAAAATTTTTTTAAAGTTCTTTCTCAGTTTTAAATATTTTTAAACTTCCATACCTAACACCAGTCTTAGTAATGCATCAAATATGATATTTATTTCTGTCCCCTTGGAAGGCTAAAACCCTCAGGGAATAAGTTATTAAACATTTAAGTAACCAGTGCTGCATATTTTCTTCTCTCAGGAACTGTGAGATTTATTAGGGCTACAAAGAGATTTTGATGTTCCCAATCAGTGATGGGGTAGGAGAACCTTTAGGACATGCTTTCTGGTACAAAAACACAGCACCTACCTATATGACTAAATTTTTTTTCACCTTCAAAAGAAAAAATTAAAAGAACTCTATAAAGCTTCCCTAGCATTCATCTGTTTTGATTAGAGCAGTCAGAGAGGTCAATGACAGTATCAAAATAATTTGGAACTGTTTATAATCCTATATATTGTCATTGTCAGTAAGAGTAGTGAGTAATGGTAGAAGCAGTAGCATCTGGTGGAAGACAGTTTGCAATTTACAAAGCGTTTACAGTTTATTCTGTGTGTATATATGTATATGTATAATGTCATTTAATATATGTAATTACTCTGAGAGATATAGGTACCTGTGTCATCACCCTGTTTAACAGATGAATGAATCAAGACTTACAGAGGTTAAGCAACTAGCCTGGGATATACACGTTAGAACCTGAGACCCAAGTTAAACTCATAAGATATCAAATCTCATGTTCTTTCAACTATAACAAATATTAAATTTTAAGATTCAGACGCTGGTGTACTTTGTCCACTCAGAAAGATCAACATGAACTCCATTCTTATTATTTAGAAAAGGCTTAAGTTAAATTAAAATGTACACTATCTTTAGTAACAACTATTTTAGTAATAAAGCAGTATGTGATTTATATTCTAAGGATACGTCCACAATGTTTCTCCATCTTCTTTATTCCAGTAAAATTTACTGGCATTTTTGTTTTGTTTTAATTTTTTTTTTAATGTTTATTTATTTTTGAGACAGAGAGAGACAGAGCATGAACGGGGGAGGGTCAGAGAGAGAGGGAGACACAGAATCCGAAGCAGGCTCCAGGCTCCAAGCTGTCAGCACAGAGCCCGACGCCGGGCTCGAACTCACGGACCGTGAGATCATGACCTGAGCCGAAGTCGGCCGCTTAACCGACTGAGCCACCCAGGCGCCCCTTTACTAGCATTTTTGTAATGATTATTTTTATTATGGCTATGGAGGAGGGAAATATCTTTATTCTAATATGTCTGCTGAGCCCTCAAGACCTCTTTCTCTATCACTTAATGACGGGAGCACAGCCACTAGTATGTAAATATCCTACACACGAGTATGAGTGGTAACTAATTACAGGAAGATTTCAGTGTACAAAAACAGACCACAGTATTTATCTCATCCCTTTTCAGTGACTGAAATCTCAAAACAAAAGAAAACAAAACAAAACATGGTAACTGAAGAAATTATAACTCCTGAGTATCTTGGAAGTATTTAGAATGATTTTTGAACAAGGAAACATTTTCAGTGAAAACGCAAACAAGAAAATAAATGGCGAACATTCAATAAACTGTATTAGCATATTTCTGTACTCATTAAAAATCAAGAATGTCATGTTTTTCCCCCTCAGGTGATATTTTCAAAATCTTCAAGAACAGCCTTCTTAATATATTTTGTCTGGGAGGGAGTACATACAGCCACAGGCTCTGGAATGAGGCAATTAACTGTATGATTAAGCCAGGAGATCTGCTATTGAGAAATGAATTATCCAGATTAGCTGTCTCTTCTTAAAATTCAGCTAATTTGTGAGATTTTTCTTTGACTTTCTATAGAGATTTTAACAATTATGATGCAATCAGGGTTTCTACTGTGTGCAAATTTGAGAAAAGTAAGGATCTGGGGCATTAAGAGCTCTAGTAAACATCACATTACATATGCACACAAACGAATACCACTCCTAAATACAGAGATCTCTTTTCCAGTTGTATGGATTATCCAGGCATCTTCCTCTTTTACAGTGCTTTCAAATCAAGGAGTCATTTTGTGGTTCTCAAATACACTTCCTTAAGGGCTTCATGAATCCTTAGAGTTTCAGAAGAATTTTATTATCAATTAAGAAGGAAAAAAAAAAAGAGAATGAGTCAGGCTTTCAGGGGTCTAGTTTATTTCTGCCCTTCCTTTCTACTGATTTACAGATTGAAATAAAGACAGATTTATTTCAAACAAATCACAGAAATGTTAGGCTTTCTTGGGGGGGGGATTTCTTTTTTTTTTTCAATATATGAAATTTATTGTCAAATTGGTTTCCATACAACACCCAGTGCTCATCCCAAAAGGTGCCCTCCTCAATACCCATCGCCCCCCCTCCCACCCCCCATCAACCCTCAGTTTGTTCTCAGTTTTTAAGAGTCTCTTATGCTTTGGCTCTCTCCCACTCTAACCTCTTTTTTGTTCTTCCTTCCCCTCCCCCATGGGTTTCTGTTAAGTTTCTCAGGATCCACTAAGAGTGAAAACATACGGTATCTGTCTTTCTCTGCATGGCTTATTTCACTTAGCATAACACTCTCCAGTTCCATCCACGTTGCTACAAAGGGCCATATTTCATTCTTTCTCATTGCCACATAGTACTCCATTGTGTATATAAACCACAACTTCTTTATCCATTCATCAGTTGATGGACATTTAGGCTCTTTCCATAATTTGGCTATTGTTGAGAGTGCTGCTATAAACATTGGGGTACAAGTGCCCCTATGCATCAGTACTCCTGTATCTCTTGGGGGGGGGATTTCTGAAGTAACTATAATAATTATTTCTTGGATCAACACTAATATAGGCCATCACTTTGTAGAGTGTTAGCAGATGTCATACACAAATATGGTTTCGTCTTTAAAAAGTTGAGATATAGGGATTTAAATTGACACTGATGTCTTTACTACTGGACTTTGAAAAAAAGATATATGCTAACATTCACTGAAGGGAATATGGTATAAAGCATTTTTTTAAAATTCACTCCATCACGGAACCCCTTTTTATGGAGTACCAATTAACAACTCACGACTAAGAAAAGGACTTTTAAACCAATTTTAAAAATCAATAATATTATAAAATCCCAACTATTACATAAATCACCACTGAGTCAATCTCAAATTTAGAAACTTCCTATTTGAGGATTATATTGAAGAACAACCTAAATATAAACTTATACACACCAAGCTATAGGTCAGATCATTGGTAAACTGGCAAATGTACCTACACATTAAGAAAAGGTTTGACATAAAGTTCACAAATGAGGCCTAAAATACAAAAGCAAACACTGTGTGTATACAGTTGACCTTTGAACAATCTGGGGGTTAGGAGAGCTAACCACCTATATAATTGAAAAACCAGGGGCACCTGGGGGCTCAGTCAGTTAAGCCTCTGACTCTTGATTTAGGATCAGGTCATGATCTCCCAGTTCATGAGATCAAGCCCTCATCAGGCTCTGTGCTGACAGCACAGAGCTTGCTTGGGATTCTCTCTTTCCCTCTCTCTCTGCCCCTCCTCCACTCAAACATGCATGCTCTCTCATTCTCTCGCTCTCAGAATAAATCAACTTCAAAAAAAGAAAATCTATGCATAACATCTGACTCCCTCAAAATGACTATCTACTGTTAACTAGAAGCCTTATTGATAACATAAACAGTTAACATACATTTTGTATGTTCTATGTACTATATCTTGTATTCTCACAATAAAGTAAGCTAGAGAAATGTTAAGAAAATCACAAGGAAGAGAAAATAGACTCATACCACTGTAAATGGGCATATCAAAATAAATCTGCATATAAGTGAATCTGCACAGTTCAAATGCATGCTGTTCAAGGGTCAACTATATACGTTATTTCACATAATGCTCTGTGAAAAGCAGTGTGTGTATTAAAAATCATTAATCCATTTGTCCAGACCTATAATCCATAATTTTAACCAAAAGAACAAAAGTAAAAACATTCCCACAGTTTATAGTATTTATGCGTGTGTGTGTGCGCGCGCATGCTACAAATGAATAAAAAACCATGGGGGGGAAAGTAAAAAAAAAAAAAAAACTTTATAGATCTAACAAATCATTTTAATTCTGAATGTATAGGAAGTATTTTTATTTTAAACCAGGTGGGTCTGCTGATAATTTTATTCAAAACATTGCCTTGGCAGGCAAATTATTTTCAATGAAGATTTAATTTTCTTCTTTTTTACTTAAATGTCCACACATAGCAGTCATGTATATTTGAAATACAGCTTCATCACAAAACACCAAAGATAGATTTTGTTTATAGACCCTTTTAATTATCTTTAGACTGTTGTAATTTGATATTTTATTTCATTTAATAGAAGCCAAGTCAGTTTTGCCCTAAGAATTCTGTGGCTATCTAAGAAACATGACTAGCTTCGAATACAACTATTTTAGACCCTTTAGAAAGAAAATAATGTTCATTAAAAACAACTATCTGATTCTAGAGATGGATGGTGGTGATGGCTGCACAACAACTGGATGTACTTAATGCCAACTGTACACTAAAAAGTTATTAAAATGGTAAATGTTATGCGTATTTTATTACAATTTAAAGAATAAATTTAAAAGTATCTGATTATAGGGGCATCTGGGTGACTCGGTTGGTTGAGGGTCTGACTCTGGGTTTCGGTTCAGGTCACGATCTCATGGCGGTAGAAAAGAGCCCCTTGTCAGGCTCCACGCTGGGCATGGGGCCAACTTGGGATTCTCTCTTTCTCTTTCTCCTCCTGCCCCCCTGGTTCTCTCTCTCCCTCTGCCCCTCCTGGTTCGTTCTCTCTCTCTCTCAAAAAATAACAATAAATAAAATAAAATACTTGCTTTAATTAAAAAAATAAAAGTATCTGATTATAAAAGTAAATTTGTGTTAGAGAAGATTTAGAACATAGTAAAAACTCAAGGAAGATAACCACTCTGAATCTGATGTAATCTAGACTTTCAGTTTTAATGATCATGCATATATCTTACAGGTTTAAAATAATCTTTCAGGGTTTTAACAAATATTTAGAGTTCACTAGGCTTGCTTTAAATTTATATTTCATGTTAGCTTTAATTCACAGTAAATATCTATAGTAATAATAGCAGTTACAGTAAAACTTTATCACTTGAAGCTCATTATTTTCACTTGTTTTACATTTGAGTGAAATAACAGCTAACATGTAGTTTGCTTATTTCTAATGTATTTCTAACTTTATGCAATGTAGTTACCATTTAGTGAAACTAAATTTAATAAATGAATGTTTCATTCAAAAGCCACAATAATTATTATGAAGAGAGTAAACAGTTTGACTCAGCTTTTCTTTGCTCAAAAACTGGGGGTATAGTAAAAGTAGCATAAGCCTCCTAAATGCCTCAAAATATCAAACACTGTCTTCTTCATTTTCAGCCATCAGTTTTAGAGCAAGATTGGCTCATCCTCTTACGATATGTATAGTGCTTTTGAGCAAGACTGTCTTATTTTCACTCACTAGTACAAGTGAGTGAGAAACACTGTTTTATTTCTGTAAGAACTGTTTAGCTTTTATAGTATGGTTTTGAAATCACCAGTTTGCTAATATGTTGACTTATCAGATGTCTGATGTTCCAAGGTGCAGGGAAATAACTGTACCAGAAAGGAAAAATAAAAAAAGAAAGGAGAAGAAAGGGGAGAAAAAATCTGCAATGAACTATAGCCCTTGTCATGTCACTTCTTGAGAAATAAAATAAGATTCTGATTTTATAAGTATCTAGAAGAATGAAAGCCAAAATCTTCCCAAAATTCCTACAGACAAATTACTTTGATGGGCAAACACATTTAAAGGCTCATTTACGCTCGGTTACAGTTTTCTCCAGTCCCACGAGGGTAAAACTTTTGTCAGAAAGTCTACTGAACTGGGAATACAATGGCAGCGACAAAACATCTCAAAATCTGCTCTCACTGAACCAGACTGGTCCTTGTGTCAGTGTTCCCCTCCACATAAATTATCTTGAATGTACAACTGCAGCCAGCACATCAAGCAAGCTAATCCAGATACCGCATAGCTCAAAGCAGCTGCATTTAAAATCAGTGATGATTAGCAAAATCTCATTAACTTCTGAAAGGAACAGTTGATGGAAGATTTTTTTACATGTTAAATTTTAGGCCTTTTAGAAAATTATTTTTCATGTCTCTTGACTCGTTCAAATCAACTTTAACCTTTCTCCATTTACAGGATGAGAAAAGGGCTATATACTACTTCTGGTGGTATTTCCAATATTGTAAGGTAGTAAATGCACCAGAAAGGATCCAGAAGTCTCTGTATCCATAAAAATTGGACAAAGATTAGTTTCTGTGTGTTGCTGGTAGCTATCGATCATGATATCACTCCAGCATCTACCTAACATGTTTTGACAATATTTTTTGGTTCCTTTATTCATTTATTTAGGCACTCATTCAGTATCAATTGAGCCCTGTTTTTGTGCTTACACTGTTTCAGACACAATAAATGTAACAGTGTGCAACAGAGAAAAATCCCTTCCTTTAAGAAGTCTGTAACGTAGCTGGAAAAGCTGACTTTGAAGAAGCAATTACAAATATGTTTAGTATAAACTGACACTGAGAAATGCCAAATGCTTTGGGATGATATGACATGGGAGTCTAACTCAGAATGGCAGTTCAGGAACTACTTTACTGAGAAAATGATATTTAAGTTAGACAGTTAGAATGACATTTAGAAGTTAGGACTAAGGGGGATGCAGGGAAGAGAGCACCCTTGGGGTGGGGGAAGAGCATGTGCAAAACCTGGGGTGTAATAGAGGAATTCAAAGAAGGTTAATATAGATGCAGCAATGAGAATAAGGGGAGTGAACACTGTATGCTTTGAAGCTACGAAGACTGGCAGAAGTTTTAGGGCATGCAGGGTGCTTTAGGCTATGATGAAGGTTTTAAACTTTATTTGAAATAAACAGAGAAAACCATCAAAGGGAGGAACAGTTAAATGATCACATTTGTATATTTAAAGGATCACTAACTGAGTCTCTGGATTGGAGGGGAGCAAAACCAGATGTGGGGAAATCTACCAGAAAGCTATGGCAGTGGTTTAGCTAAGAGATTCAGTAGGTTGGGGAGAAGAGAAGCAAAGCAGCTTGAGAGCTACTAGGAAATACAATGAATATAACTTGTTAACTGTGACAAAAGATGACCTCCTATTTCTTTGGGATGGTACCATATATTACCAAGATGGAGAAGACTGGAGATAATATTTATTGGTACACTTCCAATAGGTGAATGTGTGTGTGAGCATATTGTTTGTGCATTTTAGAATCAAAATGTGCAAAATTTAAAAAAAAAAAAAAAAAGGGGGCACCTGGGTGGCTCAGTCAGTTAAGCATCCAACTTCAGCTCAGGTCACGATCTCGCGGTCCGTGAGTTCAAGCCCCGCGTTGGGCTCTGGGCTGATGGCTCGGAGCGTGGAGCCTGCTTCGGATTCTGTGTCTCCCTCTCTCTCTGCCCCTCCCCCATTCATGCTCTGTCTCTGTCTCAAAAATAAATAAACGTTAAAAAAATTTAAAAAAAATCAAAATGTGCAATCTAACTAGACTAAGCAAAAAGTCAGCAAACTCAAAGTGTGAGTTAGCAATTCTGAAACTACTTGATGTGTATCTAAGATCGAGCAAATAAATATATTGTGGTTATCAAGAATCAAGTTTTTATGTCAAAGAAAGGAGCTACAAATAACTTCTTACTTGTAGGGGAAAGCTATGGTGAATCTTGTAGTGTTGGGTTGTAGTTGGAGGTATCATTATCAACTAATGGTTTTAGGTAGATATGAAAATAAAAGACTGTGTACTATGTATATGTTACATATTTCCTAGTTCAGTACATGAAAGAACCACTTAGCACAAATGAGTTCTCCCAGTGCCCAGATTTTGGTTTCTAAGTAATCAACATCAAAAACAAAACAAACAAACAAACAAAACAAAACAAAACAAAACAAAACAAAAACATGAACCAGGACTTCTTGGATAAAGAGCAGACTTCACAAGGCACCTGAGTGGTTCAGTGTCCAACTCTTGATTTTGGTTGCAGCCATGAGCTCACGGTTGTGAGACAGCCCTGTGTCAAGCTCTGCACTGTGACTGGGATTCTCTCTCTTCCTCTCTCTGCCCCTTCTGTGCATGTGCAGGTACTCTCTCTTTCAAAATAAGTAAGTTAACATTAAAAAAGATAAAGAGCAGAATTCAGGACTGGAACAGGGGAAGTAGAGAATAAGCCTGGAATGCTTATTCCTGGAATGCATTCCTGGAATGCATGCTAGAAAGTAAGGAAATGTTCAAAGAGTGATGGAAGCATGGCCCTTGGGAGGATGGCTCAGTCAGCTGAGTGCCTGACTCTATTTCAGCTCTTGGTCTCAGGGCTGTGAGGTCAAGTCCCGCATAAGGCTCCACACTGAGCACGGAGCCTGCTTAAGATTCTCTCTCTCAATTCCCTTCCCTTGCGCATGTGTGTACACACTCTCTCTCACTCACACACAAAATATATATACAAACATTTTGAAAAAACATGATCGAACAATATCAAAGAACAGAGGAAACAACTTTAAGGAGCTCTCTGTGGCCAAACTGGGGATAAGTAGAACAATGATAATAATAGGCAATAATCCATAGAATAAAAATATATAGATAGAATTAAGTAAATATAAATGAGAAGGGAAAGCTTTTCTTTGCCACAGAACTTCAATTATACACACAGAAGAAATGATGGAAATAGGAAATCACCAGTATGGTAATTAACTGTTTCAGGGAAGAATCACCAGTTAGTGGGTATAGCATGATTATAAACAAGATATTTACACAGCATCACACTACAAGATACTAATTATAAGGGGAAACACAGTAACTTCATAGTAAGAGAAAGAAGACATCTCCTTATCCAAGTGATCAAAGTAGACCTAATCAATGAGACATATGGATATTTTGTACTTCTTCATATGATACACTGAGAAGGACATAGTATCACATTTCTTGACAAAAATGCATGATCTGAATTTAATCATAGAAAACATTAGACAAACCCAAATTGAGAGCCATGGTACAAATTCACAAGTGTCAAGACTATGGAAGACAGAGGACTTATGCCAGATTAAAGGAAACTAAGGAAAACTGACAACTAAATACAACTGGGAATACTGGATTGGACCTTAGACCAGAAGGGCATTAGTAGAGCAATACACAAAATTTTAATAAAGGTCTGTAGACTGGTTAATGGAATAATATTCATGTTAATTTTCCGATTTTGATACATGATAACCATCAGGGAAACTGAAAGAAGGGTATATGGGAGTTGTCTGTGGGAATACTTTGTACTATTTTTGTAACTTCTTAAAATTGTGAAATTACTTCACAATTAAAAAACTGAAAAACCAAAAGATACAAAAGCTCCCAATTTGAATTTTTCTTCAATTTAATGGGGGGTAGAGAAGAAGATACATTGGGGATGGTTTTCTTAAATTTAATTTTATAATAATGTCCTGTATTTCAGTTATCATGATTATAAACACTGACCAAAACACTAGATAATTCTGCAAGTACTGGGAAATACAAATCAAAGCCACACTAAGATACCACCTCACACTGGTCAGAGTGACTAAAATTAACAAATCAGGAAACTACAGATGCTGGCAAGGATGTGGAGAAATGGGAACCCTCTTGCACTGTTGGTGGGAATGCTAACTGGTGCAGACACTTGGAAAACAGTGTGGAGGTTCTTCAAAAAATTAAAAATAGAACTACCCTATGACTCAGCAATAGACTGCTAGGAATTTACCCAAGGGATACAGGAACGCTGATGCATAGGGGCACTTATACCCCAATGTTTATAGCAGCACTTTCCACAACAGCCTAATCATGGAAAGAGCCTAAATGTCCATCAACTGATGAATGGATAAAGAAGTTGAGGTTTATATATACAATGGACTACTACTTGGCAATGAGAAAGAATGAAATCGGGCCATTTGCAATAACGTGGATGAACCTGGAGGGTATTATGCTAAGTGAAATAAGTCAGAGAAAGACAGATACCATATGTTTTCACTCATATGTGGATCCTGAGAAACTTAACAGAAGACCATGGGGGAAGGGAAGGGGAAAAAATAGTTACAAACAGAGAGGGAGAGAGGCAAACCATAAGAGACTCTTAAATACAGCGAACAAACTGAGTGTGGATGGGGGTCTGGGGGAGAGGGGAAAATGGGTGATGGGCATTGAGGAGGGCACTTGTTGGGATGAGCACTGGGTGTTGTATGTAAGTCAATTTGACAATAAATTATATTCATAAAAAAGATAATTCTGCACGTATTTATTGCAAAAGTTCTCTATGCTAGTGTCAACCTCTTTACGATTTTGACACACGCTATTTTTCTCGGCTCTGTCTCTGAATATTTACCTCACTTGAAGATTATTTCAGTCTTTCCACCTTGTTCTTACACATTATCTGGGGAACAGTATATTTTTATGTTAGCAGCATGTATGTTTAAAATATATCCTTAAAATATAATTGTACTTCCTGAAATTATTTCACTTTAACCTGAGTTACAATAATCAAAGAAGGCAAAGTGATTAATTTCATGTTTGCTTTACTTTGTGTTTATTATTGGGAACAACTGGAAATTTTGGGACAAAAGGCATTAGGATTAAAAGAAGGAAATCATTTAAAATCTTCAAATATTTGGATAATATTATGAGTTTTCAGTTGTTAACCTCCATTTAACATGTGGATAAGCTGAAACCTACAAGCTTAATGGTCTTTCCTGGGTCATATAGTTAACATATTGGAACGACATTTCAACCTAGGTCTGTTAGGCTCTAAATTTTCCCACAATACTGTAATGAATAAAAGATACACACAATGTTCTGTATTTCTGAAGATTCATTACTCTTTTTTAAAAAATTATTTTTATCTATTTGGTAATCAGGTTTTCAGAGTTCAAAACTGTGAATATTCATTTACATTAAGTTTTTAGCTAAAATATAAAATATTTGTCAACTATCTTTGGACTAGTGAGGAAAAATAATTTCAATCTACCATGTACCACGTTCTTTTTTTCTTGTGAAGCAAATGCATATGCAAGTTATGCTCCTGAAAAATATAAAATCTAAATAAGTGATGATTGGGGCGCCTGGGTGGCGCAGTCGGTTAAGCGTCCGACTTCAGCCAGGTCACGATCTCGCGGTCCGGGAGTTCGAGCCCCGCGTCGGGCTCTGGGCTGATGGCTCGGAGCCTGGAGCCTGTTTCCGATTCTGTGTCTCCCTCTCTCTCTGCCCCTCCCCCGTTCATGCTCTGTCTCTCTCTGTCCCAAAAATGAATAAACGTTGAAAAAAAAAATTAAATAAGTGATGATTATAAAAATAATTACAGGTTACCATTAGGAAGAACACAATCACACCTAATCCTCCTTAAAATAAATATACTCTACACTAAAATACATGTGTTAAAATGTTAAACAGAGAAAAAAATATGAACAGTACTGTATTTTGAAGGACAGATACAAGATGGGTGCATAGTAGGAATTTAAAAAAAAAAAACATAATGAGATCCCTAGTCCTGGAAACCTTTCTTGGTCTGTATTGGACATAAATTTCCCCATGTAGAGTGTAAATAAGTCAAAATAGGAAAAACTGAAAGCTAGAAACAAGGTATGTCCTTGTAATAACTGAAAGAAACTTCGGAAAAATAGTGATTAGGTTAATGGGATCTTTAGGGCAGATCCCTAAATCATGTGTTTCTCTTCTACACAGGCAATGCACTTTTCCATCCTATTTTACCATTTTCTCCACTTCTTCCTGTATGCTCCTTTCTTTCACCAGTCCCTGCCCCCTGTTCCCAACCAGGAGGAAGACATCAACACCAGAGAAAGAGTTTTATTTAGTTTCTTTGGAAAGCCTTCTGACTATAGAAGTGAGTAGGTCAGTATCTTTGTCCATAAAAAATGACTTTTGAAATGCAGACCATAGTTCCAAAGAGCATGATCACAGAGCCAAAGGCCCTGCATTGTAGAAAGGGACAGGAGAGAATTCCATTTTCCATCCTACTGCAGCATTAAATATTGGTGGTAGGGTAGACATGAGACACCAGACTGGGAAGCCACAATTACCTTATCGGTGGTAATGTTAGTTGCAATAATAATGGTAAACTTTTATAGAGCACTTCCTTCCTGTGTGCCAGATACTAGTTTAAGTGACTGGCATGCATGACCTCATTTAACATTTATAATCTTATGTAGTGATAACCTTATCTTCATTTTACGGATGAGGAAACTGAGGTATAATTCACTCAAAGCCACACTGTTGAGATTCTACTTGTAGGGTATTGTAGGTCTCATTTTGGACTTATGAACCCTGGTAGTTTATTTATAATATACATAATTTTCTAATTGTGTCCTTCAGCTTAAATCTAGAAGACCACAAGCTCAACGTTTAAGCACAGGTAATGATTCACTTTGTCACCTAAACCTTAAGCTGAAAGCTGTGAAGAGGAATTAAAGATAGTATTTTAAAGCCTGTCTCCCACAGCTACTCTTATCTGCATGAGGTATATTCTAAATCATCGTTTTCCCTTTCACTTTCTCCTTCCCTTCCCCCTTTTCTCTTTTCTAACAATGCCCTAATAATGTTAATAGTGTAGCCACTGATCAAACTGTTTATTTGCAGAAGCATCTGGCCAATTTTTCCTCTTTACGAGAAGTAAACAACACTCAGCTGTATATCATTTTACTTTAATTCTCAAAAGGAATCAATGAGATGATGTAAAAAAATTATGAAGAAACCAAAAGACTATAAAAACTATGTGTTTATAGTTCCATAAAACACACCTAATAATTAACAGTAAGGGAAATGAAAGAAAATAAACATTTGTTGACGTCCTAAGAATTAGGTGTTTTATAAAACATACTGTTTACAATAGAGACTCTGAATTTGAAATACCAAAATTTGGTTAGATTAGTAGGGTGAAAAGGTGTTGATGGAGACACTATTCTCTCCAGATTGAAAGGAAAATTTAGGCATTACCGAGTACTTGTCTTAGTTAATTTGATTATTTAGTTTATTTAGCACAGGAGGTATAATGTTTTTTACTGCTTTATAAACATTTACTTTACCACTCTGTGAGATTTTGTGAATGATTCTATGGTCATAGACTAAATTCTAACATTACACGAACCATGCCCCTGGTAACAGAAGGCAGTGCATTCTGTGGAGCACTGGTGTATTTATTTATAGTCAACTGTATTATTTATTCATAGGTGTGTATTTTAAAATTTCTGACTTGTTCCTGACACCAGAAATACATATTTATATTCTTCACTGGGAATATTATGGAATGTAAATTAATAATTAGCATCAATCTGATTGAAGAGGTGAATGTGCTACAAAAAGGGGAAATTTCCTTTAATAGTCTTAAAGCCAAGAATATTTTTTTTATTATTTTCCCTACTTTACAAACGTGAGAAACTATAGCAACACAGGTCTTACAGTTAAAAAAACTAGTATTTCATGACAAATTATAAAGGGAAGCATTTCCTTTGGGAGACTTTTCTCCCATTATTACTGTTACTGTGCTGGAGGAAAGATGTGTTTGCTTTTGGTAGCATAATCCTAGAGGTCTAATATGAAAAAATATTACAAAATTATTCTATACTGGGTTTTTAACCCCAGTTTTTATGTTACAACTTTACATATTAGTGTGTGTGTGTGTGTGAATGCATATATATACAATAAATATTTCCCAGTTCTGATTTATCAAGAATCTGCAGACGTGGAATGCCTAACCATGTTATTGATTACGCCTGACTTATTCTTCTTCAAACATATGTACTTTGATTCATCTGGTTCAAAGATTTTCACTCCCTCTTAATGGTGGTCATCATTTCACAGTAGAGGTAGCTAGCTCAAACTCCCTTTTCAAAAACCTGTCCAAAAATATTCCAAAAAACTTTCCCACAGGTCATATATTGGGCAACTCCTGCAGTCTATAATAAAGAAACCAAGAGCTCATTTTAAAAAAGCTTCAGAGCCACAAAACCCCATACCTTAGTCATTAATGTAGTCTGGGGCAGATTTTACAAAGCAAGATAATGTCTTAGAACTTTTTTTTGTTTAACGTGAGTATAATCACCTCCATTCCTGTCTTCATTTCCCACTGTCTCTCTGAGTTGCTTTCTTGCAGGATCCTGCTGCAAGAAACGAGTAAATGGATTAAGAATTGAGATTAAGTATGGATGCTAATGAAATAGCATGGGGTGAGTTAAGTGATAACATGTAAAAAAAAAAAACACACACACAAAGGGACTACCTATATATACATCCTTTACTGGAGACAGTCTCCATAGTAGGGATCCTAAGCATATTATTAAAATGTGACTTAAGCATATTTTAAAAATGCTTCTCAGGGGTGCCTGGGTGGCTCAGTTGATTAAGCATCTGACTTCGGCTCAGGTCACAATCTCACAGCTTATAAATTCAAGTCCTGCATGGGGCTCTGTGCTGACAGCTCAGAGCTTGGAGCCCGATTTGGATTCTGTGTCTCCCTCTCTCTCTGCCCCTCTCCGACTTGTGCTCTCTCTCTGTCTCTCTCTCTCTCTCAAAACAAATAAACATTAAAAAAAAAATAAAGAAAATACTTCTCAAAGATACTTCTTTAAAGAAAAAAACCTAATTCTCTTTTTCAGTCTTATACACTTATCACATTGTTCTACGTTTGTTAATGTGTCTCTTCTTCTAGACTGAGCTCCTTTCAGGATGGGTATTGTGATATTAAATTTTAGATCACTTGGGGCGCCTGGGTGGCGCAGTCGGTTGGGCGTCCGACTTCAGCCAGGTCACGATCTCACGGTCCGTGAGTTCGAGCCTCGCATCAGGCTCTGGGCTGATGGCTCAGAGCCTGGAGCCTGTTTCTGATTCTGTGTCTCCCTCTCTCTCTGCCCCTCCCCCGTTCATGCTCTGTCTCTCTCTGTCCCAAACTAAATAAACGTTGAAAAAAAAAATTAAAAAAAAAATTTTAGATCACTTAATAAATGTTTGATGAATGAGAGAATGAATGAATTAAATGAGGAAGTAATTTTTTGGAAAAAAAAAGTTTGTGGGGAAAGAAAAAAACATTGTGTACGTAAGGTGTTACTGTTCTGAATTCAACTGTGCACCCACGTCTGCAATCTTGAGTGGTGAAAACATCCTCAGAAGACTGGAAGAGAAATTTTGTCCTGTAACAGGTGTTTGTCAGTACAGCTGCACTCATGCGCACAGGTCATTTCTGCCTCTGACAGAGATTAAACAACTGCAATTCATTTGAATTTGCAGACCACTTGCCTGAAAGTGTACTTAAACGGCAATCCTTGTAGGCTTGAGTATAACCGTGGTTGTAGTAAACAGAAAACTGAATGATACAGCTAAACACTGGCAAGGGTTCCATCACCACACTCTTGATGACTGTGAGTTATCTGTCCTGTGGACACCCTGTATTAAACTCTTATTGACTATTAAAATTTAGAACAGATGAATGAAGGCAACATTTTACAAGGCTCAGTAGCTCTCTGTACAGTAGAGCCAATACAACATTTTTTTTTTTACTTTATCATTTTGTTACATATCATTTACTTTATGTAGTTTAAAAAATAACACGCCAAACATTCTTCGGAATTTCAATCACAATAATAATCACAATACCAACACATTTTTGTTATTATGTAACTAAAAATGAACTTGAGTTCCATCTTAACACACTGACTACTCACAAGATAAATAGCCATGGGAGAAAATGGGTGGAGGAAAAGTAAGTTCCAGAAATTAAAAAAAAAAAAAAAAATTAAGTTCCAGACATCAAAAATTAGAAACCACTAAACTGATAATCTGTTATGTTTACTGTCATGTTAAGCATTTATATTTTATTTTTTTAATGTTTATATTATTTTTGAGAGACAGACAGAGAGAGCGTGTGCAAGCATGCACAGGTAGGGGAGGGGCCGAGGGAGACACAGATTCTGAAACAGGCTCCAGGCTCTGAGCTGCCAGCACAGCGCCCGACATGGGGCTCGAACCCACGAACCGTGAGATCATGACCTGAGCTGAAGTCGGACACTTAAGCAACTGAGCCACCCAGGTGCCCCTGTCATGTTAAGCATTTAAATTACCTTCATGAAATATTCTTCACAATCCTTTTTTGAGCAGATGCTGCTGTATATTTGATTAATATGTAGGCAAAACACTGATACTCTCATTTTGATTACTTTCTTATTTTCTTTCATTCTTTTCAATTCTGTATTTAAGGTTAGCAGAGCCTCAGACACTGTGTAGCAAAGTGATGAACTGATGTTAGAACACCTAGGAGGAAGAAAAACATCTCACCAACAGCAGCCACAACAACTAACGATTTCAGCTGTTGCTGATCTAATTGATCATGGTGCTGTGACTGAAAGCCATTTTGTGGCATTCATATGTTGTTCTACTAGAACACATTCTACTCCTTTGTTATGTTAAGCCTAACTCTGGGTTTCCCTTTCCTTAAAAGGTCGTTTCTAACAGTGTATTTCTTTTAATGCTAATAATTAACAGAGAAAAAAAAACTGGCAGCTTGTTGAGTTTCAACAGAAGTCTTCAGACATAGAAAAACAGTATTATTTGACTGAAATATAATACTCAGCTATTTGAAAATGTGTCCTACATTTATAAATGCCTTCAGCTGAGTTGTTAATATCCTAGAGCAGTAAGATGAGTATCTTTCATTTATAATTAACCTACTGGGTCCAGATTTTGCTTTCAGATACTACCATCACATTATCACATAGGTTTAAAATGACATTTTTCAACTGTCAAGGCATAAGTTTCAGTGAAAGGTATTTGGCTTTCAAAGACCTGCAAACAGTCCACTAGTTGAGACATGAAGTTATTCTGACTGATCACTAGTGAAATCTTAGCTATACAAGTGTACACAATTATAAAGGCATTCACTATTTCAAAGACTGTGAGGCATTGTGTATTAGTTAATACGAAGTTCTCTTGTATAAGGGTGCTTGGGTGGCTCAAGTCGGTTAAGCGTCAGACTCTTGATTTCAGCTCAGGTCATGATGTCATGGTTCATGAGTTCAAGCCCCACACTGACACCGTGCTGACAGTGCGGAGCCTGCTTGGGATTCTCTCTCTCCCTCTCTCTGCCCCTCCCCTGCTTGCTTTCGCTCTCATAAATAAATAAATAAATAAATAAATAAATAAATAAATAAATAAATAAATAAATAAATAAATTTTAAAAAGTTCTCTAGTATAAATATTCTCCCAAACTATATTCAGTGGTGTTTTCTTTAGCTTCAATAAAATTTCATTCACAACACTAAAAAATATGGAATAGTTCCATGTTTTCAATAGCTTTATCATAAGAGTCATGAACAATTCCTAAGAAAACACTATTATTTCCTTAACATACCCTGGAAAACTTTGTTAATTCCTGAAAACTTCTGATTTAACTTAATTCTTGATGAGGGAAATTAAGTTACATATCAACTGTCAGGTACTACGGTTACTGGAAGATCATAATCAGAGACTCCTTTCTCTTGAAGGGATACCATTCTCTGATGGCCAGTTAAAACTTAGGGTAATATAATAGCTTTTTTCAATGTTACCCAATGCACCCTTTTTAAAAATCATGTTATTCCCTTCTCTTTACTTCTCCTCCAACCCTACCCACACCCCTACATCTCCCTCCTGCCATCATGACTGTTTTTTTTAAGTTTATTTATTTATTTTGGGAGACGAGAGGGAGGGGAGGGGAGGGGAGGAGAGGAAAAAGGAAAGGAAAAAGGAAAGGAGAAAGGAAAAAGGAAAGGAAAGGAAAGGGAAAGGGAAAGGAAAAGGAAAGGAAAGGGAAAAGAAAAAAGAAAAAAGAAACGGAGATGCCTTCTGAAAAGGCAAGGTTGAGTATTTTACACCATGATGAGTTGTGTATTTTGCAGCATAATTTAGAAAGGCTGCCTGTAACCAAAAAGAGACCAGTTTAGAAAGTAAAGTTACTTTTGTTGCACACCCTAGATTGGGATTGGCCACTGTATACCTCTTATGCTAAAAAATGTCTAATTATAATATGATACTATGCTATCAATTGTGTCTCTCTGTTCACTGACCCTGTAAAGCAGTATTTAAAATATGTACACACCCTCTATAACTACATTAAGAAAATTTTAACTCCCATCAAAATGAGCTAAGATTTTCTGAATTATACAGTTAGATACTCTACCATCTCTTAAAGTTTTTATTTTGCATATGAAGCTACCAGTTTTGAGAAGCAAAGGTAGTCTCTGAACTGTCTTCAGGACCACGGCAAAGCAATGAGTCAGAAACTAAGGTCAGGAAACAGGATGGCTACATATCCAGTGCATTTTCCAGTGCATTTAGATGGTCAAGAGTTTGAGTGAGACAGTCACTGACAGAGCAAGAAAGAGGCACTGGTAACAAAGAACCAACTGGTAACAAAGAACTCGACTGCGGAGTAGACAAGTATTTCGCGCCTGTTGGAAAACAAATCCCAGAATTGTACAGACTAAACTTGCAGTTATGCACTTGAAGGGAAGTCAAAGAGGGCTGCGAGATTAGGGTTAGGGCTTCATCCTGATGTCAGACTTAGGGTGGTACAATCTGATACTAACTACAGGTAAACTCTTCGTTTTCACATGTTCCCTGAAAACTCGATTCCAGAATTTACTTTTATTGATGCTTTCATCTCTTCCTGTATCCAAGTGTATTTGACTTTACCTGCTCACCCTTGGTTTAAATATCCTCCAGAAGTGTTCCTCTACTCCCCATCAGTTATCCTTCACTCTGTACAATTTTTGCCTGAGACTATTCTCCTCTTTGAACAAACCTCATATAAATTCCAAGTAGCTTTGGGAACCAGCCTTTGGTAAAAGAACAAACATTAAACCTCTATTATCAGTCAGGAAAGACTAAGTTATACTGCACAAAAAACAACATCAAATTTTCAGTTATATGTACATACATATACACAAAAATGAGACTGCAAGCATATCCACTGAAAATATTTAAGTATTTTATTCCTTTTCAATTCCAAATAGTACTCAGTGTAACAGGTCGATTTAGGATTTTTTAAAACTCTGTCATAATTGTACACATGGAATTACATTCCAAAGAGGATTTCAGGAGTCTGGGAGCATAGCCTTTCCATTAAAGCCATTAATTCAACATTAGAGCTCTCAAATCAGAGTACTATTTTAAGAAAATAAATGTACTGAATAAGAGAGATAACTAAAAGGAACTAGAGAAACCACAGGTATATCTTTGAGGGGAGGGGGGTAGTAATTTGACTCTAGCAACACTGTCTGACTCTTGATTCTTAAACATGTATCATCTGCTTTTAGGTAGAAATTCTTCATCTGAAATTATAGTGTCTTCAAAGCCAAAGAAAATCTATTTTTCAAAGGGGAAGAAAACTGGTGGCAAGACCACTTGAAAAAATATTCATATACTCCTTTTCTTGTTCTGTCAGGGTTTTGAATCAGCTAATTTTTTTTTCTTTTATACAAAGGTTCGGTTAAAATGTCCATCTGGTATAAAATAGTGTAGCTACTCTGCCTTGTTGAATGGCTCAGAGCAAAATAAATATAGTGAACTAGTTTTAAAAAATAGTTTTGCATAGGATGGTTCATAAAACTGATTAAGCCCTGCTGATAAAATTAGTGTAGAAACATCTAATATATTTGTCACAATATATAATAAACCTCTTTAAAAGAGGTGGAGAAAATGAGTTTCAAAATAGCTCCATCAAAGACATCAATAACTTATTTTTTTAAGAATCGGACTGTCAGAATCAAATTGATACAAGTGTTGTACAAGTATAAATTACAAAGTAATTTATAAATTATACAGTTAAAGATAACCATGCTTTCTATTTTGCTTATATCTACCTCTTTAAAAGGTAACTGTAAGAATATCACAAGATAATTGAAAACAGGTTTTCAAATACCCCAATGTTTTGTAAGGAAAGCAAAACAAAACAAAACAAAACAAAAAAAACCCACATCATACGCTTTAAACTAATGTGCCACAAATGAACATGGCTTGAGTGCTTGCCTATGTCAAGGCATGGTAACCTATTTCTTAGCAGGGTGTCTCATTTAATCTGGCTGCAATCCTATGAGAAATGAAGTTCAGGTACTTTGAATAAATTGCCCAAGAGCAGAAGCAAAACTCAAACCCTCATGTATATTCTTTTCACTATACTCTGCTGTCTCTGGTAAGAGTTGGAGTGGGAGTGCAGGAACAAGGGAGGTGGTCATGAAGGAGCCATGATCAGGTCCCATTCTACAGTCAGCCCTGTTTTCAACAGCACAAGCCTTACGTTTCTTTCAGGGTTCTTTCTTTGTGGCTTTTCATACCTCTGCAAAGATAACTACTCATGTGTATTTGCACTCATGCTTCTTTGCACTCTTCCAGGATTGTGGTGCTGCTGGGGTAGTGACAGAGTGCTGGGGGTCAGCTCTAGGGTAGCCTCTGCTTTGGGAAAAGTTGTGGCAGGTTTTCAGTGTGTCGACTGATACAGATAGGTCAATATAGTACCAGGCAGTGGGTCCTGGAGAGACCACCTCAGTTCCTCAGGCACGAGTCAGATATGAACGGGCCTGTGTTAGTTCGTCGTGCAAAGTTCTTTTCTAAACACAGGTCTATCTACTTGTTCCTCCTGTTAAAATTCAATGAAAAATAATTTCTGAATAACTTCTCATGACCTTTATAACTGGTATCTGTGCACTTTGGAAACTGCTTTGATGGTTAGCACATTTGAAATGGACTTGATCTACAAAATACACACTTGGAGCATGTCAAAAACCAATACTTAAGATACAGAATGTTTCCTTTTTTGCCTTCCTGTGGTCATTGCAAAATGACACATTTTCATCTTTGTGTAATTCTTAATTAAGCACTAAGATGTTTTTGTTTTTTATGTAATCAAACACTAATTACTTAAAAAATTATAGGTGCAACTGGAGGACATTTGGAAAATTTGGAATTCCAGTCAGTGTAGTTTGGAGGGAAAATTTTATGAAACATAGATAGTGGAATTAAATATGAGCTAGTTTTCTAAACTCTGAATGTGGAAGTAAATCTGAATCCTCAGGAATGTGGAGAAGACCTCAAGCTGCCACAGAGCCAGCTGCCCCAAGTGTATCCATGACTGTCCTTAGTGTAAAGGCTACTGATGTAAAGTGCTTCTTTAACTGGTTTTCCTGGTCAACTTTCAGTTCTTCCTGTAGATGAGAAGAGGTATCCCCAATTGGAAAGCCCCACAGTAATGAATTCTTGGGAAGATCAACCTCAGTATTTGAACAGTACTAGAAGGCATCATTAAGAAGGCACAGAGCGATAATTAATGTTACAAACTATGACCCTTAGTCATCCAAAAAAAGTTAAATAAGCATGTTTAGTTCACTCTATACATTAAGAAAAAGAAAAGTGCTATCATTCAGAGAGATTATTGTTAAAAAAATATTCACTGTTAAAAATAAGGTCGAGCCCTTCCTCCCCATCTCCTTCTTTCCTCTATGTGACAAAGATTAATTGCATTTCTACTTGTGCTAGACCTGCACTGAATGCTGTGGATACAAGGATGAATAAAACATGTGCTTTGTCCTCAAAGAGTTTCCTATGTAATGGTTCACACAGACATATAAGCAAATAATTCAAATACAATGTAGTATTTTATCGGTTATGTTCTAAACACTATTGGGTAGCACAGAAGATAAAATAATGAAATATTCCTGAGGAGGTATGGGGAAGACCTATCAGGACCAGCTTCAGATTCACAGTAAGTTTTCCAGTTTAATACTTCATTGTCCAGTGGTGTCAGATAAATGAGGTGCAACTATATTTGAAAAGATTACTAGTTTGGGGTCGGTCATGGTTATTCCTTTAGGATTTCAGCCTATTTTAAATGAAAAGTGGTCTTCGCTGCAGGGAAAAAATTAGAAGTTATTTCAGGCCAAAGATGAACCAATTTATAAATTTTGTATGAAGCAATTTGAACTCCTCAGAAGAAATTATTTTCTATAAGTTTAAGATATTGTTGGATACTCTTTATGTAACCATAGAACCACTTTAATATAAAATCACATATTTGAGTACTGAGGATAACACAAAGTGCCTTCTATATAACTTGATGTAACTTAAAATTTTTAATAATTTTTATACAAATTTTTTTTCGTATTTGGAGGTACTTATAATAGGATAATTTTATGAAAAGCCTCCTTAAAGTGAAATCACTTTAAATTGGGACCAAATATTCAGAGTAAATTGTGAGAAATTAAAACTAAAAATTTTTCAAAACGTTGATTTTTACTCTGAGAAAATCTGTAACATTAGAAAATCTTTTCTAGTTAACAGAATAGTAAAAATTGAATGTTTATTTTATTGGCATAATTGTTTGTATGCACGATAGTAAATTACTAGACTTTTAAACTGCATATTTGACTTTTACATTACAGTAACACATCATTTTTTTACAAAAAGATAAAGGCTTCATCAGGTTTTTTTTTTTAATTTTTTAACATTTATTTATTATTGAAAGACAGAGCATGAGCAGAGGAGGAGCAGAGAGAGAGAGAGAGAGAGAGAGAGAGAGAGAGAGAACCCAGAATCCAAAGCAGGCTCCAGGCTCTGAGCTGTCAGCACAGAGCCCGACGAGGGGCTCGAACTCACAAACCACGAGATCATGACCTGAGCTGAAGTCGGATGCTCAACTGACTAAGCCACCCAGGCACCCGCTTCATCAGATTTTTTTAAGGCCTTCTTCTTTGATAATCAAGTCCTTCTGAAGAAATTACTCTGTCATCATCCTTGTTGATTTTGTCATTCATTGGTGGCCTGGATTGTGATCCCAGCAGTACTTCATCACTGCTTTAACTCATTACAGGAAATTTTTTGAATGACTTCCATTTCACTTTATAACTGAATTGAATTTGCCTTGTATTTATTGAGAAACCAAAGTCTTTGATAGGATGAGCGTGTGTGTGTGTGTGTGTGTGTGTGTGTGTGTGTGTGTATACACACACACACACACACACACACACACAGAGACACTGGTATTAAATGGAGAAATAACATCTGCATTAGGACTAATTTTGTAAGTAGTTGTTTCTGCACTATTTTCATTTTGTAATGGCTTTAGTTTTCCTATGGATTGTTACTGTAGGAACTTGTACGGATTACTGTTTCTTACATTTAGTAGAACATTTCATTTAATCTCCTTTAGTTATGTATATCATTATGTGTGGAGTTCACCTTATAGACATTAGAATTAATGTAGAAGCCAGCTACGAAATGACAAAAAAAGATGACGGTGGTGGTAGTGACGGTATCTGCCATTTGTGAAACTCCTACTCTGCCAGTGGCTCTACTCAGCAGTTTCCATAGTAATCCTTCCCACAACCTAGCAAGGTCAGTGTTAATCACCCTGATTTCATTGATAAGGAAACTGAGGAAATTCAGATAGGTGATGAGTGTCTTAGGAGCTAAAGGCAAACCATTCTATTCCTCAAGTTGTGTTCTTGGCACTACACTGTGTCTTTCTCTGCTATAAAGAAGCACTCACTTCAGAGTTTCCTCTTAAAAATTATGTTTTGTGGTACATATAAAATACATAAAAATTTGATTAGCTGACACTTGTAGAAATAGGTTGCTAGGTTTATATACACTGGCTATTAGGAATCTTATAAAAACTATGTTTCTTCCTCTTGTTTGTTACTGCAAAATATTCCACAAATATATGCTCTTGCTGTAGTGGAGATTCAAGAACCAAATCTGGAATGGAACATGTCGAATTAATGAAACTGGAATTTCAAAAACATCACAAAACATTGTAATGTTTTTAAAAAATGCCTTAACCTCATAAAGTACATCCAATTCTAACAACTTATTACTTTCAAAGAGGATGGTACACTATTTCCCAATGTCTATCTAATGGAAACCTGTGATTGCCATTGGAATTGCATTTATTTAACAAAGTCTACTTCTCTCCAACCCATTACTTTAACATACCAGGATTCATTCAGCTTTGATATACACATGCGTTGAATGGAGGAAATCCAGGTATTTTACAGCCTTTCATAACTAGGGAATCAGGAATTTCAGAATCTAGTCTCAATTCAGCCTTCAGTAAATTTTTAGTTATTTGAAAGTATTATTTCAGGGCGCCTGGGTGGCGCAGTCGGTTAAGTGTCCGACTTCAGCCAGGTCACGATCTCGCGGTCCGTGAGTTCGAGCCCCGCGTCAGGCTCTGGGCTGATGGCTCGGAGCCTGGAGCCTGTTTCCGATTCTGTGTCTCCCTCTCTCTCTGACCCTCCCCCGTTCATGCTCTGTCTCTCTCTGTCCCAAAAATAAATAAACGTTGAAAAAAAAATTAAAAAAAAAAAAAGAAAGTATTATTTCTTATTCAAAGAGCAGCTCTGATCATGGCCTTTGGTCACAGAAACTGTTTGTATTGTGTAAAAAATCTCTTCACGAGAATCAAGCTGGTGCAGCCACTCTGGAAAACAGTATGGAGGTTCCTCAAAGAACTAAAAATAGAACTACTCCACGACCCAGCAATTTCACTACTAGGCATTTATCCAAGGGATACAGGGGTGCTGTTTCAAAGGGACACATGCACCCCAATGTTTATAGCAGCACTATCAACAATAGCCAAAGTATGGAAAGAGCCCAATCCGTCGATTTATCCATCGACGGATGAATGGATAAAGAAGATGTGGTATATATATACAATGGAGTATTGCTCGGTAATCAAAAAGAATGAAATCTTGCCATTTGCAACTACGTGGATGGAACTGGAGGGTATTATACTAAATGAAATTAGTCAGAGAAAGACAAAAGTCATAGGACTTCACTCATATGAGGACTGTCAGAGACAAAATAGATGAACACAAGGGAAGGGAAGCAAAAATAATGAAAAAACAGGGAGGGGACCAAATATAAGAGACTCTTAAATATGGAGAACAAACAGAGGGTTACTGGAGGGGTTGTGGGAGGGGAGATGGGCTAAATGGGTAAGGGGCACTAAGGAATCAACTCCTGAAATCATTGCTGCACTACATGCTAACTAATTTGGATGTAAATTAAAAAAAATTAAAAATAAAATTAAAAATCTCTTTAACACCAAACAGTATATGAAGAAGGAGTCTAAAATTAGCCCATCAGGCACACACAACTTTGTGGTCCCAGGAATAATGGCCTTTCTGGAAAAATGCCTCTTAAGATGAGGTAAAACTTCAGAAGTTAATGCTTTTATTGCCTTGGGTTTTTGGGTTTTTTTTTTCTTTGTTGCTCTCTAGCATGTATAATTAAATAATGTAACATTTCTTATGTATAAGGTTTTCAATGAACTGTCTTTTAGGCTTAGATTTTTTGGCTTCTTATATTCTCTAAGAAAAATAATGGGATTACGCTCTTTAAAGCTGCCATTTTCTTGCAAGTTATTATTTCACATACGTATTATCATATGTTTGGTATATCATGTCCCTGGGACTTGCTCTATTATTATTTCTCAGCACATCTCCAAACCACCAAACCTGCTCAGGCACTAAGCATACTTTTGGATATGCTCTTGGGAATATGAAAATTGCCATATTGAAGCTAGCCATCCAGCCGTCATGTCTGGTTTTCTGCTTTGAATATATTTCTGTCTTGCATTAGAGGCAGGCATTAAGGTCCCATGAGTTGCATACTTGGGCAGAAACATACAGAAATGAGACATTTCATTTTGATCACATTCAGTGATCTTTTTATGCCCTGAAGCATGGAAACTGATCTTTTGTAATTCTAGCCTAGTAAGTGTAATTGCAGCTATTTCATATTTATATAGGTCCCTAATCCCTAAACCAAGCTTCTACGCAGGGAATTCTAAGTTAATTTTATATAATCTTTTTAAAAAATCCTCTTGCTTTTTTGCAATAAACCTCCTGTCAGAACACAGGTGTCACAAAAACCACCACTAAATCTAAGCCAAAATGAGAAAGGAAAAGATTCAACACATCATCACTGGACACACAGATGAGTGCAAGTTTACAACCACTACTGGCTCTCTGATCTAAAAATGTGGTAGGATTGACAAAAGAACCATCAAAAGATTTTTAAAGGTGACTGTTGAGATGGGAAAGGGCCCCATCAAGTATGCCTGGGTCTTGGATAAATTGAAAGGTGAATGTGTACATGGTATAACCACTGATACATCCATGTGGAAATCTGAGAACAGTAAGCACTATTTTTCCGTCACTGATGCCTCAGGACACAGGGACTTCATCAAAAACATGATTACAGGGGCACCTGATGGGCTCAGTCAGTAGAGCATGCAACTCTTGATCCTGGAAGTGTTAAGTTCAAGCCCCATGTTGGGTGCAGAGATTACTTCAAATAAAATATTTAACACACACACACACACACACACGATTATAGGCATAACTGAGGCTGAACCTTCTGTCCTGTTACTGCTGGTACTGGTGAATTTGAAGCAGGTATCTCTAAGAATGGGCAGACCCAGGAACAGGCCCTTCTGGTTTACATACTAGGTATGAAACAACTAATTGTTAGCGTTAACAAAACGGATTCCACTGAGCCACCCCACAGCCAGAAGAGACACAAGGAAATCATTAAGGAAGTCAACACCTACACTAAGAAAATTGGCTACAACCCCGCCATTTGTGCCAATTCCTGGTTGGAATGGTGATAACATGTCAGAGCTGAGTACTAATATGCCTTGGTTCAAGAGATGGAAGGTCACATGTAAAGATGGCAATGCCAGTGGAACCATGCCACTTGAAGCTCTGGATGGCATCCTGCCACTGACGCATCTAATGCCCTTCCAGAACATCTACAATATTGGTGGTACTCGCACTGTCCTTGTGGAGACTGATGTTCTCACACCTGACGTGGTGGTCACCTTTGCTCCAGTCAATGTTACAACTGAAACAAAGTGTGTTGAAATGCACCATGAAGTTTTAAGTGAAGCTCTTCTGCGGACAATGTGGACTTCAGTGTGAAGCGTGTGTCCCAAAACGTTCGTCGTGGCAATGTGGCTGGTGACAGCAAAGATAACCACGGATGGAAGCAGCTGGCTTCACAGCTCAGGTGATCATCCTGAGCCATCCAGTCCAAATCAGTGCTGGCTATGCACTGTGCGGGATTGTCACACAGCTCACAACGCTCACAAGTTTGCTCAGCTGAAGAAGATAGATCACCATTCTGGGCAGAAGCTGGAAGATGGCCTCAAATTCTTGAAATCTGGGGATGCTGCCATCATTGATATCATTCCTGGCAAGCCCATAGTTGTGAGCTTCTCTAAGTATCTTCCTCTGGGTTGTTTTGCTATTAATGACACGTGACAGGTACTTGCTGTGCTTGTCTATCAAAGCAGTGGATACGAAGGCTGGTGGAGCTAGCCAGGTCTTCAAGTCTGCTCAGAGAGCTCAGAAAACTAAATGATTTATTTCTAATATCTGGCAACCCAGTCTTAATCAGTGGTAGAAGAATGTTCTCAGAATTGTTTGTCTCATTTGGTCATTTCAGTTTAATAGCAGAAGACCGGTTAATGATAATAATGCATCATAAAACCTTCAGAAGTAAAGAAGAATGTTTTGTGGACCATCTGTGGGGGGAGGTCAGTTTTAAGTTATTAGGTTTTTAAAAATCAGTACTTAAGGGAAACAACTTGACTGAAAATCTGTCACACACTTGAGACTCCTTAAAACAAAGTTTAGCCCTCTCAAATCTCCCATAATTTATATCTGTTGCCTCTTTAGATACAAATAGCCTGATGTGGAAATGGAAAACGTAAGCTCTTTCCATTGTTAATCACTGCTTTAGAGCTGCGAAAATTCCTCACAAGCTATTATTAGTTCAGGAACACTTTTCTGATCTGTTCCATGTTTTGTTTCCCCAACTTTTTACTAATAGGTTGTTTTATTTTGTTTTAGTAGCCCTAATGACCCTGCTTCTTTAATTTTTTTCTATGAACCTATCTACACTCTTTGTACAACTTTGTCTTTCTCATCTCAGTTCTGTATTATTTTTCTATCAGATTTCCTTTTTTTTTTTGTCTTTGTCTTAAGTTTGTCCCTGTTTTGAATCACTATCTAAATGTTTCCTGGGCTGCTCTAGTGATGCACTGTTCAACATGAATTCAGTAGGCACCTATCCCTGCTACTTAGCAGCTTAAAGTCAAAACATAAAACACTGAAATGGATTAACAAGAAAATGTAATGGTAATTTAGATAATTCAAGAAACACTGAGTAAATTTAAAACAAAGGGAATCTAGAAAGTGAATACCCTGGTATTATATATATAGACTCTGTATATGAAGTTTCTAGGAAATAGAACAGAAACAAATTCATGATAGTTCAAAACTTTTTAAGTGAATTTTACTGTATTTTCATAGGAGTGATGTGAAAGGAAGGATGGAGAGAGGTGTTCTTTGAAATGATAAGAAAATAGGGAACTGCTGAGAATGGCACTTTAATATTTAAGGACTTGCGTTGGAGATGGAGGAAATCATTAGCTTCACCAGTGGTGGAGGGAGAACTATCAGATTCATTTGAATATAAAGAGAATGAATGTGCCGAGTTCTAGAAACAGGAGGGAAAGGAGATGAAGAAAGACAATCGCAGAATACCAGTGGAAAATAGCAGGAGGAAGATGAATAGGCAAATGAAAACTATAGTCAAGAATAGTATTCTTGTAAAAAAGGGAGAAGTGAAAACAGAAAAGAAATAAATGAGGCTATTGCTTACAGAATTTTAAGCTTTTTAAAAGATGGAGTAAGGATAAAATTAGTGTGAGTGACTAGCATTTTATACACTTAACTAAATCTACAACCAGTTGTGAACATATTTTTAATGGATGTTTTTTGATTTGTTAAAATATCAATACCCCACATACAGCATTAGGGATATTTTATATTTTTCACTCAATATCATTAATTGGTTCTTTGTATTTTCTTAACTAAGTATATTCTCACAACAGCGAATTTTCTACCCAGGTGACTGTCCTTGTTATCTAATTATTTATTTATGCACAAAATAAGAGCTGCTTTTCATTGAACAGGATATGAAGGAATAAGGTCAAAAGCAGAAGAGAAATGTTCTGGAAATATATCGGGGAGAGAAGATGGCAGCAGGAAGCACTCACAAGCCTGTAATTTTGAAACAGACATGGTAGTTTATATAGAGCTGGAGGTAAACTGAGAATAACTAGAGAAACAAAACTTCTAAATAATAACAGATGTGGTTTTGAAAGGCATGAGGAAAGTTTCTAAGGTGGTAATAATGTTCACTACTTTGATCTAATTGCTGATTACATGGGTTTCTTCCTATCTTAAAAGTCACTGAGCTGTATAATGTAGGAAGAAATCTTAATATTTACACATTTTGCTGTATGTAAAGTATATCAATTTTTTAAAGGCAGGAAATAAATTCACCTGAATTCTAATGGGGGTTTCAGACTAAGATATTGTTTAAATTTTTCTTTTGTTATTTCTACTGGATATACACTTGGTATTGTCTTTGATGCTACTTTTAAAATGCTCTTTAAGGTGATACCCTAGGAAGAAAAACTAGGCAGTGTATTTCATTTATAACTGTCATGAATGGAAATTTCCCAACGCTAACCTCCGTTTCAGATTCCTGCTGTTGCTTCTGCACTATTAGTTGGTGTCAGCAGGGGGTTAACAGCATTCAATTTAACCTTGCTATTTGTACTCTGTTTTGATTTTTTTTTCTTTTTTCCACATTTAACTTCCTTACATGGATTCTCCATTTTACAAATCGTGCATGCACCATGGGGTCTATACATTGAAAGACTGTAAGTGCAGATAAGCACACAATAAAAGCACATTTAAAGATAATGTGAAGCTACAAGACATTTCTTTTTTTCTAGGAGCACAGAGGCATTGCTGTGAAAATCACTGGAACAAGAGAAAAACTGAGTGAACCTACTCATACTATTATTTTTCTGAGATTATAGACCTGTTTGAAATAAGTAAGAATTGTATAGGTATGGATTAATTATAGGTTATATGTCCAGATAAAGGAGTATCTCAGTGACCGTTCTCCTTGTAACTAGCCATGGACATCACATCAGATGCAATCCACTGCTCACTGAACCCTGGTGAACCAATTACTCTTACGAGTGGTCTTTGTCTTGCTCTGAGTAGATACTAAGTGTAAGACTAGATTAATGAAAATGGAAAAGAAGGAAAGCCAGCTCAAATTCTGGCTACTCTGTAAAAACAGTAATAATGGAATATCCTTCTGTGGAGTTGAAACAAGGACAGCTCGGTTTCCCTTTTCCTCTGCTTCCAATTCCTTTCATTTCCAACCACCACTTTGCACAGCTCTAGCACACTCTTCTCTTGGTCTGAACCCCAGGATTCTGCTAGTTTCATCTTCATGTGTAGGGCACCCTCCTGGGTGCTGGAGACACCAAAGTGAAAACAACAACAAAAGTACCTCTGGTGGCTTGGAGTTGAGGGAACCCAAATCTAACACTGTATGTAGCAAGGAGGAAACATGCACTTCTGTTCTCCCAAGCATGGATTCTGCAAGCATTTCTCCAGAGATGCTGTGCTTGAGCGATTAGGAAGTATAATAACTCAGGTACTGTGTTATAATAATGGTCTACTATTATAATGGGGTGATATACTTCCTGATTTCCACCTACTGTCCTGACATATTCATTTTTTTATAAAAGCATCCTCTTTAACTCCCCAAAAGTCTCCATGGTAACTTATGTGGTCACTCTAAGTCATAATAAAAATGGACTTCTCAAGAGAGGCAGGGATTGTTTAACAAAAGCCCCAAATATAAACATACGACACTTTTTTTTTTTTTTTTGAGAGAGAGAGAGAGAGAGAGAAAGAAAATGAGAATGAGTGGGAGAGAGGAACAGAGGAAGAGAGAAAAAGAGAATCTCAAGCAGACTCCATGCCTAGCACAAAGTCCATTGCAGGGCTTGATCTCAGGGCTTGATCTCAATATCCTGCAATCATGACCTGAGCTGACATCAAGAGTTAGAGGCTCAACTGACTGAGCCACCCAGGCATCCCATGACATTAAGTATTTCAAAGTTAATGTAGTAGCAGTGATGTTTAAAAATATTATAAAGACAGAGGTGTCTGGATGGCTCAGTCGGTTGAGCATCCAACTCTTGATGTCAGCTCAGGTTGTGTGCATCGGGCTCTATGCTGACAGTGTGGAGCCTGCTTGGGATTCTCTCTCTCCCTTTCTCTCTCTGCCCCTCCCCTTCTCACACACACACTCTCTCAAAACAAACAAACATTTAAAAATACATATTATAGGGGCACCTGGGTGGCTCAGTCAGTTAAGCATCCAACTCTTGATTTCAGCTCAGGTCATGATCTCATGGTTTGTATTTGAACCCTAGGTCAGGCTCTGCACTGACAGCAGGGAGCCTGCTTGAGATTCTCTCTCCCCCTCTCTCTACTCCTCCCCTGATCAAGCTCATACATGCTCGCTCTCTCTCTCAAAATAAAGAAACTTAAATATAAATACATACATATATACACACACACACACACATATAATAAATATAGACACTCATTATGTGTTCTTCAAAATAAAACACTCTTTGGAAAGAGTACTATCATTACTGAGATATAATTCCTACATGATATCTATAGCAATGTCCATACAATTAATGTGGAATAACCACCTAATATTTTAAAACATTAAGGTCAAAGATAATGGCATAAAATATTTACAAAGGAATACCTGAACATTTCAATCAGGGATTCTTCAGCTTTAATAATAAAATTAAATGTTTTCATTTTATTTCCAGTTCTTCATGATTAAAGTTAACCAACCATAAGCCTTCATTCTGGATACTGTTTTTAACCCATAACAAATGTAGAAAGCAAACAGTGTTTAAAAACAGAGATATCAATTTTAGGTTTTGACAGATGTTTTACATTTATCTTTTTATTTACCTTTGAAGACCTATTAGTTCATATAAATTATTCTATGCATTTAAATGCATAGGTATGAAGTTGGAATTAGTAAAACATGCTCTGGTAAGAAAACAGTTTATTTTCTGATTTAATACTAATCATCCATTGCTAATGTACTATAAAATCCTACTTAAGAGAGATACTGACTCTAATTATTAAAGTTAATGGCCTCCAGTTGCCTCATCTTGCCTTTAGTGTAGGATATTAAGCATGCAGAACCCATAATTTAATTATCACCTGTTAATATTGGCTCTAAGTTCATTTCTCTCCTTTCAGGATGAAACTTCAGTGATGAGCCAATTAAAAACTATTATCTTCCTACTCAAAACACCAGCCTGCTAAGTATATCCACAGTATACAGATCACAGATCTGTTGGGATTCTCAAGATGGAACCTGCTGCCTCTTGCCTTTAGGGATTGCTAAATTAAATTATTATTTCTGTCCATTTTTCATTCTAATTTTTAAAGTCTCTAGATTACATTGGGGTGCCTGGGTGGCTCAGTCGGTTAAGTGTCCGACTTCAGCTCAGATCATGATCCCATGGTTTGTGAATTCGAGCCCTGTGTCCGGCTCTATGCTGAAAGCTCAGAGCCTGGAGCCTGCTTCGGATTCTGTGTCTCCTTCTCTCTCTGCCCCTACTCTACTTGTGCTCGCTCTCTCTCACTCTCAAAAATAAATAAATGTAAAAAAATTTTTTTAACTCTCTAGATTATATAAAGATTATATCTTTCTTCTATATATATACACTTTAAAAACCATTCAAGAAGTGGAGAGTTATGTTATTCTACAAAAATAAAAGGCAAACATTAAAAGAAATACATACTCATTCCTATTTGGACATCATAAGAGTAACAAAACATCAGAGAATGTGGTACAGTAAGAGGGTTAGCTTTTTATAAAATCCCACTGATATGCACTGGAGAAATGCGCAGTGCATTTACAGGAATTTATTAGAAACTTTGTCCCCTGTGCCCTCCTGATATATGTACTATTCTACTGAAATCTAATTTTATCAGTTCACCCATGGGAATGAAACTCCAGGAAATTCATTTGTGCTAACCAAATTCACAAGAGATTGATTTATAACTAGTGAATCACATTTTAATTTGCCATGGGAATGCTACCTGATCCAAGAACCAGAAATATTCACCTGATGTTTCTTAGTTGCTAGCACTACAATGAATATAAAGGTGAAAAACCATCCCCGTCCTCAATGAGTTCATAATTTGGTGAGGGGGCTTGGACAATATACAAATACAAGCCAGGCTACAATTAACGTGTGAATGGTATATAGTGGTTAAATGTATAGATGAGGTTCAATTCTTTCCACTAGGTAGAATCCTATAGCTAGGAAACCAAATTATACTTCAGGTGGGTTTTTAGTAGATACATTTTAAGGTAGGTTTCTCTCAAGTCATTCCTGGTTAATAAATTATCTTTCCTGGAGCACCTGGGTGGCTCAGTTGGTTAAGCGGCTGGCTCTTGGTTTTGGCTCAGGTCATGATCTCATGGTTCTTGAGTTTGAGCCCCACATCGAGCTCTTCGTTGTCAGCAAGGAACATGCGTGGGATTTCTCTATCCATCTCTCTCTGCCCCTCCCTGACCTGCACTCTCCCTCTCTCAAAATAAGTAAAAAAACTTAAAAAAGTAAATTATCTTTCCCTTTTCTCTGCCTATTTCTGTATAAAGAACCAGAACCAGCTATCTGTAATTAGGACATCTTTGCTCTTGGATACATTCTAGACACTCTACAAAAATTTTTAAACTATAACATGTTCAGATCCATGACGATTCTTCTTACTGCAGTTACTATTATATCCACCTCTTCTGTACTCTAGAGTCACAGCTGGTTTGTAAGTTGATTCTAAAGTTAGTACATAAGGCAAAAATTATCTATAGTCAAAATGCCCATAAAAATTCCATAAATAGCCTATAAATTAGAGTATATATAAATTCTGCAAAACAATATTAACATAAATGTACAATGTTTAGTAAAATGTGACATAAAATACATAATCCAAATAAAATTTTAAAGTATTTTAATTACAGTATTTTTATTTAAATAAACATTTATGTAAAGGAATATACATAAATTAAATGTACGTATCGTGCATATCCTTTGTCATAAAACCCCTATTTGTAGATTTCCTCTACTGAATAGATTTTAAGTAGGCCACTACCTAACAATATATATTGAAAAACTTGTCTTTAAATCACAAGACAGACTGTGTTGCTTCTGAGGAGCTTTTTAGATATTTTATGTGGATTCTTATCAACTCCAGTCTCAGGCATCTCTCCTAGATTTGGATGTTAGTCTGCTTTTCTCTAATTACTATACTCACCCACACATACCATGCACCTGGCTGACAATGAGCCCATATTCCCACTCTGACCACAGATAGCTAACTATCTACAAGGAAGTAAAAGGAAGGAAATCAAACCTCTGACATGCATTATCTGCACTGCACGCAATCAGCTGAGCCTCAGTACCCGTATAACTGAAATGAGTTTTATATATATATACATATATATATGTGTGTGTATATATATATATATATATATGTGTGTGTATATATATATATATATATATATATATGTATATATATATATAAAAGTCTAATGTAGCAAGCACACTGAAGCAGGAATAGCTGTGTATACATGTTTCAGCCTGCACCTTCAGTGTATTATGATAGGACTCTGCTTCCTATAATACTAATTTTAGGCAATCAGTAATGGTACTGTTGATGGTACCATTGTCTGATCATTTTCATAAGATCAATACTCTTTCTATGATATACAAAAGCTCTGATATGAAAGCAAGGGTAAGACCCAGCTCAATGGTTTCCCTCACCTACTAGATCAGTCAGTGGTCCATTTATTAGATCATAGCCATTATGCAGAATATTGGGAGGATGTGGTGAAAGATGATTTTTTAGAATCTGGCACTGAAAGTGTGGAGAGCTGAGGTTCTGGAATCCAATAGTGCGTGAATTTCACCTGTTCCGCTTACTTGCTGGGTGCCCTCTAAGCATGTTATTTGAAACTTTTCAAGGCTCAGTTCCTTACCTCCCTTAGGGTTTTTTTTTTAACTAGGCTCAATGCCCAATGTGGAGTTTGAACTCACGACCCCAAGATCGACAGGCACATGCTCTACTGATTGAGCCACTCAGATGACCTTCCCTTAGGGCTTTTTAGACGATTAAATGCAATACGGTGCTTGGCACAGTCCCTGGTGTATGAATAGAGCTTAATAAACATTATATAATTTTTAATTTTGATTACAATATTTGGAATTTCAAGTTGTCAACAACTTTTTACACCTCTTGTATGTGCATCTATATGAGGTGACAGCCTGTACTTAATTTTTCTCCCTAGAAACAACAATGAAGTTATTGTTAATGACAACACATATAATCACTACTCCCAACACCTATTTTTGGTGTCTTAAATTTAATTATTCCTCTCATAATATTTTTTTAATCTGCCATAATGTGAGATCTATGACTACAGCTGAGAGATATTAAAAGCAGAACAGAAAACCACACAAGTTTCTTAAAATAACGATATAAAGTCTCACACACATGATGTTTATACACATAACAAGGAAATACAGTCTAAGCAGAATATACTGAACGCTAACCACGAATGAGTTAAAAAAATACCATAGTTTATTTTAAAATCACACGTATTTTACTTTCATTAGTATGTACAGAAATTTCATTGTAAGATGTTTTTTTAAACAATTTCAAAGCTATGTGTGCCCCACCTGATAATCCTACTGTGGTACTGATTATCCCTCTAAAACACACACGTGATGCTAAAGCTGAGTATGAGTGTTGCTCTGTCCTTCCAAACCCTAAAACATGTATGCTACCTAAGCAAACCCCATCCTTTGCAGGGACCAGCAAGTCAAACTCATGCTTCTCAGGCTTGGTATGTAAGCTGTTGGTGGCAAAACTTTTGTGGGTAAGTTCTCGATTTTTCTCAATTAATGTATAATAAATATCATAATCAGCCTCTAATAATTACAGGTGAAAAAATAATGTTTATTCATTTTTGAGAAAGAGAGAGAAAGACAGAGTGTAAGTGGGGGAGGGGCAGACACAAAGGGAGACAAAGAATCTGAAGCAGGCTCCAGGCTCTGAGCAAAGAGCCTGATGTGGGACTTGAACACACGAACCATGAGATCATGATCTGAGCCGAAGTTGGATGCTTAATCAATTGAGCTACCCAGGTGCCCTTTATATCCATATTTTTAAAGTGTATTATTTATTTTGAGAGAGAGAGCGAGTGTGTGTGTGTGTGTGTGTGTGTGTGTGTGTGTGCGCGCGCGCGCACATGGGAGCTGAAGAGGAGCAGCGAAGAGGGAGTGAGAGAGAATCCCAAGCAGGCCCCTTCTGTCCCTGAGGAGCCTGATGCGGGGCTTGATCCCACAAACTGTGAGATCATGACCTAAGCCAAAATCAAGAATTGGATATTTAACTGACTGAACCACCCAGGCACCCCTCAGAGATTCTTTAAATGGTGTAGATATTGGTTCTTTTATTACACCTTTGAGTATGGTTTCCCTTGATTCAGAACTGAATTTGCTGAAGATATTCTTGATTTCAGGTATACTGTAACTTTTCAAAAAATGAACAATCATGGGATTTTAATACCAGTATACAAAATAATTTGAGTAAGCGAATTCCAGACACTAAGCACTGAGGTGGACAGACCAAGTTTTGAAATATAACTGGTTCTGAAGTTGTGAACTACTTGAACTGAACTATATTTTCATTTTCAATAATTTTGTTCTGTGACTCACTGAGAGAGTCCACAGTGTTGTCACTGATATTTTAGTGGTATTAGTGAATAAAACCTTGATGCTTTCTGCTGTCCTAACTGGAAAGGCGCTTTATTTAATTCTTTAATTATTATTTAATAATTATTAATTATTTTAAATCTTTAATTCTTGTTCTCTAATGAAAACTTTTATAAAATCTCTCTATAACCCTGCTTGTTCTCTTTTGTTTCTATTTCCCACATTAAAAACAATCCAGGGGTGCCTGGGTGGCTCAGCTGGTTAAGCACTGGTCTCTTGATTTCAGCTCAGGTCATGACCTCACAATCCGGAGAGAGAGTTGTATAGGGCTCCCCACTGGCTGTGGAGCCTGCTTAATATTCTCTCTCTCCTCCCTTGCCCTGGCACTCTGTCTCTCTCTCTCTCTCTCTCTCTCAAAACAAAACAAAATAAAACAAAACAATCCAATCCAAAGACTGTACTTTCAACATAAGTTTACAGGTTCAGGATAAGGTTATGGTATACATTAGCACTGGATTCAAATCTGATGGTCAGATATGACTTCTTTCCAGGTAAATGTGGAAAGAAATGTGTAGAAATATATCCTGTTAGCAAAATGAGAAAAGCTATCCAATATCCTAATAAATCCATAAAACTCAATGTCTGTGAACAGAAAATGTCAAATGATCATTAGCCACTAGTTTATGCAAATGTCTCAGAGAAACATAGGCTGGGTTTTTCTAGTATAGGATCAGATTTGTTTTGCAAAGACTCTCTAAGGTGATGAGTGTATGTTAGTCATTCTTTTACTCCTGCAGGGCTACACAGGGCCTTCCTGCCAGGCCAAAATCTGGTTTATAGAGCATCTCTTGCCCTCTTGCCCTGACAAAAGTATGTCAGTCAGGAAGGGACAAATTACTTACTAAAAAAACAAAACAAAACAAAACAAACAAAAAACCCCCAATACCTTACAAGTATCACTTAAAAGTACCTGCAGATACTTTTTTCTACCAGTGAAAATACAGTTCACAATTTATCCCCTTTAGGACCATGATTTCAAAGTCCTCTTTCATCTATGTGATATACTTTTACATGAAAATAAAGACTTCCTTTGGTGTGTTGGTTATGTTGACTTTTTTAGATGCCACATTCCCAGTGTTTTAGGCCATTGTGACCTGGAGGTGAAGGAAGATACAGACTAAAAAGGTGAGGGCAGGGCAGCTGCCGACCACAGGATCAAAGAGATGCTGGTGTTCTCTATGTTCTCTATGGTCTCTATGGTCTAAGGATAATTCTCACTCTCCCCACTCCTTTCCCATCTTGGGGATAACTTACCCTACCAACTCATTTTTTTGAAAAAGTTACAACAGCTGTTGTAACTGAGAGATTATTAATTTTATTTATTGTTGGTAACTCACCAGGATTAACAATTCTGTTGTCTACAGTTTATGAAATGTCAACAAAACAAGGTAATTTAAGTTATGCTATTATTCATAAGTAGTAACATTGTAAAATCTCAACCACTTATTTTACTGTGAGCATATGAATGGCATATTTGGGAAAGAAGTTGATATTCATTTTAAAATGACTCCAAATTTTTATTTTGAGAGATATATGTTACACATAATTCATTATTCTACATTTACTACTAGCCAAGTGTTCTATAATTAATTTCTTTATACATTTAAAAGTCTGCACAAAGGACCAGACAAGAAAAGAAATGGCACAAGTTTTTCATTGAATTGTTAGAAGGTCAGCCTAGAAGGTAAGAGGCAATTGGAATAAACACTTGTAAATCACAAAGGGCATTGTAATTCAAGTTAAAGAGTTTATACTCCACTTAAAGGCAAAGAGAGCAGTTGAAGAGTTTGTAAATTTAAAAAAAAAATTTTTTTTAATGTTTATTGATTCTTGAGACAGAGACAGAGCATGAACAGGGGAGGGGCAGAGAGAGAGAGGGAGACACAGAATCTGAAACAGGCTCCAGGCTCTGAGCTGTCAGCATAGAGCCCAATGTGGGGCTCAAACCCACGAACTGTGAGATCATGACCTGAGCCGAAGTCGGAAGCTTAACCGACTGAGCCACCCAGGTGCTCAGAGCAGTTAAAGAATTTTAATTTAAATCCCTATTTTAACATTTTCAGGCTGGAGTTTTAGGAAGTACAAGCAGAATTTGAAGAAAAGACTTGAAGAAAGAAAGCTCAAAGTAGGAAGAACAGTTAGGATATCACTGCATTAATATGGGAGAGAATGGACCCGATTATGGATACAAAGGTGAGGGGTTAGGAACTCAAACAGTTCTGACCTGAGTCATGAGTGGATATGCATACATTTTGGGTTTTTTTTTGAAAGGAATAGTGTGATAAAATCAGTGTGGGGCATACTGAATTTAAAGTATCTTCAGGATATCCAAGTGAAAATGTTTAGTAAACAGCAGAACACAGCAAATTTAAGAGAAAAGCTCTAGATTGAGAGCACAGATTTGGAAGTCCAGCAAATAGAAGAGGATAATGAAATATAGGGAAGCAGATGAAATCGCTAGGAAGTATACTGAATGAGAGAGAAGTCAAGTGGCTTTTAAGAGATGAGCAGAAAAAAGTGAGGGCTTCTAATTTTCCCTTATCAGTGAAAAGAAAACCATTTTAAAAGGACATTAATCCTAAATTCTAAAATACCTCTCCTGTTCCAGTACAGATTTCAAAACAGAGTTAAAAGTTTTTAACCAACTGCTCATTGGCTCTAATTAGCTCTGTTAATCCTTTTCTTACTGTTCTTATCAAACTATTCTTTGACTTTAGCTGCAGCCTTTATTTGTGTGGTCTCTGGTTTACAAGCTATTGTTTTAGGATCATGTTCTTTTCAATGGCTTTTCTGCAAAGAGATCACTTAATTTCTGATTATTTTATCCTCTTATTTCTTCCATTTTTTTCCACTTTTTTAATTACTGGTATGTATCAGCAGTGGTTATCATCCTTTTTTAGTACAAATGTATAATATTTTAGGTACATTATGTGTTAAATTGGAATTTGTAGGCAGTCTATGAACATATCCTTTGTTATTTCTTTGGGAATGTGCATTCTGAGTTTCTGTTGCATATTTTAAAGAAATTTGGGGGTACAACTTGCCTTAAGTTAGGAGTTTGGCTATATGAGAAAATATCTTTTCCTCTGGATCCTTATTTGGTCCGTTTTTTTCTAATTTCCTAAAATTTGATCATATACTCTTATGTTACAGGACTTTTCAACTAAATTATTCTATATTATTGTACCAGTGTGATTTATTCATAGGCAAATGAACTCACAGGCAAATAGTCTATACATTCCCATTAATAAAATGAATTATTTCTAATAAAAAGATTTCAGTGTGCCATAGAAAACTACTAATTAATTAGCTCCACAATTTAAAAGCACTTAACACGCTCAAAATGATGTCTTATATTAGAGGAGGGAGGAGCATTTCTACCTCAGAAAATTAGCCTTTTGGACATTTGATGATATTATTTTTAACATTTTTTTTTTGAGAGATAGATACAGTGTGAGGGGGGCGGGCAGAGAGAGAGGGAGACACAGAATCTGAAGCAGGCTCCAGGCTCTGAGCTGTCAGCACAGATCCTGACGCAGGACTTGAACCCATGAACAATGAGATCATGAGACCTGAGTCTGAGCCACACAGGCAGCCCGGATATTATTTTTTAAACCAAACTAACAAAGCTTAAAATTCTGTCTTAGATAAGTGATTAGGTTCTTGACATCTTGATAATCAAAGATATCTCTAATGGTTTGTGAACTGCTTTAGAAAAAGGATCTAATTAATCCTTCTCATGATGTTTGCACTAAATTGTCCTCTGATTTGAGTAGCAACTATCATTTATTTATTCCATCCCTGTTTGCAAACCATTGTTTCAAAATCATGTTATTTTCAGTAGATTTGCTATGAAGGAATCACTTTATTTCTGATTATTACATTCACAGAAACAACTGTTTCCTGGCTGCCCTGAGTTGTGTTTTATCATTTGACGCTGTGATACACTGTGCCCTTAAAGTATTTCTTCTGTTGGCTTGGTTTGTGGTCTCCCTGTTTTAGATCAACCGCGCAGCAGCTGCTTGGACAGCCTTCTGTCATCTATTTTCAATAGTGTTACACAGCATCCCACATAGCTTCAAGGATGATAAATTGGCTGGACTCCAGGGCTTGCACTGTAATCCTGCCTTGTCATTTAATGTTAAGTGTATCTCACAGCTGACACTGATGAAACTGCTTAAGAAATCAGATATGATCTTTAGCAGAGCCACATCTCACTTTCACATTCAGGGTTAGGTTCTATTTTGATCAACTCCAGGGCATATTTCAAAAAACTGCATCATTCTTCAATGCCTAACATATCTTTTCCATTCATCAATCCATTCTCTCCTATTTTTGATTCCAGAGATACATTTACTGATCTGTATTTGAGTGGTATCTGTACTGTCAAAACAAACAGAATTTAAGTGTTATATAATTTAACTCACAAACTCTGCTCTAACCGCACACATTGTTATTATACATCAAAATTTATAGATCTTGGGAGTAGAAGTATAGATCTGACCCTTTAACATTTTTTTTTAATGTTCCTAATATCATAGTCAGTTTATTTGCCAGTCACACTGATTTCTGCCTGGCATCCTAACTGGTCTTGATAGGAACAGGGACTTGAAAATTTTTGCTAATTAAGACCTTACAGGAAACTAGTAAAAATATCTCAAAATGCTAAAAAGAAAGGAGTTAGGTCTATGGATGTTACTTCAATTTATAAACTGCAACACAGCTAAGATGCCACAATTTTTTTTGTTTTTTTTTTGAGAGAGAGAGAGAAAGAGAGTACACGAACTGGGGAAAGGGGCAGAGGAAGAGAGAGAGACTCATAAGCAGTCTCCACATCAGCATGGAGCCTAATGCGGAGCTCGATCCCATGACGACGAGGTCATGACCTGTGCCAAAATCAAGAGTCGGACACTTAACTGAATGAGCCATCCAGGCGCCCCCACAATAATAATTTTAATGACTGTAGAACTATTTAAACAATACATACCCGTTATATTAGAAGTAGCATTATAAATAACAAAAAAGTCTTGTAAAATTCCCAAAACATTTTTTAGTGAAATCTCAAACACTTTCTGAAGGAGCTTCTAACCCAAAGCAAAACTATCCAATTTGAATTTTATTATATTTTATCTGTGCTCTGTTGAAGTAGAATGGATGATTATAAAGCACAAGCTGTCAGCAAAGAGGATAAAAAAGAAAACCAAGAGGATGGATAATCAACAAATCGTAGATGCTTGCCTGGAATATTTGAAGTGACTCTATCCTTAAATGATTCCCATCCCAGGTCAACATCAATACTGTTGCCAAATTAATCCATTCATTTTCTAAGTGTTTTTCATTAGTAAGTTTCTAATAGATGATAATAGTCCATTAAAGGATGCCGCCACAGTCAGTACTCTGGCTTAAAAATCACAATCCAAAATTATTATTCAACTGGTTACTTTGGGAAAAACAAAACAAACTTCTGTCTTTCCAAAGATTAAATGTTCTATTCTTTCATACACAGCAGGTAATCCGAACCAAATTTCACAAATCATTTAGGTTTTATATTATTGAGGTTTGGTATGTATTTTTCATGATGATTACTGAAGGCAAAAAACAGTTAAATTTCATGGTGGAAGAGATGGCCTGACTGGGGATCCAAAACAGTTTTAAAAAGAGAAGACAGGGGCGCCTGGGTGGCGCAGTCGGTTGAGCGTCCGACTTCAGCCAGGTCACGATCTCGCGGTCCGTGAGTTCGAGCCCCGCGTCAGGCTCTGGGCTGATGGCTCAGAGCCTGGAGCCTGTTTCCGATTCTGTGTCTCCCTCTCTCTCTGTCCCTCCCCGTTCATGCTCTGTCTCTCTCTGTCCCAAAAATAAAAATAAACGTTGAAAAAAAAATTTTTTAAAAAGAGAAGACAGACTGTTGTCAGTTGTGCCAAAATTTACGAGAGAGCACATCCTTCCTTGGTTTGCTGCGTAGGTGCTCATCAGGTAGTATGCTATCAGCCTTCCTTAAATAAAAGGTTTAAACTAGGGTGCCATGATGATCCATCTTTAATCTGGACTCTTTATCAACCTACCTAGCTCTTTCACTTTGGTGAACCACAAAATCAAGTAAGTATTGTAAGCCCAATATGGGCCATTTAACTTTTCTGGACTTTAGATACCACATGTGTAAAATGGATTAAAAGGCTCCCGCAGCCCTTTCCTGGCTCTAAAATGAAGATTTCTGAAAGTATCTTGGGAGCTATAGTTGAATTCAGAGAAGTGTTATTCCGGTCAGCATGATCTTCAAAATAGTGGAGCTACTGGGGCTAACTGGAGAACAACACATAAAAGTCACATAAAATTTGTGACAATTATACTGAAAAGCTCGTTGAACTGTACCAGGAATTTTATTACTGTACATCCACTAGCATTTATAGATACTCTGTTCATTCTTCAAGGTCAGCCTCAACTTTGTGTCTGGTGACCTAGGCCTTTTTGGGGAACTTACTGATAATATGTTCAGATCAAGAAGGAAGAGGATGATCATTTGGGGAAAGTTTTGAAAATTAAACAGAATCTTAATATTAAAAGCAAAATGGGGAAGTCAGTAGTGTTTTTTATATGTATATGTTTTCCACAGAAGTGCTATATGAATAAAGGTTTTGAAAGGAGAACATGGTAATGACCCCTTAGTGGAGCTTCTTTTTAGGGGTGAATATATTTATATTTGGAAAACAGCCAGAGAACTTCGTAAGTCCTACATCATGAAATGCTCAATCATGTAGAAGAGACAAAACTGATCACAGCAATTCAGAGAAACAATCAGCATGGACTTATCATTGTCAAAGGAGCTTCCTGAAGATTTTGGAAGTTGAGCATACCATAACTCTGTATGCTACATTATTAGGAATTTTTTCAGCAAAGGAGAAGGACATTCCAAGCAACAGCTTAACCTGGCACAAAGAGGTGGCAACTCTAACACTACCATCATCATTATTTTATTATTACTGTCAGAATTGGAAAAATTGTGAAGGACACTGGTTTGTCTGTTAGGATATGACTTTTTAAAATAAACTGAATTTTCTCAACTTATTTAGTGCAGAGTTAGTGCACTATAATCAAAGAAGTACAAACATATTTATTTCTCTGGGTCAGGGCTGAATGCTCAGGTTACTTATTTCTTTGACATTATTTGAAAGAAGTAGTTGTTTTTAATAACTGTAGTGTCCATAAAGGAACAAAAAAGAGGACATGGTTTGATTCTCTGTGGTTTTTTTTAAACTTTTCTTTTTCAGTTTATTTTGAGAGAGAGAGCGCGCGCGCGCGAGAGAGAGAGCACAAAAGCGGAGGAACGTGGGTAGCAAGAGAGGTCTATCAGCACAGAGCCCGATGAGGGGCTCAATCTCATCAATCAATGAGGTCATAACCTGAGGTGAAATCAAGAGTTGGATGCTTAAACAACTGAGCCACCCAGGTGCCCCCAGGGTTGATTCTTTAAAAGTAAGAGTTTATACTAAAGATAAATAAAAATATTTGTCTAATTGGTATTATAAGACCAGAACTATTCAGCTACTACACTTATTTTCATAGACTTATTTAAATGTATCATGATTTTTTAATATGAGGCATATTTAAGTGAGTTTTCACATACTAAGAAACAGTGTCTAATTTAGTTTTGACATAGACAGTACTTCTGGAAGAAGAGGCCAATCAGCGCATTTTAGTCAAGTATTTAACACACTCAGATTACAAAAAGTAGGATTTCTAATCTGAAATATTTTGAAAAATATTGAAGTATTTTCCTATGAAGATACAAAGAATTTAGATGTTGGATTTTCTGGTTAATTTTCATAGACTCTGAACTATTGTCAGATCCTGTTATTTTGATATTTGAATCAGAAATTATAATCATTATTAGGAATGGTCCTACTGACTGACCTTCCGCTAAGTTATAATTTACCCAAGTTGTTAAATCAAAAAGCTTTGAAGAGTGCTTGCTATTTGAAAAATATCTATGAAGATTGTGAAAAAGTAATCTATTTGAGGTTAGTACCTACAAAGACTTTTGGGTTTAGGGGTAGAGGGAAGGCTTAAAATGAAGTAAAGCGGGGGCACCCAGGTAACAGCTCAGCTGGTTAAGCGTCCAACTCTTGGCTTCGACTCAGGTCATGATTTCATGGTTTAGGAGTTTCAGCCCCACATCAGGCTCTCTGCTGACAGCATGGAACCTGCTTGGGATTCTCTCTCTCCCTTTCACTCTGTCCTCCCCTGCTCACTTACACAGTCTCTCTCTAAATAAATAAACTTAAAAAATAAAAATTAAAAAAAAAATTTCTAAAGAAGCAAAGTTTAAGATATGCATATACAGATACCTCTAGAAGGACTTTTAATTGTGGGGGGATTTAAACAGTGTTCGTGATGGTTTAATTAGATGTGGTTACAGATTACTGTGGGAGCAGGTGAGAAATTCTAACAGGCTGTGAGACTCTCTTCACGTAAGGTTCAAGGTATTATTTCATTCTTTGTATTTATACTTTAGTTCTTTCCAAAAAGTGAACTGGATTAGATTTTGATCACATTTCAGGTAAATCCTCCACTTTCAACCTCTGCAAAAACTACTTTTTTATGATGTCTATAAAAAACAATCTTTGTGCACTTTCTGTATCCATTAGGTACTGTAATTGTGATTTCCTTCTTCATCCATTAGACACAATTTTCTCATCTTTTTTTCTTGTCCTCATCTCACTGAAATTTTTTAAGTGAAATGAACTATCAGAAAAAATTATGACAAGTCCTTGGCAATTTGAAAATTGTGTAAAGCTAGTCTCAGTTATCAATGGCTTTGTTATCAATGGCTTATGTTTCTTCTTTCTTTACCATCCCTAATTATTTGTGTTTGCTCTTGCTGTTAGGCATACTGTTTTAAACACTTGGTTGTTACAGTGGGTATGAAGTGCCTGATAGTCTACCGAAAATAAACCAAGATAAACTATAGTTAGGGCAGAGGTTCCAGTCTTTGTTATTCTTGATATAATACCATCTGCGCCTCTGGTGAATTCCTTTAGACCTTTAAAATAGCCTGTCAAACTGTTCAATGGAAATTAGACTTTTTTTTTCCCCTAATGCTCCAGTAGGGTCACAGAAAGAAGTATCCCTCATATTTTTTAAAATCAAAAAAATCAATTACTTTAGGCCCATAAAAGCTAAAGAAGTGAAAGATTTTAGAAGTGGAAAAAATGCTGTGAAGTTATCTACTCTTCCTTCTCTTTTTAAAAATCAATACATTGGGGCGCCTGGGTGGCGCAGTCGGTTAAGCGTCCGACTTCAGCCAGGTCACGATCTCGCGGTCCGTGAGTTCGAGCCCCGCGTCGGGCTCTGGGCTGATGGCTCAGAGCCTGGAGCCTGTTTCCGATTCTGTGTCTCCCTCTCTCTCTGCCCCTCCCCCGTTCATGCTCTGTCTCACTCTGTCCCAAAAATAAATAAACGTTGAAAAAAAAAAAAAAATTAAAAAAAAAAAAATCAATACATTTAATTCCCACCTCCTTTCTTTTGTTCAACAGACCAGCAAGTACACACAAGTTATCAAATGCTCCTTTTGGAATGAAAGCTAAATCGTATCAGTACTATCCAAACCTCTCTAGTAACTTGTCATCTCACATAAGCTAAAGTCCTTACAGTGGCCTTCAGGATCCAACGTGACCTAGCCCCCTGCTTCCTCTCTGACCTCATCTCCATGCACTCTCCCCATGACTCGCTCTGCTCCAGTCACATTGGTCTCCCACTGGTTCCTTTAACATGCCAAGAATGCCCTTTTCTGCCTGAGATACCTTTCCACCAGAGAAATTAAATTAGCACAGCTTGCTCCCTCATTATTTTCAGGTCTTTGAACAAACATCAACTTATCAGAGAGAGCTTTCCTGATCACCTGTCTGAAATCAAAACCTCACCACCACCACCCCCATCACCACCATCTACAAGTCCTACCCATCTCTGCCCCCTTCCCAGCTTTACTTTGTTCCAAAGTATTTTTTTTTAAATTTTTTTAACGTTTTATTTATTTTTGAGACAGGGAGAGACAGAGCATGAACAGGGGAGGGTCAGAGAGAGGGAGACACAGAATCTGAAACAGGCTCCAGGCTCTGAGCTGTCAGCACAGAGCCCAACGCGGGGCTTGAACTCACGGACCGCGAGATCATGACCTGAGCCGAAGTCGGCCGCTCAACCGACTGAGCCACCCAGGCGCCCCTGTTCCAAAGTATTTATTACCTTCCGATATACAGTATAGTTTATCTGTTCACTTTCTTCTTCCTCCACAAGAATGTGAACTTCAGGCTGAGAGTTTTTGTTTTTCTTGTTTTGTTCTATTATTATGTCTCCAGCACCTAAGACAATTCCTGGTACACATGAGGTATTCAACACATATTTGTTTAATGACCCAAAACTGACTTAATAAATAAGGTTCTCTCAAGGTGCCTGGGTGGCTCAGTCAGTTAAGCATCTGGCTTTGGCTCAGGCCATGATCTCACAGTTCATGAGTTCGAGCCTTGCGTCAGGCTCTGTGCTGACAGCTCAGAGCCTGAAGCCTGCTTTGGATTCTGTGTCTCCCTCTCTCTCTGCCCCTCGCCCATTCATGCTCTGTCTCTGTCTAAAAAAATAAACATTAAAGAAAAAAAATTTTTTTAATTAAAATAAATAAAGTTCTCTCTCTCTCTCTACTCTGCTTCATACCAATATTCCATTTTCTAGTTTTTAAAAGATTTATACCATTTACCCACATATGTAATCTGACCTTAATTGAAAGAATTCCAAATAACTTCATGACAACATTTAAAACCTGAACTTGGCTTTGATTTACTTTTAAAAACCAGTGTAATACACGAGGAGGTTGAAAGTAAAAGGATGGAAAAGGCATATCATGCAAACACTATTTTTTTTAAAAAGCAGTGATAGCTATATTAGTATCAGATAAAGGAGACTTCAAAGCAAGAAAGTTACTACAGACAAACAAGGACACTACATAATGATGAAAAGAGCACTCCATCAGGAAGATAAAATCCTAAATGTGTATGCATCAAATAAGAAAATCTTAAAATACATCAAGCAAATACTAACAGAACTGAAAGAAGAACCAAATAAATTCACAATTACAGTTGGGAACTTCAATACCCAACTATCAGCAACTGAGAAAACTATGAGGTAGAAAATCAGGAAGGCAGAGAAGAAATGAACAAATATTCAGCTATCAGGATATAACTGACATACATAGATAACTCCATCCAACAACAGTAGATTACACATTCTTTTCAAGAGCTCATGGAATGGTCACCAAGATGGACCATATCTTGGGCATCCAAACTGGTAAGGAAGAAGTAAAACTATGAGTATTTGCAAATGACATCCATGACTTGGATGAAATAAGTGATGGGGTCCACCAATGTAGACCATATGCTGGACTATAAAACAAAATTTCTTTATACAGAAAACCCTAAAGATTCCACCAAAAAAGTACTAGAGCTGGTAATTGAATTCAGTAAAGTTGCAAGATATAAAATCAATGTACAGAAGTCTGTTGCATTCTTATACACTAACAATGAAGCAGCAGAAAGTGAAATTAAGAAAACAGTCCCATTTACAAGTGCACCAAAAATAATACAATATCTAGGAATAAACTTAACCAAAGAGGTGAAAGACTTGTACTCTGAAAACAATGAAACACTAATGAAAGAAATTCAACACAAGTCAAAGAAATGAAAAGATATTCCATGCTCATGGGCTAGAAGAACAAACATTGTTAAAATGTCTACACTACCCAAAACAAACTACAGATTTAATGCAACCCCTGTAAAAATACAGCGCTTTTCACAGAACTAGAACAAACAATCCTAAAATGTGTACGGACCCACAGAAGTCCCAGAAGAGCCAAAGCAATCTTGAAAAAGAAAAAGCTGCAGGTATTACAATTAAAGACTTCAAGTTATATTACAAAGCAGTAATAATTAAAACAGTATGGTACTGGCATAAAAACAGACACACAGATCAGAGGAGCAGAAGAGATAATCCAGAAATAAACCCACAATTATGCAATCAACCTTTGACAAAGCAAAGGGGAAAAATACAGTCTCTTCAACAAATGGTGATGGGAAAACTGGACAGCTACATGCAAAAGAATCAAACTGGACCGATTTCTTTCATTATATACAAAAATTAACTTAATGGATTAAAAATCTGAAACCATAAAAACCCTTAAAGAGAGAAAGGCAGTAATTTCTCTGACATCAGCCACAGCAACATTTTTCTAGATGTGTGTCTGGAAGCAAGGGAAATAAAGCCAAAAATCAACTACTGGGACTACTTAAAAATAAAATTTCTGCACAGCAAAGTAAACAATCAACAAAACTAAAAGGCAACCTACTGAATGTAAGAAGATATTTGCAAATGACATATCTGATAAACGGTTAGTATCTAAAATATATAAAAAACTTGCAGGGTACCTGAGTGGCTCAGTCAGTTAAGCTTCGGCTCACGTCGTGATCTCACAGTTTGTGAGTCCGTGCCCCGCATCGGGCTCTGCGCTGACAGTGCAGAGCCTGGTTGGGATTCTCTCTCATTCTCTCCCCCCTCCCCCGAACCTCTTCCACTTGTGCATGCACACATGCACACACTCTCCCTCTTTCTCAAAATAAATAAAAACTTTAAAAAAGAACTTATAGAACTCAACACACACAACAAAATCCATACACAGTCTAATTAAAAAATGGGCAGAAGGCATAAACAAACACTTTTCCAAAGAAGACATTCAGATGGCCAACAGACATATGAAAAGATATTCAACATTAGGGAAATGCAAATCAAAAGTACAATGAGATATCACCTCACACCTGTCAGAATGGCTAAAATGAAAACACAAGTACAGTATGTGTTGGTAAGATGTGGAAAAAGAAACCCTCTTGCACTGTTGGTGGGAATGCAAACTGGTGCAGCCACTGTGGAAAACAGTATGGAGCTTCCTCAAAAAATTAAAACTAGAACTTGCCTACAATCCAGTAATCACATTACTGGGTATTTACCCCCAAAATACAAAAACACTAATTCAAAGGGACACATGTACCCTAATGTTTATAGTAGCATTGTGTACAATAGCTAAATTATGGAAAACAGTCCAAGTGTCCATCGGCAGATGAATGGATAAAGAAGATGTGGTATATACATACCCTAGAATATTACTGAGCCATAAAAAGGAATGAAATCTTGCCATTTGCAACAACATAGACAGAGCTAGAGAGTTTAGTGCTAAGCAAAATAAGTTAGTCAGACAAAGACAAATGCCACAGGATCTCACTCATATGTGGAACTTAAGAAACAAAAAGAAAAATAAAAGAGAGAGAGACAGACCAAGAAACAGACTCTTAACTATAAAGAACAAATTGATGGCCACCAGAGGGGAGGTGGGTAGGAGGATGGATGAAATAAGTGACGGGGCCCATGGAACGGTCACCAATGTAGACCATATGCTGGGCCTTAAAACAAACTTTAAAACATTTTAAAAATTTTAAATCATACGAAGTATATTTTCCACCATAATATAATGAAATGAAAAATGAACAAGAGACAACAGGAAACTCTCCAAACATTTAGAAATTAAGTAGCATACTTATAAATAATCCATACGCCAAGTCTCCAAGGAAATAAAGAGAAATACATAGAACTAAAATGTAGGTAGTGAGGTGTAACTCCCCATCCTTTACATGTGAACAGCACATAGTGAATTCCTTCCAAAGATTACAGCATAGACAGAGGGAGAGGGCAACTGCACGGTGGAGAAGCCTGGCAAACACCACCTATGTCATACGATCAAACTAAACATCGGTGGTAAGTCATGTTGATCACATGTACCCTTGATGTGGTATGATGAAATGGCACTTTACCTCTGTGGTCTTCCTGCCAAGAACCCATAAACCCCAACGTGATCATGAAAATGAAAAACATATCAGATAAATCCCAACTGAGGCACACTCTACAAAAGATTTGACCAGCACTCCTCAAAACTGTCAAGGTCTTGAAAACAAAGAAAGTCTGAGAAACTGTCCCAGTGTAGAAGAGCCTAAGGAGACATGATGAATGAATGTAGTATTATATCCAGGACAGGATTCTGGAACAGAAAAAAAGAATGTTAGATAAAAAGTAAGGGAAAAGAAATAAAATGTGGACTAAATAACAATGTATCAATATTGGTTTATTGGTAGTTACAAATGTATTATACTAAAATAAAAATTTTAATTTGAAGTTTAACACCACTCATCCTTGCTAAATATTGGGGACCTAAACCTAGGCAAAGATTTCTTAGACTTCACACCAAAAGCATCACCTATCAAAAGCAAAACTGGTAAGCTGACTCTCATCAAAATTTAAAACTTCTCCTCTATGAACGACTCTATTCAGTGGATGATAAAGACTGGGAAAAATACTTGAAAATTATCCTACAAAAGGCCTTGTATCTAGGGCATATAAATAACTCTCACAACTGAACAGGAGAAAAGCAAACAACCCAACCCATTAGAAAATGGGCAAGGGGCGCCTGGATGGCTCAGCCGGTTAAGCGTTCAACTCCAGGTTTCAGCTCAGGCCATGATCTCACAGATTGGTGAGATCGAGCCTCACACATCGGACTCTGCGCTGACAGTACAGAGCCTACCTGGGATTCTCTCTCTCCCTCTCTCTCTGCCCCTCCCCTACTTGTGCGCGCGCGCTCTCTCTCTCTCTCAAAAAATAAACTTAAAAAAAAAAAAGAAAAGAAAGTGGGCAAAATCAGGGCGCCTGGATGGCTCAATTGGTTAAGTTTTCAACTCTAGACTTTGGCTCAGGCCATGATCTCACACGCTCGTAAGACTGAGCCTCGCGTCCTGCTTGGGATTATCTCTCACCCTCTTTGTCTAACCCTCCCCCACTTGTGCACTCGCTGTTCACTAGTGTTCTCACTCTCAAAAATAAACTTTTTAAAAAAACATTTAAAAAATGGGTAAAATCATAATGAAACGCTTCAAGAGGATGTACACACAGATGACAAATAAATACATTAAAAGATGTCAAGTTCATTAGCAAAATGAAATGCAAATTATGCCCATAATGCAATATCACTACATACCTATCAGAATGGCTAAATGAAAAAATACTGACAAGATCAAATGCTGGTAAGGATGCAGAGCAACTGGATACATAGCTGGCAGAAATGTAAAATGGTATAGCCACTCTAGAAAATAGTTAGGCAGTTTCTTATAAAACTAAACATGTACTTACCATAATACCTATCTCTTGACCATACAACCCAGATAAATGAAAACTACGTTTACACAAAATATATACAAAGGGGTGCCTGGGTGGCTCAGTCGGTTGAGCGGCCGACTTCGGCTCAGGTCACGATCTTGCGGTCCATGAGTTCGAGCCCCACGTCAGGCTCTGTGCCGACTGCTCAGAGCCTGGAGCCTGTTTCAGATTCTGTGTCTCCCTCTCTCTCTGACCCTCCCCCATACATGCTCTGTCTCTCTCTGTCTCAAAAATAAATAAACGTTAAAAAAAATTTAAAAAAAAAAAACCAAAATATATACATGAATGTTCACAGCAGCTTTATTTGTAAAAGCCCCAAAGAGAAAATAACTCAAATGTCCTTCAAGAGGTGAAGAGTTAAACAGACTGTGCTACAGCCACAACATGAACTAGCACTAGGTAATAAAAAAAAGACTATTAATACACACAATTATTTAAATATATCTCAAGAGAGTTATTATGCTGAATAAGAAAAGCCAATCTCAAAGGTAACTTAGTGTATAATTTCATCTTATATAACATCCTTCAAATAACAGAACGGTTAATGGCTGCAGCTTATAAGAGGGTATTATGAGAGATTTTTGGCAATGATGGAAGAGTTCTACAGATCTTTACTGTGACGATATTTACATGAATTTACACATGTGCTAAAATGTTACAGAACGAAATACACAAATAAGTGCACGTTAATGAAGTCTAAATACAGTTGGTGGCATCATCAACATCACAGTTGTGTTAACTGCTCTATACTTATACAAGATGTTACACAGGTGAAAAATTGAGTGAAGGGTTCAAGGAATCTCTGTGCTTTTTTTCTTATGGCTATGTCTAATTCTGTAATTATCTGAATCTAGAAAGTTTAGTTTAAAAAGCCAATATAATGAAGTAGGTACATACTTAAGGGATTAACTTCTTTCATAATCAGTGTTAAGGACAGAATGAGAGCTTAGCACAGTGACTCACACAAAGCTAATCAATAAATGTTACCAAGTTCTATCACTATTTGAAAAAACTAAAGAGACAACAACTTTTCCTTTAAACAGGTGTCATCTAAACAAGTTTTGAAAGGACTTTTTAATTGTGCTGATTTTCTCTTTATTTTTTAATTCTTTTATTTTTTTTTAATGTTTATTTTTGAGAGAAAGAGAGGGAGAGCGTGAGTGGGAGAGGGGCAAAGGGAGAGGGAGACACAGAATCTGAAGCAAGCCCCAGGCTCTGAGCTGTCAGCACAGAGCCCGACGTGGGGCTCAAACTCACCAACTGTGAGATCATGACCTGAGCCAAAGTCAGATGCTTAACTAACTGAGCCACCCAGGCGCCCCTTCTTTTTTAATTCTTAACAAAACAAAATCATTAAGATGTTTAATTCTTGTATATGACACCCAAGTATCGAAGGATAAAGTGGATATGAAAAATCTTCAAAGAAATTACTGTCTAAACATATTTGCCAAAAATTTCCTCAAGTTAATATGTTCCACTTTGAAAATCACAAGTAAATACTAACTGGATTACACGGTGGCCAACCAACCTATCAATTACATGAATAAACTGCCTAGGTGTTACAGAATCATAAAAAGATAACTAGAAATAAGTTGTGTAACAATGCTGTTCTAACATTTTTCAATCACAGTAAGTCCTTGCTTATCTTATGTTTTCTTATTGAGGAAGAATAAATTAGTTCTTTGGGCAAAACTATATAACCTTGAATATGTTTTCTGAGGTTAGGATGCTAATTTGGTTTGATCTTAGAAGGAACTAAGTAAACAGATACAGTTGAATAGTATCTGAATACTACAGCTGAATACAGCATTTTAGAATCCTAAATCATTTATCTAGTCCAATCATGATGCATAAAGCTCCTGGACAATGACGGGGTCATCTGGATTCTCTCCCTGTATCTACAGGGAAGGTACTCTGCCTTATCCAAATCCAAAAGGCTTAATTAAGAGACACCCAAATCCCAATTCCTTATAATGTGTGCACTATTCAATATATAATAAGAACTACAGGGCTGTATCAATATAATCTTTTATGTACTTATTATGTGTCAAAGTTTTAAAGAAAGACAATCATCTACTCCTGCAGGATAAATGTATCCTCACAAGCAACACAGAATAAATGTATATTTGAGGATTCCTTTTCAGTGTTTAATTCTATACAATAAAGAAAAAGCTCCTTCAAAGTCCCGCTGCTAAAAGACTAGAAGTGTACTAAACAGAAACTAATGAGCTCATATAATTGAAAGTATGGTATTTAGAGCTGTGAAAGGTGGATACTAAGTTCAGCTCTGAATGACATGTTTACAGACCAAATTTGTTTATAAACACTTCGGGTATTAAAATCATTTCTGGCTTCTGAATATTTTAGGAGACAGTCTCCATTCTAGGTAAGCTGGGGAAAGGGCCATTTCTACAGTGTTTCATTACACACCTCCTACATTAGAATTTATGGAGGGGTGCCACCAGAATGTAAATTTTTAACAAGATACCTGGGTATTTTTATGCATGATTAAGATTAAGATCAGCTGCTCTCTTGTAAGCTACCACTTAATGCAGAAGCAAGATGCTTTGTAATAATTTTTATTCTTGCCAAATAAGGGAATCTCTCCATTTTTCTAGAGTGGTAGAGCTTTGAGACTGCCAAATCACCTTAGGAGGGATAAGTATAAATTGCATCAACACCACATACAAAGTTATGAACATCTCCTGGAACACCCCTTGTTACTAATGGCCCATTTAAGGCAAAGGTCTCTATAAGAGGGATGGAGAGATCTGCAGACATGATCACAGCTGAGCCTTGATGGAAGTCTTCCTAGTCAGCAATAAAGCCAACTGTGCCACACCCTCCAGCATTCGTGCCAATAGATACAAGCTGTCTGAGCCACTGGCTCCAATCAGTTGTTGTCTAATTAGCTTGCACACCAAAGGAAACAACACTGAGGAAATTCAACAATCTCTCATCAAAGCCTAATATTTAAATTCCTTGCACCAACTCATCTAAAGCCATTTGGCAGAGAATCTACCCTTTTGCCCGCCTACATACCAATTTTCTGCCTACTATTCTGCCTCGCACTTTGGCAAAATACAAACTCTGCATTTGCTTTTTAACTGTTTTCAACAAATGCAAGACAAACTACAGCAAGAAAATGTGCAATTTCATCCCCCAAGGCAACAGGTAAAATGGATCCACCATTCATTCAAGGGACATCTCTTGATGCCCATTCTGAGGACCATACTCACTTTTCCATAAATACCTTTCCATAAATACTTGTCTAGTTGGTCTGATGTTTCAATATATTATTGAAATTTTGACTTTTAAGCTTAAGTAGAATTTCCTATTATAAAATATAAAAAACCTATTATCTATGAATTCCTACCTTAATTTTCATATGATTAAACAATAAAATGTTCACAAAACATTATTTTGATAATTATTTTGTCATTTCTCAAGAGAAACCAACATCTGCTACAGCAAATAAGATGCTGGGATAAAAAGGACAACAGCTTAAGTAGGGATGTTTTATTCAATTTAGAGAGCACATGTGTAAAAGACTACTGAGACCGAGACATGTTAGCTAAATGACAGAGGAGTCTATGTCACAGACTCAAAGACACAGAAGTAAAAGGTACTTTTAGAAATCAATGAATCTTATCTTTTGTTTCACCAATTAGTAAATTTCCCTTTCAAGATTACTGAAATGCTTTATTTTTCTTCTCTTTTTTATTGAACAAAATTATTCTGAAATGCTGCATTCCTTTTCACATTAGATCTTTTCCTTAAAAAAAAAAACTACAACTGATCTACTCAGTATCTTTATTGTAACCAGTGTCCCATGTTTATGGTAAGGAGATGAGTTAGTTATTACATACAGTAATCACTGTTAAATAAGAAGTGTGCATATCCCATCATCCTACACTAAGATTAAAAGAAATATGGAACATTTCATGAAATCAGAACGTGAAACACTTCATCTTCACAAGCTCCTAGACCACACCAACTCCTAAAATTTGCACACAAAAGTTTTATCTGAACCTTACAATGCTTTTTTTCAGAACTGTATAAGGTGTCACTGGTCTATAAGATTTTGTACAGTCTTCCCAGAGTTGATGAAACAAAGTTAGAGTTTTTGGCTTATTTAATCAGAATACATCCAATTATTTTAGGTCTTCACTGGTTTTTCAAGACTTCAGCGAGACAGACTCCAACCAGCAGCATGGTCCCTTGACCTACCATCTTCCTGATGCCCACCAAACAATTCTATAAAATGTTGCTTGCTCGAGTATTCTCTAGTGATTGTTTTTCTGGTATGTGTGGCCAAGAAAAGATAATAAGCGTTTCACCAGGCACTCATACTGGTCCTGACAAGAGGAAAAAAGGAGAATGAAGTCATACACCATCACTGTCTAAAATAACAGAAAAAGCAATTCCAAAATAACTTCCTGACAGTCTCCAATATTAATCACAACCACAAATAAACCTGGCTATAAGTACAATAAACAATCTTATCTGTACTGGCTTTTACAAGCATTTCCCTCAGTTATAAGGCTGCTTAAAGAGTTTCTCATTACTGAAATGGAGTGGACAATAGTGGGAGAAAAGCAGTAACAGTAGATTAGATTTTGTATTGCAGATTAAACTTTATCTGTCATTTTGAGGATTCTGGAAAATTTCTGATGCCCAAAACTATATACAGCCTCCAACTGTTTTTTAGAAGATACCTGACATTAATTATAACCTTTTTCTCACTTAATAATCAATATTCTTAGTAAGATTAAGTCATTTAGAAACATCAAGGGAAAAACACTTCTTCAATGTTCCTCTTTTAACCTAAAACAACTTAAAAATATAAAAATCTCAGCAGCTGCTCAAAGGGATACTCTCAGAAAAGAAAACAAAAACAGAAAAAGCACTGAAATTGGTACTTTTCTCTTTTTTTAGATTGCAATTTACAAACACATAGCTATAAAAAGTAAAAATGAAAGAGGAAATTCTTACTTTTACATTAGGGAATTTCCAAGAACCAACTGGCAGTCCCTTGCCACCTAACTGTGAATTAAGAAAAAGTGTCAAATTTAAGGCATTTCTTCTTTTCCCACCCTGCCTTAAATCAATATTTCCCTCTTCTAAATTTCCATAATGCTTTATATGAAGTAGCCTAATGCTTAAATTCGGCTAAATGCTTAAATTAAATGCTGATATTTATATAGTTGTTCACAGCATGACCACGTAACTTGTCACCCAAACCAGGACATGTGAATGTGAAAGGGGATACTATTAGTAATTATGCCACGTTGAGAGGCATAAAACAAAACATACAGGCTCCCTAGTTATTCTCACCATTCTCTCTCCTCTACTGGACTCGAAGCTCAATGATACAGGGGGAGTTGGAAATTCATTATTATATTTATCACAGCAGCACATTACCTTGCACAAACTAAGCATTCAAGTCTTACATGCTGAAAAATGAACAAACAAACTCAAGAGGTCTTTCACAGCTGCTTTGGGAGGTACAAGTAACTAACATTCAAACTCCTTCGGGTAACGGCTAAATTTGTAAGTCTATTGTTCTGGACTTAAACATCCAAGAAAAGGAAAAGAATGGAAACTACCTGGGCTATCTTGTTAAATATAATTTAATGTTCTCTATATAATCTGAAAGGACCTAAATATGTTCAAATTCTAACAGTAAAATCTTAATAAGTACCACTATTCAAGGAAAACCTTCTGAAAATATGGTATACTCCTAGTAGCTGAATAATCTAGAGGATTTATCTTCTACCTCCAGCCCAGATTGGTATGTAAATTGTGGAAAGAGCATATACACTGACTATTTTCATTTGCTTTTCAATATATTATTATTCCATGCATATTTGCTATATACAATACATACTTTATTATTAAATCTAAATCCTTGTCCCAAAGAAAACAAACAAAAAAAAAAGGATAGCACTACTGTGTGGCTGATTCTACTCTTAAAGAGTAAAAGTATTCTACTATTTGTATTCTCCATGAACAAAATGATTATGTGCCTAGCTGACTAAAAACTAAAGCTTGCCTAATAGTAAATAAGGACCTATTCTGTCCTGTTTCCCATTAACTTTGCATCAGCAGATCTAGTTTTCATTAGGACTAGTACTGGTTGATGACAGAAGCAATTGGTATTGCTAAAATATTTACAGTTTCATTTCAATTCCACCTTGGTTTGTTGAACAGACATAAAACCACAATCTTTATCATATGTGCCATTTCCTGTAATTCACAACTGAGCCCAATTCCACTATTCATTATAGAACGTGAAATGTAACAAAACAAAATACCATAGATAAAAAAAAAAAATAATTTGAATCCATTTAGGTCTTTTTTTTATTTTTAATACTTTTCCTGAAAGAAAGGTGTGAAAAAATCTTAAGAAACATTTCTTAACTACTTTTTTTTTTTTTTTTTTTTTTTTTTTTTTTATTTATTTTTGGGACAGAGAGAGACAGAGCATGAACGGGGGAGGGGCAGAGAGAGAGGGAAACACAGAATCGGAAACAGGCTCCAGGCTCTGAGCCATCAGCCCAGAGCCCGACGCGGGGCTCGAACTCCCGGACCGCGAGATCGTGACCTGGCTGAAGTCGGACGCTTAACCGACTGCGCCACCCAGGCGCCCCTTAACTACTTTTATTTCATGCAATTTTAGTCAACCGTAGATAAGTCATCATTATCCGTGATAATTGGGAGGCAGAAATAATAGGGATAACTATTTTCATTCTTCTTCACACCTAAACTTTAAGGAATCTCATAACAAGTAACAAAAGTGAAGCATGTGAACTTCATTTCCTATTCCACTCTCAGGTATTACAGCTAATAAAGCGCCAAACTGTCAGAAGGTGGTTACTAGAAGGAAAGGAGAAAAGCACTGAAAACAGAGGAACTTGTTAATCAGACCCTCACCAGATCTTCTAGATATATCCACCTTTAAACTCACTTCCTAATTTAGAAGGAAGTTTCGTCTTTTTAAAATTCACTTATAGGATAGTCAAGAGTTAAGCTAAGATTTTTATTTTTATTTATTATTATTTAAGTAGGCTCCATGCCCAACATGAGGTCCGAACTCACAACCCTGAGATCAAGAGTCGCATGCTCTACCAAATGAGCCAGGCAAGTGCCCCAAAGATTTTTATTTTTAAACAGAGACAAATTATGACAGACCTCAATCAACAAAATTTCATTTTTGTAAAATATCAAATGTATTGAACCATACTTTTTGGTTTAATAAAATCACGGATTCAACTAATGCAACATACAACAAAACTATTCTATCCAGATCCCAAATAACATAAGTGGTGAAGTGGAGCAGAAATAAAATGGCCCAGGCACCAACTGAAGACTCCAGAATATTTATGCAGCAAAAACCAACAAAACATCATGTAGTAAGTAGTTAAGCATTCAACACTCACAGTTACTCCAGGATCAGAGGGCACACACTGCTTGGTTTATACAGCTTACAGACACATATCAAGCCTGCAGTATTCATTCATCCATTTATTTTTTAAAATATTTACTAAGCTCCACTATGGTTCATTCAAGGCCCTGGAGAAGTGAAAAGGCACATCACAATTTTTGCCTTCAAGAAGCTCAGGAGCACCTGAGCCTGGGTGGCTCAGTCAGTTAAGCATCCAACTCTTGATTTGGGCTCGGGTCATGATCTGACAGTTCATGAGTTCGAGCCTTGTGAGTTTGAGAATGCTTGGGATACGCTCTCTCCCTCTCTCTGCCTACCCTGCTGGCACATGCACGAGCATGGTTTCTCTCTCTCTCTCTCTCTCTCCTTCTCTCTCTCTCTCTCTCTCTCCCTCAAAAGTAAACAAACATTTAAAAAAACCTCAATCATGGTATCAACAAATACTACTTGTACCAAATGAGGCAGTACGAAAGTGCTATAAAGTATATAGGAATAAAGGATTTTTGTCTCCTTTAAAAAAAGGCAGGCTTCACAGAGGTGTCATTTGAACTAAAACTGAGAAAGATAGAAGTCTGCTAAAAGTGGGAAGAAAGGAATGCTGGCATTCAGAGTTTAACTTACATTCCTTCCATTTGTGCTACCTTTGGGATCATGCCAAATGAGAGATTATTCCTCTTAAATTTTCAAGAATAAAGATCATCAAGAGTTCTGCATTCCCTGGAAGAAACAAGATAATAAATACTACCATGACTGACCAGTGACATGCAAAAAAAAAAAAAAAAAGGTAACTATAGAGGTAAATTATTAAGGTCATAAAATTTAGGCCAGTTAAACTCCACACCTCAGTTTCTCCACCTATAAAACAGAAATAATAAAAGTTGTCTGACCTACCTTAATAAGGGGGCTATGAGAATCAAATATAATATATAGAAAGCTTCTTTTACTATATAGCAATAAAGCCGTATATCATAATTTCTTAAGACCTAATTAATATTGATGTTCATTAATTTCTGATTCATGGTTTCAAAAAATTTCTAAAGTGAGGTATATAGATTTTATATATTTACATTAATACTGACTATATTTTAGCTTTATTAAAACATAAATACTGAGAAAGGAGAAAAAAATGCTTTCTGCTAAAAAAAATTTAGGGGTCTGTGGCTTAGTTAAGCCTAAAATCAAGTTATTTGATATAAATGCCAAATTAATGCTAAACAAAATAATTATTATAATATTAGATTACAGGGGGAAATATATACTATTTCTAAAGCTTTCTGGAAGAAGATGACTATACATTGCTTCATAGATTTTTTGAAGTGTTATAATTTTTTTTAATGTTTATTTCTTTTTGAGACAGAGAGAGACAGAGTACAAACAGGGAGGGGCAGAGAGAGAGGGAGACACAGAATCTGAAGCAGGCTCCAGGCTCTGAGCTGTCAGTACAG